>NC_136902.1:50970013-51010013 GCF_949606895.1 Notothenia rossii
CAGGCAGGTAGGCCATCCAGTTATTTTAGCCGGGCCGGCTCAGATGATTGGTCATTCTTTTTACAGTAGTACGGCTTCCACAGATCATTTTTTATGTATTGTCAAAACACTTCAGATATTCATTGCTATCGGGATGTTAAGAGCATTCCATGGAATGTAACAAAAAGTGTATCTCGAGCCGGTTTCTCAAACTTACCTACCCCACATTTAACCTTTACACATAACACAGACATATAAAATACAGGACACACAACTAAGTAAACAAAAAGACGAAAAGCAGTCACTACATTGTGCACATTTGGGACATTAAGGTACACTACTTATTACTGCAACAGCAGCTGATGGTAAGGACCTCAGACAACTTCAATTTAAAACAGGCTATAGGACAAGTGCCATCAGTTTGAGGCTTGATTGAATAACATTAATTACAAAATAAATCATACTATCAAAATACTACAACGAATGAAAATAAGCTTGAGATAATTGAAACTGTGGTTTAAATTAGTTCTAATAGGCTATTGTTATTTTTAGATTTAGAAACGAAAACATTTTTTTTAAATTTCTGGCGTTGCTAATGACGACCATACTACCCGTGAACGATTAGCGAACGTTGCAAGCAAGCTAAAGAAAGAAGAAAGCTGAATGATGTTAAAAACGTGGCTCAAAACGGGAGGTATTCGGAAGAGAGGTACAGAGGAGAATATTACCAGCGAAAGTGAACAAGTGAATAAGGAGGAGGACAGTCATCAACCGAGTACAAGCGTAGGCTCCGCCAGCAACACAAAAGTGATATGCACAGCCGCTGTGATGGAGGAGAGAAGTGACTCAGGAAGAAGGCATTTGCTCAAAGGATGGAGAGAGGTCAAAAGTTGAAAAAGCACACACTTGTTCTTAATTGTTATCTTTTTTCTTAGGTTTTTTCTTTTCTTTTTTACTTTGCCACCACAGAAATGGCAATAGCAAACATCAGCAGACTGAAGATGAGCTATTAGCCCTTAGGCTCATCTGCTCCTGGAGGCTTCATTATTATTGGAACTGAATTCCCAATAGGACATTTTCTGTTTCGATGTGGGTTGTTGCAGGAAGCCTACATTCACACTTTGGTATAGGTCCAGGAAATGACATGTGTGTACAGTTGACATTTGTTGTGTGAGAATAAGTTATTATTTTGTTCTTTATATTCTCACTTGTGGTGTGTGAGTGAGTGAGTGAGTGAGAGAGATGGAGAGAGAGAGAGAGAGAGAGAGAGAGAGAGAGCACAATAAATAATGGTATTATGAATACATTTTCCTCCGAGTCCTGCATGAACTGTGCATAGACTGTATTTTAACATTGGTCATATGGTGGTACTTGGAGAGCCAACTATTTTCTCAGGTGGTACTTGGTGGAAAAAGGTTGAGAACCACTGCTCTAAATGAAAGGAAAGGAGGTTTCAAACTTCCTTTATAACCTCCTTTAGCTTAGGAACCACTGGACCTCCCTTACCGAAAGGAGAGGAGAAAATGCTGCCCCACAATGCCTTGCCGCCGCAGCATTTGCGTCACACAACAGTCGGCCGTTCACGGAAACAACCGATTATGACGGAGAAATTATATCATGAAAGTTACGGTGCTTATTAAGCATTTTAAAACGTATGTGGTAACTTGCCAAAGTGCTTTGTTTTGAACGTTCATCAGTATTATAATAAAAAAGAGAAATATGAACGTTAGTTTTTACTGAAATGATCAAATAAAGTCAATATTTCACTGAGCTGTGTTGGGTTTGTTCAAATTTTAAAAGATGTTTGAATGGTGATGTACACAGTGATAGGTGTTAAGGACTAACGTTTATAATAAATACATTTGTATTGATTTTAAGATCTTTTCATAGTTCATACAATCATACGTATTGGGATCATTTGTATTAATGTGGACCGGAGGGAGAGGGTGACGAGAATAAGTTCACTTTCCTTTTTTATTTCAATTCCAACTTTGGTCATGAAGAATATGTTTCTCTGTTGTCCACGTTCATAAAGCAAAGCAACAGCATCAGAGCACGGTGCAGAGTCTTAGATGAGTCCGTCGTTCTTATTAAACATCCATGTAGTCCGCTGTATAGAAAACTGTAGTTTCCATAGTTTCACCACAGCAGCAGACGCACACAATGACGTCCGCTGGCGCATCATAAACACGTCGGATAGTAAAAGTGCATTCGGATTCGGAAGTAGGCCTACCGCAGTCTCTTCTCCTAAGTCCTTTTGAATTCTCTTATCCACTATCCCTTAACCCCGTGACGTTTCACTCAAGGAATAGGAGATAGGGTTAGAATTTAGGAGCTGATTTTTGGATTATCGGAACGCAACCACGGTCTCTAGCCTACGGAACGCTTCGTATTTACGTCACGTGATACGCGCTGTTCGGTTTGCGCGGCTCCAGCAGGGTTATGGCTAGAAAGGATCGGTCTAGTGTAAATATGACGTCACGTTCTCGTTCTAACTCTCGTTGTAATAGGAGCGGCTCGGTTGTAATCGGAGCGGCTCGGAAGCGCAGTCACGTGGCTGAATGTTTACGTTTGGGATGGCGAGAAACTAAACTATATTAAGTATGTAAATTACAGGGAGTGTGATTGATGAAATAGGGTGTTAGCGGTCTTGCTGTTCAAAGAAGAATGACCACACTGTAGATCACCAACACTATGGTTTATTTTTTATTCACAGGCAAGTCAACGTTGTCACAGTAAAAGTCCCAAGATAGCTCCTGGTGCAATAAAATGTTCCCTTTCAGTGTTTTACCATTATGTCTGATGTTTCTCTATTAATATTGCTGCTGCCTTAATGTGTATGTTGCATCATGTTACTGCTGTAGATGTGTTTACCTCCTTTATATCCCGTCGGGTAGTTTAATCTGCAGCAATGCATCGTATTCTATAATATCATCATACAGTATATGTGTAGCTTTGTTTCTGTCCTGTGAGAACCACGTATCTTTCAAAAGTAAAGTGAAACAGCTGTTTTCAGCTTTGTGATGATGCATTTTCCACCTGATCCAAGAGGCTTTTTTTAACACCTTACTTGGCTTAAGAAGGAGGGGGATTTTCTCAACACATAAAGGAACACTTTATCCTTCAGTTTATCACAAACATTCAACATCAACACATTTGGAGATCCTAATTTGAATCCAGTCTGTAATTTGATATTAAGGTTTTAATAATGAAATTAGATCATGAATCGAGTTCAAGGTTAAGATCATCTTTATTATCCTATGTACAAAAAATAACATACAACATTAATATAACAGTAACGAATAAAACAAAATAACATTATGCAACTCGAATCTTCTTGCTGATACTTTTCAAAGTGACTTTTACATTTGCTCTACTTCTCCTGCTTCTGTTTCAACTCTGCTCTTTACTCTACTTTCCCTGTTTCCTCTGTTCTCCTCTCCTCATCGCCTCCTGAGACTATCCTCTTTTTGCTGTCTCCTCTCCTCTCCTGTTCTCCTTTCCTCATACTCTCCTCCTTTTGCTGTCTCCTGTCCTCTGTTCTCCTCTCCTCCTCTCCTCTGTTCTCCTGTTCTCCTCTCCTCATACTCTCCTCCTTTTGCTGTCTCCTCTCCTCTGTTCTCCTCTCCTCATCTCCTCTCCTCTGTTCTTCTGTTCTCCTCTCCTCATACTCTCCTCCTTTTGCTGTCTCCTCTCCTCTGTTCTCCTCTCCTCCTCTCCTCTGTTCTCCTCTCCTCCTCTCCTCATACTATCCTCCTTTTGCTGTCTCCTTTCCTCTGTTTTCCTCTCCTCATCTCCTCTCCTCCTCTCCTCATACTCTCCTCCTTTTGCTGTCTCCTCTGTTCTCCTCATCTCCTCTCCTCCTCAGACTCTCCTCCTTTTGCTGCTTTTGCTGTTAGATATTTAGGCTGAAATTGACAGCTTATGATATACTTTTTATAACTACATCAATCACATGCAATGGATTAAAAAGGTTGTTTTACTTACCACCTCTTTACAGCTCCATTCATCTCCAAGCTTCCAACATTCACCTGGCGGTGGTGCCTTGGATGAAAACAACTTTTGATATGATACAATGCAACAAAAATAGTTAACACCTATCCACAGCAATAAGCGCAATGAGAAGACTAATGGTCTCTTTTATACCAATTTCTATTGGAGTGAAATGAACTGTGCCATGTCACATAGGATTGGAATGGATGATTGGCTGTGTTGTGTGAATATAGAGGAGATGGCAAAAGTAAATATACTTTGTTCTTACCTAAAGCATCTCTCCTCCTCTTCGCACCCCTGCCTGCTCCTCCCGCATTAGACTCTGGGGACTTAGCTTTTAAAATCTTGTTCAAGCTGTCCACTCTGTAGTTGGACCTCATGACCTCAGCTTTATGACCCACCCGGCCTGAAAAAGGGTGTCTACGATGGCTGGTACCGAGAGGTGTTATGGTCCTCTTCTGCCTTTTGTGTTTGGGGGGGCATGAAGGTGAGAGGAAGACTACTGTCATGTGGGGTTTGTTGCTTTACGTCCTCCAAAAGATCATTTAGTCTGGATATCACCGTACACATGAACGTCTCATCCTGTAGGTTTTATGTGTGCTCAGTAATTTCCCGCAATAAGGTCCCACACTGCTGTCGTTTCCTATCTCTTGAGGACTTTGAGTGGTTACCACTGTTCTTGGAATGGGTGTCCTCCGTGCAGTCAGGGGTGTCCTCCGTGCAGACAGGGGTGTTGGGGGTGTCATCCATGCAGACAAGGGCATCCTCTAAGGTGGGAGTGATTGAATCTGTTTGGGATGTAGTTAAGCAAATAACATCCAGAGAAGACAGAGGGTTTTCCCTCTAGGTCTCACTGAGACTCTCCCAACCACAACCATCAATTGTGTTGAACACCACACAAAAGTGAGTGCTAAATGTCTTTGCCAGTCTTGGCAGGTACATGATGGACTGATGGAACCGCGGCCAAAAGACACCAGGTGTGTGGCTGATGTTGTCAGGCTTTTCACACAGAACACTCCTTTTTCTCGTCCTGTGACGGCTCCTTTGTAGTCGAGTGACCGACAGTGTCTGTCCAGGATATGTTGTGCAATGGCACGTGGCCTGTTTTGGAGGTACTGTGGAAGGTTTGTGTTGTACTTCCGGTACCCATCGGAGAACATAACATTGAGCTCAATGTACCTTTAAAAATAAATAAGCAATATGATAGATACCATTTATGAGTTTAAAATAGTAAGCAATGTAATAAGGGAGGAAATGAAATGATCAATATGTGCTTACTTCTGGTAAGCCTTGGGCAGAAAGTCTGAGACTACCACTGTCAGCAGTTCACTCAGACTGCAGTTCTTATAGCCTTCGAGGAACGTGTGCTTGAGGGTCTCGTTTTGCCTCTCCACACCATTGTTGATGTAGATGGCTACCTTGAGGGAATCCGTCTTGTAGACATTCACACATCTCTGAAGAGAAAGACATTACATTGTTGTGAATAACTTAACCATATTGATATTATATTGTTAAGACAAATCCTAGATATGGACAATATCCAGAAGACATTAATCTACCTTGGCTTGGGGTAGCCATTTGGTGTTGAACCACAATTTTTCATTTGTGAGCCAGTTGGTGTTTGTCTGGAGGACCAGAATGTGCCTTTTAAACTCCTCCTCAGTGTGTGAGCAATGTCCCGAAGAAGGCGTAGGACCTCATCCTGTGAGCACACCCCGTTACCACCTTTACGGGTCCACTCACCCCACGCCTTCTCCCGATGGAAGTCACAGAGAATGACTTGGGAATCTATAAGAAATAATATTTTGAAACATTTAGCTGTCATCCAATGGATGCAAAAACAATACATGTTATCTCAATGCCTTCTTCCACATTGCAAGTGTTTTAAGTATGAGGTATGTCACATTATTTCAAACCTCCATCCATTCTTTCACATCTTACCATTGAACACTTCCTCCAGGGCGCCGATTTCTGCCTCACAGAAGTCCACCATGAAGTGGGAGGGCTTCCAATCAGGATTCCAATCCTTGAACACCTGAAGTGCCTCTTTAATATCAGAAGTGCTCTCTGACTGTGTGACAAACACTCCCAGAATAACATAGTTCACATTTGTCCTCACACAAAAAAAACAAAAGCTGAACAGAATATCGGCATGTGCGATATGTTCCATCAAGCAGACACATCTGTTGTCCGTACAACAGGAGAAGCCGCTGTTTTGCGTTGAGGTCTGCAAGCAGATTTGCCACTTGGTCACAGAGCCATCATCCTGCTCTTCACTGGGCCTGTATACAATATGTATATCCTGCTGTGTCCATGTGTCCACCAAGCTCTGAAATGTTGTGAAATCATGTTCCCATATTATAAACAGAGATACTCAAGCAATATGATCAACGTTAATGCATGCATGTTTGTATATTAGTTTGCTTCCATGTCCTAACAATGCAGTCAATACCCATACTACTAAAATAGTTCTGCTTACCTGCAGATTAACTTAGTTAATATTTGACCGCCTTGTGCTGGCCTTTGTCCTCTGGATGATGTTCCACGTGTCCTTGTCCAGAGGGTAGAATCTCCTCCTGGTAGGAGGAGGAGGATCCAAAGCCCTAAACAGTTCACTAATTACAAATGTCCTAATGTGCCTTCTGATCTCTCCAATCTTTCTCGCTCCTGCCAATGCCATCCTTTCTATGAATAATTCCACCCTTGGATCAACAGGCTCTCGGACATCAGCTGCGTATAACGGAAAAAAACTGTTGGCAATAACTATTTTCATTGATTAGAACAGTCTAGTTTTCTTTAATATAACAAAAAAACACATAAACCTATATAACTAATAAATAAGTAAATAAATTAACTAATTAAATAATCAAAACTTCACTGAGGTAGCCATGCTAAATCTAAATCAAAGCATTATATTTGTAATATTTTCTCTTGTGAAGGCAAAGGACAGACGGAAGTTTAAGTCGAGGCAGAGTGGACTCGGTAAGTCCAAGTTTGAAATGCTCTTAAAATAAATATTATTAAAAAAAAATGTTTTTATGACAAATGTATTTCACTGACCTGTCCCAAAACAGGGTGGTTTTGATGCTCTTCAATTTTGGGAAAGTATGCTACGAAGAGCCCTACTGTCTTTACTTTGCTCTGGTCATCTTTAAGTGCCTGTTTCAGTTGTTGGGATGCCTCCCGCTTCCCTTTTTCATTGTTGACAGATATCTACAAATACAGAAACATGTGTGTTTGTGTAAAGACATTAAATACATGATCATTAGGAAAGGAAATATAAAGTTAAGGTGCCTATTTTATATTCAGGGAACTTCATGAAATGCACAACATTGATCGTAGCTGGGCAATCCATTTTCTTGGTGTTTTGCACCAGACATCGCCTACCTGGGAACCCAGTGTGGTTCTTTCTGTGATCGTTTTGCTAAATAGAACAATTACAAAAGAGAAATAAAATAACTTGTATTTTCAAGTAAAATATCAGTCTCACATGAGAAAAGCTGTGTGTCTCTCTCTCTCTCTCTCCATTCAATTCAATGGGGCTTTATTGGCATTTTATTATACTATATTCAATTCAATGGTGCTTTATTGGCATTTTATTATTTGGCAAGGTAAACGAAACAATCTTTCTCTCTCTCTCTCTCACTCACACACACACACACACACACACACACACACACACACACACACACACACACACACACACACACACACACACACACACACACACACAGAGATACTCACTATTTGCTCTTCCCGGTTTCTTTTGGCACTGGCATTCTTATCTTTGCCTTGATGGCAAGCATAGGTATTTTTGCCGACCACCATCAATGGTTCTCCATTCAAATGGGACACGTTTTATGTCCCATTGTATTATTTTAAACAAATTCAGATCTGAGAAGGACAATTTGATTTTTTATTTGCCTTCTTTTAGTCAACCTTTGAAATGTCTGACATTTTAAAAGCTTACATCAATTATAAACTCACCTCTTTTACCAGAACATTTGTCCTTCTTCTTTGATACAAATTTGGTCTTTGTTTCCTGCTCATGTATGCTCAAACTAGTGTTTAAATGTTCTAGACATTTAAACTGACGAACTTGTCTGTCATCCATCCTTCGTGGACGTTAGAACGTTGAACTAGAACGAGAACGTGACGTCTCTTCTCGATCTTCCCGCGATCTTCCCGCCCACCCCGACCCTTTCCGATTACAGCCGAGCCGCTCCGATTACAATGAGAGTTAGAACGAGAACGTGATGTCATATTTACACTAGACGGATCCTTTCTAGCCATAACCATAGACTGTATATATAAATGGACGTAGTGTCCGTGACGTCACCCATAGGATTCTGCAGAGTTGCCGAGAAGCCCTTAGCAGGCGGAGTCGGCCACTAACGGCTTGACAGCGAATTCAGAGTCTATTCCCGCCTGCTCCAAATAAGGGCAAAGAGGCGGAGCCGAGGCGGGGCCTGCTGCCTCCGAACTGGAAGTAAACAGAGCTAGCTCAGGCTAAGAAGCTAAGCTAACATGAAATACATGCATACCAAGTTACTGCTAGCAGTGTAGTTCCCATATATAAACGTTACATTCATAATCAAATGAGACAATCTGCAAGAGAACTAGCTATATTTTGTTATTCTTAATGCTTGTCATTCACACGTTAAGAAAAGAAGTACCGATACATAGCAGAACAATTGTGGCGATGTTCAGCTTAATAAGCCTTGGTCAACATAATTTATTTAGCTAATACTACAGCAGGCGAATCAAGTCTGCGTTTCGCTGCATTCCTTGATCTCAAATTATAACGACGGACTCCATCGCCCGGACCTAACGGAGCCGCAGTGGGCTAGCTCCGGGACGCCGGCTGGAGCTAGCCCCCTGTGGCTACGTTAGCTCCGGCGGCCACCACTGGGATAATTGGGTCCCCTATTAACATTTGCTCCCGTTTAGCATTATGGGCGTCACAGCCATAGACTATAAAAGTCTTACCCAAGGCTGAATCATAAACTAAAATGTATATGTATGTATAAAGGGTTACGTCCTTAGCTGGCTAATAAGTAACAAGCTGAGCTACCAAGCACACAAACACCTGCGAACGGGATTAACATGTATAATATTATCATTTTAGACTTCTTGGAAGTTCTGTTAGTACATTCAAGCGCACAGCACAACATTTCAATTGTCTGGTATTTGTAACAATATTCCCTAAAAGGCACAATCACCACGAACACGGCTAAAGCTAAAGGGTCAAGTACAGTACTATGACTAACTAACGTTGTAGCCTCTATGGTTGTAGCCTAGCAGAGTGGATACGTTGCTGTTAGCTGACAGTGAGGCATGTACATGTCCATCAAAGTGACCACGCCCTAATTTATGCAAACACTTTAAGACCTAATATAAATAAAAGGGTCGTGTTAGAAAACAATTCACTCACATATTCATAATCATGAAGGTGGAATCTAACTATATCGATAATAATATTTATTGCATCCATTTTTCTGCTGTAAAGTTGGGCATTTTAACATGGGGGTCTGTGGAAATTGCTCCTTTCTGCAGTCAGTCCCTAGTGGCCCATGTATGAACTGCAGTGTGTTGCACTTCCGTATTGGCGTCCCGGCTGTTCCCCAGAGTTTGCCGCTTGGCCATAACCCTCTTCCCTGCGTGCATTGCACCCTGAGATATGGTATCCGCGAGTGTACATCAGATGTATCCTTCAAATTGGGGAAAAGTAGGCTGCGAGTCTCGTCTTTTGTTTTAATAGAGTGGCGAAGTCACGCCCATCTACTTCCGGTCCATGGGACCTTATTTTGGAAAAGTTATGCATTTAAGTCAATGAAGAGAATTTTTTTTATCTTTCGATCCCGTTTTAATTGTGCCACAAATTACACATATGATGTTTGTCAATTTAAAAGATAATTTTACAAGTCAAAAAAATTAAAATGTGTTGTAAAACTGTGAAGTAACACTTTTTTTGTGTGAAACCGCTCCATGAACTAGATCTCCCGTCTCGCACCACACACCAAGACGGCCGTCACGTTGGCACATTTCACTTCTTTCTTTCAGAATGAGGCGAAAAGTATTAAAAGAGGTGAAAATCACTACTAGTCTGGGCATGTTGAGAGCTGTACATACACACAAGGGGAGTTAGTCGGTTCCGTGAGAGCCAGCATGCGGAAGCGGGATTCTGTGATTTGTAGTCTTTCTAGTTGCGTATTTTTCATAGTCTTATATTTCAACAGTTTTACGACAAACTGTGACTTTTTTTACATGGAAATTATTATTTAAGATTGACAAACATCATATGTGTAATTCGTGGCACAATTCAAACGGGATCGAAAGATGATCTTTCTTTCTCCATTGACTTCAATAAAAACTTTTTCCGAAATAAGGTCCCATGAGTCCCACCGGAAGGGGAGGGACTTCACCTCTCTATTGGGACAGCCTTCTTTCGGCGGAAGTGACGCGTGTGGTCTACGAATGCACCCTTCGAAGGATGCAATCCCTGTATTGAGACACAGCCATAGAGTTGTAGTAAGTAGATAGAGTTCGCTATGATTGAGCCCGGCCTTAAAAAATAGCCTTGCCACCCCAGTTGGCATCTTTGTTTTGAAAGAAAAGTTGTGGCTCATCGGACATTTATGAGAGAAAATCTCTAATGTCCGAGTAAAGTGAATGCAGTACAAGACATGAGTCTTGTAACCCCCGGCCCTGGGGCCTCATGTATAACGCTGTGCGTAGGATTGACGTGGGAAGGTTGCTTACGTAGTAGAAATCCGAAAAATAGGTCCATACATTTTTCGCCACTTTCCGATTCACCAAACATTGGGTACCGGCGAGGAAAGTGTGTATGGCACTTCCTACGGCGGTTTCCCTTTATAAATCACAACCGACTCGAAATGCGGTGCAGCTTTGGCGGGCTTCACGTAACGCCCATATTAGCCTATAAATAGTCAAAGAAACGCCCTTTCATTCATTCATTTTGACTGACTGCATGGAGAAGATCACAGGAAATGACGACAGAACAGCTAAAAAAACCTCTCACACGGTGTCAGATTTTGGTTATTTTGGGGACGTCGAGATAAATCATATTGTTTGGTGGATGCAGTTTGAACCAGAGTAGCAGCATGGAGGTCGGATCGTCACCAAAATAAATAAGTGGTCCGAAAAAGATTAATGACAAAAAAAATACACATAGCCTTCCTCAGGCAGTGTGTTTCTTGATGAGAAACTGTAAGAAATGATCGGGGAATCCCTCCGGAGTGGAGTCATGACGACTGGATCTGAATTGTGTTTTTGTGTTTGGTGGTTTGTGTCCCAGCTGTCGATCAGCTGTACGCAGCGTCTCCACTCCCCCCCCCCCCCCCCCCCCGCAGCAACTCTATATCTACCAGTTAAAGGAAATATAACTAATGTGTGGTGTTATATTAGCTGTACAATTTACTCTTAGCTTCCATACCTCCTGTGTTCTACGAGCGACTTATCAAGTCTTGGCAAATGGCATAAAACACGATTAAACATGTATTAAACCTATATAAAACCATGCTCGTATCTACAACCTATAGAAATGCAAAACGGCGTCAGTTTAGACGTAATTCTGTCCTCCTGCTTACCGCATCATTTATGAGAAAACATTTCATAACATTAACACAACTTATTCAAGGTGGTTTTAAATAACATATTCGTATTTATTTATTTCTCCCAGTTATGTTTTTGTGTGCACTGAGGAGTCTCAAACAGGCGTTTGTTAAATCATTTTAAGATTGGCTTTAATCAATGTTTGAAAATGAATTCTTCATATATGATAAATGAGAGGTAACATTTTATTTATGGTATTATTTCCACATATTTCTCTCCATTCTTCCTTCTGCCAACGGTGTCGCAGTTTCTCGTCTCTCGTCTCTCGTCTCTGTGCTTAGTGCGTACGCATGGGTTAGAGTTTGCGTGGAGGACCGCACGTTTTCCCGTCAAGTTAGTATTTTATAAATCGCTAACATTGCGTAGAAACTGCCGTACGCCATTTTTTGAGCGTATATCCCTTTATAAATGAGGCCCCTGGCGCGAGCTTGGAAATATGATCGGCGGCGATTTCATTTGAACGGGGGGGGGGGCGCAAATCGAGAAGCATTCGGACCCAAGTAGACGAAAGGAATTAGGTATTTGCGGTCTACAATGACAGAGAAGAGCCTGTACTCAGCATTGAATCAAAACGCACTAAAGCTGTAGATCTTAATCAGTTTGTGAGGCGTTTTGCTGGTAACCGCGGAACTACCTTTCAGCTGTAATAGGCATGCCAACTTGATGCTCTGCTTACGGATGACTCGATGAGCATACAAAACTGTTAAGATGATGACCTTGTATGTGTGTATATATATATTTTCTTTGTGGGGGTCTGTCCTGAGAAAGTAAAATAAGACGTAAAACTTCAATGCCCAGCCCAAAAAAATAACCACTTTGATTTAACTAGGCTAGTAGGTAAGGACTTTCTACTGGATAATAACTGCAGCGATGTTTTAGCTGAATACTTGTTTTTTAACCCTAACTGATGCAGTTAGTCACTTCTTTAATGTTTGTTCTTTCTGATGAAGTCAAGGTTGTAACTGTTTACAGTAAAGTTGTGGGGCGCTGAACTGTTCCTTTGAATCTTTTGAATTTTGATACATGATAGTAATTACTTGTCTTTCAAATTTGAAGGAGGGTGAGCAAGCATCTTGAGGAGCATTCATCATTAACACCTACAAATATAGTTTATTCAATAATAAATGAATATGTGAATCATAACAGTGATTGACAGCTGATAGGAATAATATGATTGTTAATAGTATCATATTCATACAGACAAACATCGACGAGACAGTTAATTAATGTACTTATTGCAGCAGTCTGATTAGGTTTGGTGCCACTGGTCTAAGAGTGAGACAAACTCATTCAGTTATTGTTCAGTTAAAATTCATTAAATTATGTATTATCTTATATACAGACATAAATAAACCAGCAATTGCATTCGCCATGACGCAGACAGTCTGTGGTTTGTACTTGTTTAACTTTTGTCATAGTTTCTGAACAGATATGAGGAGCTGTGAGCTCTGAGTGCTAACAGCTAACGGCTGATGTTGGTTTAATGTTTCGCATTGAAGATCAGTGTTGCCAACTCTATAGTAAGGAAAGTAGCTATTGGCTGTCCGAAAAGTCACTAGAAGTCCCTAAATGACATCATCGTCTAATTTGCATATTAGATGGTAAAAAAGACTTTGCACCCCCTTCAAGGATCAAAACTTGAAACTATCAGAGTAAATCCAGACGACAGTAGATCAGAAATGTTTCTATTAAAAAAAGTAGAAAGTAGAAATAGTTTGAGTAGTTTTTAGAAGAAATCTCCCTTACAATAAAGGCAGTAGCCTATGCTCGTGTGTCATCTCCAATAAATGGCTTCAACCATCCTTTAAACTCAGGGGTTGATTCCCACTCCTTTCTGTACTTTTGTGAATACAGTTTAGAGACTGTGACATGATGACCTACGTGGATGTTTAGCTTGTCACAGAGAGTGACTCTCTGTGACAGAGAGGCACACACACAGTGGACGAGGTGATTAAGTGACTGTTACATTTAAATCCGGCTCAAAATCAGGACGGCTTGGCAGTTGGCGCCGGCGCAATTTATTTGCAGTCTTGACCTATGGTCTCGACGCGGGAGAGTGTGGCTGTCTCTCCTCTCTGCTCTGACTGCAGCTGAGCTGCTGCGGGAGGCAACTGTGAGTCTGAGCGACTGTGAGTAGCCTACTATGGGAGGGCAGAGGGGCTCACGGCAGCACCCGCGGCTCTTTAACTGCAGAACAATACGTGAGTCTCCAAACAACAGAAAAGTCCATAATAACACCATTACAAGTCGTTAGATTAGTCGTTAGTCGCTTTGGACAAAAATAAGTAGCCGGAGTGTTTGGAAAGCCGCCAAATTTAACGACAAAGTCGCCAAGTTGGCAACACTGTTGAAGATGACGTCACGGCTCCACCTACACTGCGTTACTATAGTTACTACCCCAGTTCCTAAACTGTAATGGAAACGCAGCATAAAGTGAGCCTGGCCTACCAAGGCCTAACTATATCGTACTAAGCCGTATATGGCCCTGCAATGGAAATGCGCCATTAGTGGCTGCGGGGCCCAAAGCGGCCGCTTATGTCGCTTAATGGGTCGGGCCAGCTCTGCGCGCACACGACAAATGAGGGCACGAGATAAGTTTGTGCACAAATGGAAGGCTGACAGGCAGGTAGGCCATCCAGTTATTTTAGCTGGGCCGGCTAAAATAACTGGTCGTGCTTTTTACAGCACTGCGGCTTCCACAGATGAATTTTTGTATGTATTTATTGTCAAAGCATGTAATTTATTCATTGCTATCGGGATGTTAAGAGCATTCCATGGAATATAACAAAAAGTGTTTCTGAAGTGAATTACCTACCCCACCTTTAATTACTTCACTTGAGTATTTACTTTGTACTTCAACTTCACTACAATTCCGAGGTAAATATTGTACTTTTACTTAACTACTCATTTTAGTTACACCAGGATTAAATTCACAAGCTACCCAGCAGAAAATAGTAGATCCGTCACTAGAACAAATCTACAGGGAGGGAATATAATTTTCATGGGAAGGCACACAAAACCTTCATGTGCCGTGTGCAGAGATTTTCTTTTGGGAGTGCTGTGGGGTAGTTTGACGTTTCATAGAGGCTGCTCAAACATGTAGGGTTTCCCATTAAGGAACCGGGCGCTACAGTGAAATGTTCTACTGCAACACTCCCCACACGCACACACACAGTACACCCGCGACTGTAAACAATGAAGGCTCGATAATCAGCTCACGGCATATAGGCAGGGGTAAAGTGCTATTTTTTTTAAGTGGGGGGTGGAACTAACATCCTCTGGGGCCCTCACCTCCTCTAGGGGGGTCCGGGGGCATGCTCCCTCGGGAAGATTTTTTTTTTAATATTGAAGTTAGAAGCATCAATCTGGTGAGCTTTGAGAGCAACATTAAGAGATCTATGGATACATCTCTCAACACCCATATGAAACAGAACTGTAAACAGATTTACTTTTTCTTTATGGATATTTTACAAATCACTCCCCTTTTAGTTATATTATTCTTCTGAAATGGGCCAATCTGCATAATGAGTACTTTTTGGTATTTGAAGTATAATATGATGCTAACCTTTTTGTACTTTTTACATGAGTAACATTTTGATTGCAGGACACAGATCTTGTACTTAAGTAAAAGTAGAAGTACAAGAGATAAGGAATATTCTGTTACAAGTAATCAGAGTACTTTACAGTTTCCTCCATGAAGTCCACCTTACTCAAGATAGTGTTCTATACCATCTCATACCAGGATCGCCCAGATTCATACCAGTATTTGAGGCGACAGTGGCTCAGTCTGTAGGGACTTGGTCTTGGAACCAAAGGGTCGCCGGTTCACGTCCCGGATTAAAAAAAAAGATGGAGTGAGCTGGTAGCTGGAGAGGTGCCAGTTCACCTCCAAGGCCACTGCCGAGGTGCCCTTGAGCAAGGCACCTAACCTCAAAACTGCTCCCTTGGTGCCGGGTACCTGGCAGCCTCTCTGCTCTGCCACCTCTCCCATCTGCATGTGGTTGTGTGCATGTATATCCTCTGTGTGTGTGCCCTCTGTGTGTGTACATGTATATCCTCTGTGAGTGCATGTATCCTCTGTGTGTGGATGTATCCTCTGTGTGTGCATGTATATCCTCTGTGTGTGTGCCCTCTGTGTGTGTGCATGTATATCCTCTGTGTGTGTGCATGTATCCTCTTTGTGTGTGTGCATGTAATGAGTGTTACATGTTCTCCCACAATGTGGTGTGTATGCAGTGGCATGGTTGTATTCAACCCTCCTCAGAAAACGTGTTGGGCTTATACATTACATTGAGATTTTGTTTTGTTTATACCGTCAGAAATCCCTCTGAACAGTTTTAGCTGCGAGATACTTACCACAAAACACTTCAAACTGTTACCGCAGCAAAAGATGGCTGTACCAAATATTAATGTTTAGTATCTGAATACTTTGGCAAGCAGCATTTTCCGGTTTTTCATTTTCTTTCAAAGGTCTGCTGACGAATAATTCATATTGGCATTCAAAATATACTGTTACACGGGGGATGCTATACATACTCTGACTGGAAGATTTGGTTGAAGTATCACTTGTGATCCAGAAAGAGCTCCTTCATTTCAAGGGGGATGAATACTTTTGAAAGCCTGTGTATATTGAGTCAATATACACATACATCAGTCACGTTTACTGTGGGTTAACCTTTATTTCAAAAGCAACCCAAAGACTAATCCATACACAGCCATCAGTAACACTTAGACAATACAAAATAAATATTCACCATCACTTTGTTCTTCATCACCAAATAAATACCAAATATGTGCAGCTCAATTTTCCCAGTGTATTGCAATGTACTCAAAATAGTTTGTGAAAATAAAAAGGAAAATCATATAAACGGAAGCACCCAAAACAAATCTTTAGAAAATTATTAAAAAACTTTTAGTTACAAAATATTTGCACTTAAAAAGATCCCAGTATTTTAAATAAATAAGATATATAAAACAATTCATAGTTGATATCTTAAAATATTTCCTCATTGTTCAACAATGCAGAGGAAATGATTCCCTTCTCTTGGTTACCATTTCAATCTTCTCAGGTAGCATTTTAAAATTAAAAAAGTGAATAAATAAATAAATAATGAATAATAAATAGGCTAACATAAAGAATAATACAGCAGACATGAATGAATATGTTATTAAACCAACATTTGCAAAGGACTTAAATAGTTACACAGCAATATTAAGAATGAATCTACAAACTAGTCCTGGAGGTGCAACAACACTATGCTCATATAGAATACTATCAACATTAATGAGTGCTGGGACATGTTCACTAATTAAGAGGATGTGCTCAGCTCAGGCTCATACTGCATTCCTGACCCTCTGCACGGAGTGCCTGTACCTGGAGAAGCCCTGCTCACACTATGTGTTCACGCTCATACCCTCATAAAGCAACATGCAAACATCAAACTAATGCAAAGAACAGCTGACGAGGCTCCAAATGAGAATAATTAATTACATACATAATCTAAAGGTTTGGAAATAAAGATGGATGTAGTCGCTTTGATGTCCCGCCGCCTGTCCTCCTGTCCGTCACACCTCGATGCCCTTCACCGCCTGGTTGATGGACTCCAGCAGAGCCCGGTTCTCAGGGTTCTGGTAGCAGTCTTTATTGGTGAACATGTTGGTCAGGGTTTCCACATAGCTGTCAAAGTTCTGCTCCGACACAGACTCCTGCTGGAACCAAGCAAGGTCAGAGGTCACCAAAGACAAATCATATCCAAATGTCTCAGGCAGTCTTGAGTTTGAGTTGCACACTTCCACTTGTCACTCAGAACACTAGCTCTGTTGTCACTAGCAACGCGCACCGTGGACTGTGGAACATTTGACAGAAACCTCCACCTCGGTGCTCCACTCAGCGAGTCAAGCTAGCTATAGCAGTTCTTTGTAATATATGTGTATACAAATGATTTAAAAGAGGTTATATCCAAGCCCAGGTCCGTTTTAATTGGCCCTCAGCTAATTGTAAAACTAGAATGGAATATGACCCACACCTGAAACTCGTGCTTCACTTATAATGTTCTTCTTAAATATATCTAAACATATATGGCACAGTATTCATCTGTTAATAAGCCACTTTTTTTGATGATAATATTTTCCAACAAATGTTATTTGATCAAAAAAGCCCAATAACTTATCTGCATAACAAGAAGTAAACCCTTCCTATTCAATGAAACTCTCTGGAGAGCTGTATGTTTTTCTGTGGCCCTTGGGGAATAAAACTGGGACACCTGTGCTAGCCCATTGAAGTAGGTGCTATTTACAAGAGCATGATCCTTTGGTTTATTAGAGTTCTTTTAAAGGATTGTTATTAGAAGCTGAGCAGATGAGTTTCTGAGCTGAAGGGTTTATCCACCTCAGTTTGAGCTACAGCTTCATGGTCTCCATTCATCATCTGTCCGTTTCGGAAGGCTTCTGCACTGATACTTAGTGAGAACTGCCACTCAGAACTGTGCATGGATGCCATTCTTTCTAAGCTTACTTAGTATGACTCGACATTTACTGAGAGTAAACTAATATTTGATATGCCGTAGACCCTGTCAACACACATGCTAGGTCCAGGGTTCACTGATTTCCTCTCCTGTTAAATGGATGAAAATATCCTTCTTAGGGCTGTGATTCTTTTTTGGACTTGATTGTCAAATACATTTGACAAAATTCAGAAAAATAATAAGACCTTGCAAGAAGTATTTTACTTTTTCGTTCTAATATTGCATTGTAAAATCTCAAAGAAATTGGTAATATCAATGTATTTAAAAACATTAGCAGTAAGGTCCTGCAGAGCCAAACAGTGGAAAGGTTTCTTTTAACGTGTATTTGTGCAGATGCTCACCATGGCGGGCAGGCGGATGTTGGCCAGGCTGCGGATCAGGGCCTGACTTAGGCCGGACAGCTCCAGGAACAAGGCCTCGTTCCTCTCCTCGATATGTTTGTTCTCCTCCTCCATGCTCTTTAGGTTGTTCTCCATTGAAGAGATCTGAAACACAGACACATACACAACCTGAAGAAGAGAGCCTGACAATAAAACCGGAAATGTAAATGATAATAATAATAATAATGTAGGAAAACGTTTGTGGCTGCAGGGTATTTTTCAGGTAAGTCCACTGAAGAAGCTGCAGTGAGTGACAGCTTCACCATGTCCAGCGGCTCCCTGCAGCCTTCTCCTGCAGACAGCTGGGCCTCACCTGAGTGTGCAGGTTCATCATGTCGGCCTCCATCTCACCGTTGGAATCGCTCAGCTCGTTGATCTCCTTGTTGAGCTGCTTGATGTCCTCATCGTTGTCCAGAACTGAGAACACAACACACAGTCAGCAAACAGGAATTCACCTGCCAGACCTTCCTCTGGCAGCCACACATCTCTATTATTACTAACATGTGCAGTGCACAACTTGTAGTGGCACATCCATAAATATTGGTATTGGTAGTAATGATAGCATTTTGGGACACAAGAAAAGTCTCTTACCATCGCTGGCTCTGAACTTGGCGGTGATGTACTCGTCTCCGGGTAACTTGGCTCTCTTCTTGTTGGCCGACGCTCTGGGACAACCTGACAGACTGAGAGGAGCATCTGATCAGGACCAAGAACAGTGACATTATGAACATTAGGCTCATGAACCACTCATTATTTGTAGGGATATAGAAGAAGCCGCAGTAAACCTGTCTCTAGGGCCCCCGTGCACCAAAGAGCCTGTGGTGTTTTCATAGAGATTCTATGTTCTGCTCTTTATCGAGTTTTGAGCGTCTTAAGGAGCTCACTTCTCACTTGAAACAATTGGCACAGACGTTAGTAGAGAAGATAATTGTATCAGTGCTTGTTTTTGGCCATCATGTTTTTCAGCGCCCTTTACTGAGGCTAGTGCAGAAATCACATATAGTTACTCTGATACTCAGTTTGTCACCTGAGAGTTTCTCAGAGGCGCATGAAGATGACCTGGCTCTCGAGAACTGAAGTATCGGGATTATCTCGGGTTAGGTAAATAGAGCATGCGCATTTCCCGACGCTGGTCTTCGCTCAGTCAATTGAATAGAGAGAAAAAAAGGGATTTACTGACGCATACTTTTACAACTTCTCTAGAGTAGGTAAGAAAGGTCAAGTTGATGAGTGTGAGAAATACCTGCAACAGTTTGAAATGATTGCACTTTGAGATGACACTGTGAACTCTCAGATGGGGGGGTACCTGCGGTGCGTCAGGAAGCTGCCGTTGGCGTGGCCCGAGCCGTCGCAGCCTGGCGTCGGGCAGGTCGGGCCCTCCGTCTTGAAGGCCTTCCAGGAGAAGGGAGTGCCGTTAAGAAGACCCTCCTTCTGCCGGCGCGCGGCCAGCGGACAGCCGTAGGCACTGCGGTGGGTGGCGTACTTCCCACTGATGTGGCCCAGACTGTCACAGCCAGGAACCGGACACCTGGAGACAGAGAGCTCCGTGTCACTGCCTCCTCTTTCACTGAGCAGAGGGGGAAAGGTGGGCCCACACTGACACGTCAATACATGTGGTGTTTAGTCTTAGAATTATAATCAGAGGTGGGAGGAGTACTCAGATGTTATACTTGAGTAAAAGTAGAAGTACCAGAGTGTAGGAATACTCTGTTACAGTAAAAGTCCTGCATTCAAAATGTTCCTCAAGTAAAAGTAGAAAAGTATTATCATCAAAATATAGTGAAAGTAGCGACAGTAAAAGTATTCATTGTGCAGATTGGTCCATTTCAGAATAATAGATATGATATGTTTTATAATGATTGATCATGAAAGTTTTCTCAAAGCTGGTAAAGGTGCAGTTAGTCTGAATGACTTTGTATACTGCAGGGTAGCTTGTGGATTTACTCCAGGTCGAACTAAAGTCTGATTCAACACTTGATTATATTTCACATCATTATTCCACATCTGTAAAGTAACTAAAGGGATTAAATACATGTAGTGGAGAAAAAAGTAGCCCCTCCATGGGGTGGAAAAATTGAGATACTCAAGAAAGTACTAGTATCTTAGAATTGTACTTAAATACGGTACTTGAGTAAATTAATTCAGTTACTTTACACTTCTGATTATTATAGAAATCTGTGATTCAGTAAACGTCAGCATACCATTTTGATGCAAATAGTCCAGATTAATGTGCAACATGTAATAATGATCAGGGAACACCGTTCCACTGCTGGCCAGATATCAAAATGTTTTGGGTTGATGTTCTGGCCACATTATCATAAATAGACTCAGCCACTCTTCCAGAATGCCCAACACTCTGTATTCTTGGTGTTCTCCCTATGATTCAACAACGTAATGACAACAAGAACAAACTAAAGCTATAATAGCAGTCTTTGGAAAACCCCCAAAAATCCCCTCAACCAATCCGTGTTTAGAAAAGCTCTCTCCTTGTCTGGCCCTAGAGACATGGAGCTATGCTGGAAAGGGACAGCCTGAGACCTGCTGTATGGGGACATTCATACATGTTTCCGAAAGGAACTAGTTACGACAGGAAGCTACATCACATCCAATCAGATGATTGGATGTGATGTAGCTTCCTGTCCCCCAGCTTTGTTACTTCCTGTTTAAACCTTTTGATAATTTCACATGTCCATTTACATCATTTTGTAAAATGTATGTTGTTTTGAGTTTTCTTTTTGTAATTATTGTCAACATGTATATTTTTGTATTTTATTAATTTAAATATTACTTAAATTATTTACTTTTTATTGTGACTATGTTGTATGTATGTATTTGAATGTATTTGCCTTTGGGGGGTTATACTTTGTGTAACGTCTTTTGTTGGAAAAAACACTGCCAATAATAATATTTGTCAAAAACAAAGTTAGTAATTGTTGTTAATCACTTAATTATACTTTGTCCTTCTAACAGTAGAGCTACTGCTGCTCACCTCAACAGCTCAGAGTCCTCCTTGTCATCCTTGGTGGGGGTTAGTTTAACTCCCCCCTTCTTGGCTCTGGGGCATCCGGACAGACTGCAGAGAGGAAGAGATAGTCACAGTGGGTCAGTACAGAGAGGGAGAGAGAGAGAGAGAGATAGAGATAGAGAGATAAATAGAGAGAGAGAGAGAGGGAGATAGAGAGCTGCAGCCTGAAGACAAACTGCAGGGCACAGTGACCCTTCTCAGAGAGGAGCAGGAGCTGCAGCCTGAAGACAAGCTGCAGGGAACAGTGACCCTTCTCAGAGAGGAGCAGGAGCTGCAGCCTGAAGACAAGCTGCAGGGAACAATGACCCTTCTCAGAGAGAGTCTATCTCTATAGGAGGTACAGATAGTGGAGATGAGAGAAAAACTCTCACTCACCATCCAGTGAATCATTTCAGCAGATTAAGGATGAACTCTGCCAGTTAAAGAAAGAATTAAAAACGTCAATACAACAACTAAGAGGAGAAGTGACTGTCCTACAGGAGGACAGGGACATTCTAAAGAAAGAAATAACAGCAGTAAAAGAGGAGTTGCACCTCAAACATCAAACCACCCTGAGCCTGAAAGAGCAGCTCCAGAGCCTCACAGCCTCAGCACCGCAGAGAGCCCAACCTGCCACGAGTGACACACAACTCACTGAGCCAAGGCCTTCAACCAGCAGCCTTCTGCTCCAGCCAAGCCCACAACCATCATCCAGTAAAACCTCACCAAACCCCACATTAAAACCATTCACCAATGGCCCAGCGCCCCAGCATGAGCCACAACCATCTACCAGCTAGACAATATTCCTCCTTCCACAATCAAAATAACAACCGACACAGAAGTGACTGATGCTGAAGTAATAATTCTTATTGACTCAAATGGAAAATTCTTAGATGAAGAACAACTCTTTCCCGGACAAAAAGTTAAAAAAAATATGGTGCCCAAGAACAGATAATGCACTTAATGTTCTCACAAAGGCCAAACTGGGAGAACCAAGCCACATCATTGTGCACACAGGAACTAACAACCTTAGTATAGAGCAAGAGAGAGTAGCTGAATCTGTGACAAGAGTGGCGCTAAAGGCTACGCAGAGTTTCCCAAACTCTAAAATAACAGTATGCACAATCCTGCCCAGAAGAGATTTCCACCCTCTCACTATCCATAGGATCAATTCAGAGATCTCCAGAGGATGTGCTGTAATGCCCAATGTCTACCTGGCACATCATCCCACCCTCAGGATTCACAGCCTCCATGACCACGTTCACCTCGGTAAGCACATTGTAAAAGTCTTTGCTTAAACACTTAAAGATGTGGCCTTAGGACGAAGCCAGGGCGGAGCCTCTGTTAGCCGCGGACGAGCTATCCAGCATATAACTGGACCACCCATTTCACCACCTGCAAGAGAATATTGCAGATATCCCCTTGGATCAGGCCCCTACCCCCCTCCACCATTATTACCTCACCTTCAGAACCACCCACCCAGAACCAGAGCCATACAAGCAAGACAGGCCAGCACCACTCCAATAAACTCAAGGCCCATACCAGGATATCAGAAAAGCTACGCCACTGCACTGAAGACTCCACCAAACATCGACAGAAACGGAGCCGACCTGGGAGAGATCACACACCTCCTTAGCCTTATATGCAACAAACTGATGAGTCAGGTCGTATAAGACACGCACGCACGCACGCACGCACTCACACACACACACACACACACACACACACACACACACACACACACACACACACACACACACACACACACACACACACACACACACCTGTTTATCTCATTTTTGAAATGTATTTGTATTCTTCAAAATGACCACTTCAATGACACCATTCTCCATCTCTATGTGGAACATCCAAGGTATACATTCTTCTTTGTTTGGACAGAAATATAGAACAGATTAATTTAAAGAGAACACACAACATGTAGACATTATTATCCTCCAAGAGACCTGGGGCCGTATTCACAAAGCATTTTATTTTACCGCTAGGAGTGCTCCTAACTCGCGCTAAAACATTTTACGTAGGAGTTTTTTCTTAAAAGTTATTCACAAAGCCGCTGAGACCTACTCATACTAAGGATAAATCACTAAGAGTGATGCGCCGTTGCTATGGATTACGTCAATTCTCGTGCATGAGTTTAGAAGCGGTCAGTACGGTGATTGGTTGTTCAGAGCAGGCGGTCTCGGTGAAACTCATCCGCAACATCCCACAAACGAGCCCACTAAATCACCGAAAAACAAGGAAATAGCCTAGGCTAGAAATGTATTCCTATCAAATAGTTATGGACAGTGCAGTTAGCAGAATACACGCATGATGACAAGTTTGTGCAGACCACGATAATGACGTTGTATATGCACGTTAAAGAGAGAGAGAGCAAACAATACAAATACGTAAATTGCATTAAATCAAGGAGGCAATTAAAAGCATCCTGCAAACTATTATCCAATGAGCATATTTCTAGCACTTAAACACTTTCAATAACAGCCCATACCGCCGTTCAAGTCCCCCTATCATGATGAATGAAAACAATCTGCGTGTTGATGGAATGTACTTTCTTTCTATTGACGAACACGTCCTCATCTTTTGATGGCGCAATTATTTTTATGTGCGTCCCGTCAATAGCACCGACCACACCGGGCATACCTGCAATTGCCATGAAGTTGGCTTTGATCCTGTGTAGTTGTTGATTGTCCAAAGGAAACCGGATAAACTGTTGGATGATATGTGGTCTAGAGAGCGCGTTGATGGTTTGGTTTATGGCACGGCTGACTGATGGTTGCGATATTCCTAAATTGGCGGCATTGCAAAGTTGCATTTTCCCTTTTGCTAAATATCGTAGTGTTGCCAAACATTTTATTTCCGGACTAATCGGGTTATTCCTGTTAGTCGGGGATGTTATTGCACCCCGCACTAATTCCACAACAAGTGTGATACCCTCACGATTTAGCCTATATCTCTTGATCAATTCACAGTCTTCCATTGTCTCCAAAACATTTCGTCTCGCAGCCATTTTCAGATTCTTTGTGAATAGGTCTTACTGAGTTAGGAATCCTCTCGAGGACTTTTAAGCTCTCCTAAACGTAGGTGCTACTTTTAGGCCTAAAATACTTTGTGAATTGCTCTTAGTGAATAAAAATTAGGAGTCCTAAATTTAAGACTGACACGCCCATTATGTTTAGGAGTTTCTCCTATATTCGCCAGTTAGGAGCTACTTTTAGCCCTAAGATCCTTTGTGAATACGGCCCCTGGTGTAGATCTGATTCCAACATCCACTGTCCCCCAAATTACAAACAAATTATTCTGCCCTCGATCAAAAACCCAGCAATTAAAAAAGGGACAGACTCAGGAGGCATTATAATTTGGCACAAATTCGAACTCTCAAAATATATAACAATAATAAAATCCGAGCCCTCCCACATCTGGATTAAACTATCCAAAAGCATCACATGTACAGAAAATGATTTGCTTTTATGTACAATATATGTTCCTCCGAGTGATTCTCCTTACTACAGCGAGGAAATATTCCCAAACCTCCACACCCAAATCTGCAGATTTCAGGCCAAAGGAAAAGTGTTGATCTGTGGAGACCTCAATGCACGTACTGGAACCCATCCAGACTCATACTCAGAGAGTGGTAACAAACATATATTTGGACAAAACTTTCCCCGCAACACCACAAATCTTCCTCGCCATAATTCTGACCCTCAGATAAACAAGAATGGAAAAGACCTGCTCCAACTCTGTCAAAGTCTCGGTTTGTACATAGTTAACGGTAGGTTTAGAGGTGACTCTTTGGGAAGACCCACCTTCTGCTCATCTCTTGGCACGAGTACCGTAGATTACATGATAACTGATTTGGACCCGCTCTCTCTCAGTTCATTTGTAGTCAAACCCCTAACACCTCTATCTGATCACAGCGAAATTACTGTGTTCATGAAAAGAACAGAAACTAACAGTCCTCAATCTGAACCCAATAATCTATTTAACCTTTAAAAAAACTATAAATGGGCTACAGACAGTGCACAAGAGTTCCAGAAAGCTATTGGAAACAAACACATTCAAAGACTCTTAGACAACTCTCTGGACACCACATATGACCACAATAAAGAAGGCATAGACCTGGCAGTTAGAACAATTAACCAAATCTTCATGAGAACAGCTCATTCATTCCAACTAAAGAAATGCAGCAACAAGCCCCCAAAACAAAAAGAAATCAACTGGTTTGATGAAGAATGCCAACAAAAAAGGAAAGAACTTAGGAAAATATCGAACCAAAAACATAGAGATCCTAGCAACGCAGACGTACGCCTCCTTTACTGCGAAATTCTCAAACAATACAAACGTACAATCAAAATCAAGAAGGCTCAGTACACACAAAAACAACTAACAATAATCGAGGATTCTTTAAACACAAACAGATTTTTCGGGAAAATTGGAAAAATCTAAATAAAAGTAAACACGATGACCCAGTTATACAGAATGGAGACATCTGGACCGATCACTTCAAAAGATCTGTATGGTAACATTCTTCTCAATTCTGACTCAGAACAAAAACAAATAACTGAAAAGTCCAACAAAATTAGAATTGGTCATCAAGGACTCCCAGAACCCTTTGGACTTTCTAATTACTGAACAGGAACTGGACAAAAAGTTGATTCACCTAAAACCAAAAAAAGCAAGTGGGCTTGACGGCATATTGAACGAGATGCTAAAACACTCAAGTAAAAAGATCAGATTGGCTATACTCAAACTATTCAATTTGATCCTGATTGTAGGTTACTTTCCTGACAGCTGGAATCGTGGTCTCATAACACCCATTTTTAAAGACGGCGATAAATCTGACCCTAATAACTACAGAGGCATTTGTGTGAACAGTAACCTGGGGAAGGTCTTTTGTAGTATTATAAATTCCCGGCTTATAGACTTCCTTATGAAACACAATGTCCTGAGCAAAAGCCAAATTGGATTCTTACCAAATCACCGCACATCAGACCACATTTACACCCTACACACCCTAATTGACAAATATGTCAATCAAAAATAAAAGCTAAATATTTGCCTGTTTCATCGATTTCCAAAAAGCATTTGACTCAATTTGGCAAGTTGGTGTATTCAACGAACTACTTCAAAGCGGTATAGGGGGAAAAACATTTGACCTAATCAAATCTATGTACACAAACAACATGTGCAGCATCAAGATCGGACACAAAAGAACAGCCTTCATTTCTCAAGAACGGGGAGTAAGACAAGGATGCTGTTTATCACCGGCCCTGTTCAACATCTTCATTAACGAACTGGCCACCATCTTAGAACAGTCCACAGCACCTGGGCTCACACTCCACAAAACAGAGATCAGGTTCCTGCTGTATGCAGATGATGTCATCCTGTTAAGCCTGACAAAAGAAGGACTTCAACAGAGTTTGAATATACTCGAAGGTTACTGTCAGACCTGGGCCATGGCAATCAACATAAAAAAGACAAAAACAATGATATTTCAAAAAAGATCCAGATGTCAGGCAAACAATATTGACTTTACAATTGGGACACAGACAATAGAAAATTGTTCAGAATATAATTATTTAGGCCTGAAAATAAGTTCCACTGGAAGCTTTAATCAAGCTGTGAATGAACTGAGAGAGGAAGCACGCAGGGCGTTTTATGCAATAAAAAGACAAATCCACATTCAAATTCCAATTTTAATATGGCTTAAATTACTTCAATCATTAATACAACCCATCCTACTCTATGGAAGCGAAGTGTGGGGCCCACAAACAAACCAAACATTTGACAAATGGGAAAATCATCCAATAGAAAATGCTCACAATGAGTTTTGCAAACGCATCCTCCAGGTTCACAGGAGAACAACTAACAACGCCTGCAGAGCGGAATAAGGCACATTTCCATTATTAATACAAATCCAGAAACGATCAATTAAAAAGAAAGTTACCCCCACTCCTACCACCACAAAGCCCTGCAGCATCAAGAGATGAACAAGATTCCCCTCTCTCAGCTGGTCCTGACACTCTGTTCACAAACCGGTTCAAACTGTGATCAGGGTCAGGCTGAGCCCACATCTATTAGAGTAAACCAGATTATAACAAAACACACACAAAACTACCTCACTTATTGGAACACTAAATCCCAAACACAAAGTAAAATGCAATGCTATAAAAAGACAGTACACTGTGGCAGCCTACCTGACCACAGTGACCGATGTTAAACACAGGAAGTTGTTGACAAATTACAGACTGAGTGCTCACAGCCTGGCCATAGAAACAGGCAGGTACAAGAAAACATGGCTGCCAAAAGAGGAGCGATAATGCCAACAGTGTGGAGGAACTGCTGTGGAGACAGAGCAGCACTTCCTCACACAATGCCCAACGTTTGAACCTGTACGGAAACAATTCTTCCCAAAACTCAATCATAAGCATCCTCAATTATTCAAAAATGAAAACTAAAAACTAAAAATACTTCTCGGGGAATATAAAGAGAGCTGCATTGTGGCAGGACAGTTTGTCTCTGCCTGCCACAGTCTGAGGGAACCGGAACGAGCAGATACACCAGGTCTCACATCTTAAGTATATATATCTTATTCTATTTTGTATTCATGTATTATATGAATGAAATTAATCTGTATTCCTTGTAAAAAAACAAAACATGTTCTTAGCAGTTTGTTTATAACTGTTTATCTGTTTATTTGTGTGTATTTGTATAGATGTTACAACTATACATAGCTTTGGAAATACTGTATGTAATTATGGTCATGCTAATAAAGCTTTTGAATTGAATTGAGATATATATATATATATATATATATATATATATATAAAGAGGGAGAGAGAGATAGATAGATATATATAGAGAGATAGATAGATAGAGAGAGAGAGGGAGAGAGAGAGGGAGATAGAGAGAGAGGGAGATAGAGAGGGAGATAGAGAGAGAGACATGGATAGAGATATATATATATATATATATATATATAGAGAGAGAGAGATAGATAGAGAGAGAGAGAGAGGGAGAGAGAGAGAGAGGGAGAGAGAGGGAGAGAGAGAGGGAGATAGAGAGAGAGAGATAGAGAAAGAGAGAGACGGAGATAGAGAGAAATAGATAGAGATATATATATATATATATATAGAGATAGATAGATAGATACATAGATAGAGAGAGGGAGAGAGAGAGAGAGAGGGAGATAGATAAATAGATAGAGAGAGAACTCCTACCATTACAAAGCCCTCCATTGCCAAGAGGAGAACATAGAGAGGAGTCCCCTCAACCAGCTGGTCCTGAGGTTCACCTCCTCTAACAGGACAAGGCTTCAGGACAGCCCTCACACAATCTGGCCCAACCAAATCATAGCTAAAGAAAAAGAAAATTACATCAACTATTGGACATGTACCACGAAAACCCAAAAGAAACTTCGATGCTATTTGGTTCTAAACAGACAGTACACGGTGGCAAACTATCTGACCGCCGTGACTGATCCCAAACTGAGGAAGACATTAACAATGTACAGACTCAGTGACCACAGCCTGGCCGTAGAGACTGGCCGACACAGGCAGACCTGGCTGCCCAGAGAAGAGAGGCTGTGTCAGCTCTGTCCACAGATACAGGTGGAGACAGAGCAACACTTCCTGCTGCACTGTCAAACATACCAAGACATTAGAACAAAGTTCTAAACTCCAAGATTTTGAATCACTGTCTGACCAGAATAAAATGCAACATGTACTTGGAGAAAATAGTGCCAGCAGCATAGAAGCAGCCAAATATGTGAGCGTATGTCACAGCCTAAGAGACAACAACAACAACAACAACAACAACAACAACAACAACAATAACAATAACAACAACACACAACAGCTGTTCCTCTCAGCTCACTCTGATTGCTCCTCTACTTCATGTGTCTTTCTTTTCTTCCTTTCTTTCTTTTTACATTTGATACTTGAGGTTTTGTAATATTGTGTTGTTAATTGTTTAATGAATGAATTGTATTTGTATTTTTTTTCCTTATCATATATTCTTGACGCTTTGGCAATATTGTTCACCTGACATTCATACCAATAAAGCATATTGAATTGAAATTGAATTGAGAGAGAGAGGGAGATAGAGAGAGAGGGAGATAGAGAGAGAGATAGAGAGCGAGACAAAGATAGATATATATATATATATATATATATAGAGAGAGATAGATAGAGAGAGAAGGAGAGAGAGAGAGAGAGGGAGATAGAGAGAGACATAGATAGAGAGAGAGATAGATACATAGATAGAGAGAGGGAGATAGAGAGAGAGAGAGAGGGAGATAGATAAATAGATATAGAGAGAGAGAGACCCAATCTATCGCAATAGAAACCCTACATGCTGAGATATGCAAGAGCATCCTGAGAGTCGACAGGAACACCCCCAACAATGGATGCCGAGCTGAGCTAGGCCAATACCCCCTTTAAATTAGGATACAAGAGCAGTCAAATTCTACAACCACCTAAAAACCAGTGATCCCAACTCCTACCATTACAAAGCCCTCCATTGAGAGGAGTCCCCTCAACCAGCTGGTCCTGAGGCTCACCTCCTCTAACAGGACAAGGCCTCAGGACAGCCCTCACACAATCTGGCCCAACCAAATCATAGCTAAAGAAAAAGAAAATTACATCAACTATTGGACATGTACCACGAAAACCCAAAACAAACTGAGTGTGTGTGTGTGTGTGTATGTGTGTGTGTGTGTGACAGAGTAGATATTTACCTTCTGTGAGAGGCATAGTTTCCTGTGATGTGGCCCGATCCGTCACACCCTGGAGTCGGACACCTGATACACACACAGACACTCTCTTTCACTCCACATGCTAACATTATCAGCACACTTCAGGCAGAAACCACGTTTTTTCTCAGTAAAAAATTAGGACTCATTGTTTTGGGTTTGATTTTTCAATATTGGACTTAACTATGATTGATTTTGAGTATTTGATAGTATTGTTAAAAGGAAGCAGGGACAGAGCTGTAGCTGCAGACTGAGTGCTCAGTGAACATGTTGGAGGTGAGAGACAGGAGAAAGCAGACATACTTTAGTTCAGCTGTGTGGGCAGCCATGAGGGTCCGAAGTGATTTATCAGCAAGAGGACAGCCTGACAGACTGGAAGATAGGTTAGAGAGAGAACGTCAGAAAACCAGACTGAGAACAGGATGTCTGAGTATGAGTGAAGGAAAGAGCCTCATCCTGCACTGGACCACAGAGCCAGGACAGGACTGGGCGCACACACACAGAGCAACTGTAGGCTACAGTGGGGGGGAGAGTAATGTGTGTGTAGAGTCAGTCATCCAGGCACAATGATGTGAGGTAAAGCTGAAAGGCTCTTCAGTTCTAATGAGTGTGAGGGTGTGTGCACATCTCATTAGAACTGAAGAGGCCACATTAGCATGGAGGTGAAACATCTTCAACTTCATTTCAGTAGTAGACTATTTGACTGGACTCCAGTCATACTACTTGGCTCTTATTAAAATTAAACAAAGTAAAAAATGCATTGTTGCAGAAATTCATACTTAGAAAAGACTTGCGCCAAAATACATTTTGGAAGAATATGTATACTAAAATGCTCCTCATGTATTGTGAGGGGGGGTGAGTGCCAGTGCTTGTTTTACTTGACTCACAACCTTAATCCCGTACATGCAGAATTTGGGGGCACAAGCAATTTCAAGAATTATGAATGTTGCTGATCTATTTGCAACATGAAATGCAAGTAGAAATTAATGTGTATAGATTATATATCATATCTGTACCAGCTGCCAGCCTCGGTGCATGGAGCGAGGCTGCAGAGCTCCGGCACAAAATAATGCTCTTATCCACCAGCTTTCCAACTTCCAACATATTGTACTTGACACAGCTGCACATTAGGAAAATCATTTTTGACCCAAAAGTAACTACACCTAAGATACCCTGACATTTAGAGTGAGTACTGGCCTTATTCAAGCTCTGTGTCCTGCAACAGGCTGATTCAGATGTGTTGAGTCATTCCATGGAGAAGGATTTAGTGGAGCTTGTAACTTTGTCATTATTTTCCAGTGTTTCAAAACAAATCAACAAACTGGCAAATGACGATCAAATGGACCAAGAACTCATCATTTCTCTATGAATGATTCCAGTCAAAATCATCAAACCTGTTGGATTGATAAATGAAACAAACTGTCCCACTAACGACTGTAAAGTGAAAAGCAGCTCTTACCTGCGATGTGATGCGTAGTTTCCAGTGATGTGTCCACTGCCGTCACAGCCGGGGGTGGGACATCTGCGGAGAGACACACTCAGATCAGAACAGGGGGCTCACACTGAACAAAACACTATAGTGTACATCTGATGTGTTTTTAAGGATTAGCCGTCATTAATGCTCTGCACTTGTTCTGAAATGTCTTAGCGGCGGCAGTGATGGGATAGATGTGAGACATCAGCTAACAACCCAAGACGGCAGAAGTGTAAAGTAACTAAGTACATGTACTCAAGTACTGTACTTAATTACAATTTTGAGATATTTGCACTTTACTTGAGGATTTCCATTGTATGCTACTGTGTACTTCTACTCTACTACAATTCAGAGGTACATGGTGTACTTCTACTCCATTACATGTATTTAATACCTTTAGTTACTTTACAGATGTGGATGAATGATGTGAAATATAACCAGGTGTTAAATCAGACTTTAGTTCCACCTGGAGTAAATTCACAAGCTACCCTGCAGTATAAAAAGTCATTCAAACTAGCTGCACCTTTACCAGCTTTGAGAACACTTTCATGATCAATCATTTGGTCCAAGTTGTAATATGTGCATCTGTCCTTTATCAGCTGACCAGGAGCATCACACCTGCTACACAGACCAGATCTCAACAGTAACTCTTTGTGACATGATCAAAGCATAACGTTTAGAGAGCAATACTGGATAGGGTGTGTTTGATGGACTCACGAACAGGTTTCTCAGTCTATCACAATCCTCCGTGGTGAGTGGCACTTCTGAACTCTAACCAGGTTCACATCCTCAGACCAAAGGTGAGGCTCATTAGACTCCCTTTACATGGTGCTCGTTTTAATATGAATGTTCCTGACATCTCATTGAGCCAAGAAAGTATCTTATTGGAATCAGCTAACACAAAATGCAATCAGAAGTGCAGTGGAGAGAAGTTATGGATGTAGTGCTAAAGTTGTGACTTACAAAAGAACTTCTTTTTTGCTGTCTTTGGGCTGAAACTTGACCTTGAAGCTGCCGGTTGTGACCTCACCAGGGTACTTCCTGTCCTCCAGGTTCTCCGGGTCCTCTTCCTCTCCATCAGATGATGTGTATGAAGGAGCCGTATACTCCACCTGAAGAAAAGTAGATCAGGTTCATCTCCTCTGATCTGGCTGCATTTCCTCACAGTGTTTGATGTCTGCAAGCTTTACCTCTTCCTGGTCTTCCTCTTTGACTCCACTTGGTTTGGTGAAGTCCAGCGGCCCCTCCCATTCTGCCTGGGTGTGGCCCTGAGAAAGGGGGGCTCCGATGTGTTGAGAGGATGACGACGAGGAAGATGAAGGCTCTGGAGGCTGCACGCCATCCCTGTTGGTCCTCTTCATGCTGAGGTCCAAAGTGCCGTTCTCATCCACTTCAATGTGGGACTCCTGCAGGGTGGAGGGAGGGTCAGCAGGGTGTGTGTGTGTGTGTGTGTGTGTGTGTGTGTGTGTGTGTGTGTGTGTGTGTGTGTGTGTGTGTGTGTGTGTGTGTGTGTGTGTGTGTGTGTGTGTGTGTGTGTGTGTGTGTGTGTGTGTGTGTGTGTGTGTGTGTGTGTGTGTGTGTGTACCTTGCTGCAGGGCTCCCGGGGGGCACTGAGGGTCTCGGGCCTCTCCCAGCAGCGGGTGGACAGGTTCAGGATGGCGGTGGCAGCCATGTGGGCCGCCTCGGCGTCCTGGCTGTAGTCGTAGCTGCTGGAGGACGAGCCGCTCTTGGAGAAGCCCCCTGACACACTGTGGCTGGGGGAGGGGGCCTTGGAGAAGGATTTAGCTGTGTGGGGACGGAGCAGAATTAATACTCCGGAGCATGAGCAGAACACTACGTGCAAGAATTCAGCTAAGTGAGGCTAACATATACAGTAAAATCCAGTTTGTTTTTATCCTGGAGGACTTGTTGCCGTTATGTGTTCAAATAATAATAATGTACCGGGCACAAATCAACAGATTGTCCTCTTAAATATCAATATATATCGATATCAAATATTGACGGTCTAATAAAACCAACTGCTATGCTAGTGAATTAATCTATCAGCACGAGGGAAGTTCCATCATCCTGGAAGGTGGCCACGGTGACACCGATTTTTAAATCTGGGGATAAGGCAATGATGTCCAATTACAGACCAATCAGCATCCTTCCCTGTGTCTCTAAGGTAGCGAGAAATGGGTGTCAAAACTAATCACCAAACATTTAGACAAAGGTTTTGCTCCATTCCACCCAATGCTGTTTGGTTTCCGTGCTCACCACTCCACTGAGACAGCTAACTGTCTCTTTGTGGAAAAGGTTAAATGTATGTTGGACACAAGCCCATATGTAGGTGCTGTCTTCCTTGATCTCAGGAAGGCTTTTGACACTGTTGACCACCAAGTTCTCCTACAAAGCTGACTCATTTCCATTTATCTGCAGTTTCGATACATTGGTTAAAGTCTTACTTATCGAACAGAAAACTGTGTTTCGGTTAACGGAGCCAAATCCCCCGACCTTGTGAACCCTGTTCGGGGTTCCACAAGGTTCCATTCTTGGACCATTACTGTTTTCTCTGTGCATTAATGACTTGCCTAATGTATGTCCTGAGTTGAATGTGCAAATGTATGCCAATGATGCGGTCATCTTTGTACAAGGGAAAAACACTGAAATGATCTCATCCTGTCTCTCAAAGGTTCAACACTGGCAAGGTTAAACACTGGCTGAACAACATTTGCTTACAGTTAAATGCAAAAAAAAACAGTATGCATGATGTTCAGTAAACGACCAGTCAAAATCGAAGGATCCAATGTGTTTTTAAACGGAGCAGAAATAGAACTATTCACCCACTTCAAGTATCTTGGAGTCATACTGGACTCAAACTTGACTTTTAAGAAACATATTAAGAAAGTATCCAATACCATTAAATTCAACTTGCAACATTTTAAACAAATCAGACCTTTCTCTGTCAGTGCTGCAAAGTCATACCTCTACTGCATGATTCTATCCCACATTGAATACTGTTTGACAAACTGGTCGTTTCCTTGTGCCACAAACCTGAAACCAATAGAACAGCTGTACAAGAGAGCTATCAAGGTGTTTGACAGAAAGCTTTACTCATACCACCACTGTACCATCCTTGAAAAACACAATTTCTTGAGTTTTGACCATTTTAAGTCTTTTAAAAGTATGTGCTTTTTTTATAAATGTTTACATGGACTGAACCAGAGGAGACCAGCCGTGGTCCACCGCCGACGGACCACTTTTGGACAAAATGTCCTCTCCATTAAAGGCAGCTCATTGTGGAATAGCCTCCCTACTGAGACACGGGATTGTCCCACTCTCAATAGCTTCAAAGGTCACGTCAAAGAATGGTTGAGAAACAAACAGACGTGCAATCACCGCTAAATGCACTTTAACACAGGGGTATCTCCTCTTGAACTTTATGTAGCACTTTTATCTTCTCTTGCATTTTATATGTCGTTGCTGCTACATTGTACTGCCATGTGGTAAATACTTGTGTATGCTGCTTTTGCTATTTTGCACTTTTTGCGTATCGTGTATTTTGTTCTTGCTATGTTTGTAACATGTAAACTTCTCAAATGTTTTATGTGAGGGACTGCGGATGGAAATGAGCTCAAAGCTAAATCTGGCACTGTTACACTTGATACATTTGAATGTTTTAAGTGTTCATTACTGCGCATTGTCCCTGCCAAATAAACGATTAAATACATAAATTCACCACGAGTGCACATAAATGGCCAATCCCTGCTTTCTAATTAAAACAATCACTCATTTGTTCTCTCCGAGGTATTGCGGACATTCTATAATGTTTGAGGTACAATACACATATGTTTAGTTAGACATTGTGCGAAAGTCTTTTCATCTGGGTTATGATTGTGGACTCTATATGCTCGGAGACGGTGATCCAAACAAGGCCATGGATCTGATTCAAACAATAAGCGGAAGAAGAGGTGGAAAGACGCTAAATGTCTGATCTGTTCATTTACTCACACAGCTTATTGATTTCTAAAGCTTGATTTAAACATTTTGAGTATCAACATATTGTATCAAATCAAAACAATAGGCAGGAACATCATTGTCAGATTATTTAATTCTCAAATATTAATAATGGTATTGACTAAAGCGATTCAGTATGTGTTTGGTTCTAATAGAGATGAACTTAAATGTGATTTGAAAAAGTGACAAAATGAATGATCCTCAGCGAGCAACTCTAACCTGTTCCTCCAGTTACCCTTCATTTTGGATTTTATCACATGACACAGGTCAGAATCCCATATAGTAGGTGAGCATGGGGGGGGAGTGGGCGGGTCTTACATTTGAAGGATTTGGGTGATGTTTCAGTGCTGCCGGGGGTCTTTGGAATGAGCATGCGTTTCCCAAACACCTGGACATCAAAGCTTGCATAGTCAAAGGACACCTTGGAGTACTTCTCCAGCTCCTTGGCCAGGTTGGCGCGGGGGGTGGTCGTCACGGCGCCCGGCCCGTAGCTGCCATACTGAGGGATCTCCAGCTGCTTCACGAAGCACATGGGCCTGGGGGGAGACGCATCGTTAGACCCCTCCCCTGCACCGCAGTCACATGTGAGCATCAACAACGAAAAGTTAAAGGTCCCATGTCATGGCCATTTCTACTGATCATAATTCCATTGTTGAGGTCTACTAAAATAGATTTATATTGTGCAATGTTCCAAACTCACATTGGTTTCTCATACAGCATCTCTGTATAGTATGTGTATTCACTCTCTGTCCTAAACGGCTTGTTGGAGCGTTCTGGGGCAGCATAGACAGGTATTTTCTGTGTTAGAGTTTCACTCGCTACAGGGTGTACTTTGAGGGTTTGTGACTCTGCAGACCGTTTACATGCAGCAAAACCTTTATAACACACAAGGGACAGGTAATAACCAGAAAAGCATGACATGGGACCTTTAAAGTATCAATACTACTTAAGTAAAATTACAAAAGCATTGGAAACAAAATATAGTATCAAAAGTAAAAGTACTCCTTATGTGTAATGGCCCATTTCAGAATTGTATATATATTGAGTTACTGTTATGAATATTGATGTGTTTTAATCACAGCTGGTAGATGTGGAGTTAATTTGAATAACTTTATCTACTGCTGCTGGATATCTTAAACTATTAATATATGTCAAAGTTTATCAGCCAATATTTTAAACCTAGGAGGTAACTAGTTACTAAAAGCTGTCAAATAAATGTAGTGGGGTAAAAAGTACAATATTTGCTTCTGAAATGTAGTGGAGTATAAGTATGAATGAGCATAAACTGAGAATACTCAGCTAAAGTACAAGTATCTCCTAATTGTACTTAAGAAGAGTATTTGAGTCAATGTACTTAGTTACTCCCCGCCCTGCCGGCTCACCTGAGCACCCGGTCGGAGTTACACGGCGCCTCTCCCCCCGCCGCCTGCAGCACCACCTGCTTGTCCTGACCTTTGTTCAGCTTGGAGGCTGCGGCGATGGGACAGCCTGACAGACTGCAGGGGACACATGTCCAAATGTCCATTTAACAGAAGAAAACTCATATGATTAGTCAGACAGGAGATTGAAATATTGAGAAGACTTGTATAGCAAGTGTAAGTATGTGTTAGTAGTATTAGATCAGATTGGCTTCACTAAAAGCTTTGTGTGCAAATGTATGCATTTTGTATTCCTGAATTTGCCTCCAAAGACCAGTAATACACTCTGCCAAGCCACGTGCTATATAGAACGCTGATGGTCACATGATATTATGCATTTCTGAAATAGGAAGTGTAAGAATCCTCAAAATACATTTTCACAAGTCCCTTTGTTAGACACAGAGACATACAGTATTACATATGTTCATCACTGTGTGTGTGTGTGTGTGTGTGTGTGTGTGTGTGTGTGTGTGTGTGTGTGTGTGTGTGTGTGTGTGTGTGTGTGTGTGTGTGTGTGTGTGTGTGTGTGTGTGTGTGTGTGTGTGTGTGTGTGTGTGTGTGTGTGTGTGTGTGTGTGTGTGTGTGTGTGTGTGTGTGTGTGTGTGTGTGTGTGTGTGTGTGTGTGTGTGTTATTAACCTGCGGTGTGTGTTGCGGTTGCTGTTGACATGGCCCTGGCCTGTGCAGCCCGGAGTGGGACACTTGAGGATGTTCTCATGCATGGCCAGGACTACAGACACACACACACACATCAGGTCAGTCAAGCTTCCACATCACAAGCAGTACTCATACACACAAGTGGTAATAAAGGTAGTAGTATTAGTGTGTTCAATATAGTATAGCAACTACAAGAACTACTGATATTAATACTGGCAGTATTGATAACTCTACTGTGTTACTTAACAACCATTTTGAGATACTTGTACTTTACTTGAGTATTTCTATGTTATGCTACTCTGTACTTTTACTCCACTACATGTATGTAATACCTTTAGTTACTTCACAGATGTGGATGAATGATGTGAAATATAATCAAGTGTTAAATCAGACTTTAGTTCCACCTGGAGCAAATCCACAAGCTACCCTGCAGTATACAAAGTCATTCAAACTAGCTGCACCTTTACCAGCTTTGAGAACACTTTAATGATCAATCATTATAAAACATATCATATATATTATTCTGAAATGGACCAATCTGCACAATGACTACTTTTACTGTCGCTACTTTCACTATATTTTGATGATAATACTTTTCTACTTTTACTTGAGGAACATTTTGAATTCAGGACTTTTACTGTAACAGAGTATTCCTACTCTCTGGTACTTCTACTTTTACTCTAGTACAAGGTCTACTTCCACCACCTCTGATTATAAAAGTAAAACAATAGTTATGTTGGCTACTTTAGTTTGTATCATTACTGCCAGCATTAGCCTTCATCACTTGGGTAGCTGTTGAAATAGAAACAGAACAGGTGGATGTTAATCAGAGCGCTGCAGGAGAGACAGAATATGAATGAGAGTCAGATGGGTCTGATGGAAGGGGACTCACTCTCTGGAGGGATCCGGTCCTTGTGAGGACACCCAGAAAGGCTGCGGTGGTGAGGGTACAGCCCGGTCACATGACCTGTCCCATCACACCCCGGGGTCGGACACTTCACCTCCTTCTTGTCTGCATAGAGGATGGTGTGATTTAGATGGATAATGAACGAAAGCACGCAGTAATTAATACAAGGGGTTCTGACCAATCGGAAATACTGCCAGGCCAAGAATCACTAATATTGGTATTAAAACCGACACCTCAAACTTTTAAAGTGGTTAATTTACAATGTTTAATCATTTAAAATTAGTTTTATCCACTAAAATATATTTAAATCTTTATTTACCCTATTTTACTGAGCTATGTTCATTGTATTTTCAAAATATTGATAAGAAATCTGCCAATTTGAAATGAATACCATTACTAAACTGTACAAGAGCTGTGAGCCAGCGATCTGAAGACAGAACGCGTGTCCTTCACCACTGGGCCATTAGCTGGGAGTCGTTGGATGGAGCGGCTCCTAACGAGCAGGCTCCTGAGCTCCTGAGCCCTAACACCTTGCACAGACAGTCCCTACAGCAGTGACAGTAGGAATACCTTTGCAGTAGTGGGGGGTGCGGCGGGGGAGGGCCGAGGCCTCGGGGCTGTGGCTGGAGCCGCTGTAGGGCTGGTAGTCTGGAGAGCCCGCCTCCTGCCCCCCCTTCACCTCCTTCAGGGCGATGGCCTGCTCCAGCAGACCCAGGTTCCCCCGGGTCATGTCCCAGTTCTCAGAGTCGTCTGTGATCCCTGAGCCCTCCGACACACCATCCTGCTCTTCACCTTCCTCCTCCTCCTCCTCCTCCTCCTCCTCCTCCTCCTCCTCCTCCTCCTCATCATCTTCCTCCTCCTCCTCCTCATCTTCATCGTCTTCCTCAGAGCGGACTTCTATAACCACTGTGGTGGGAGAGGCTTTGCTGGAGTCTCGGTCCTCCTCTTCCTCTTCCAGCAGCTCTCCTGTACCCAGCCTCTCCTCCTCTTCCTCTTCCAGCAGCTCTCCTGCAGCCAGCCTCTCCTCCTCTTCCTCTTCCAGCAGCTCTCCTGCAGCCAGCCTCTCCTCCTCTTCCTCTTCCAGCAGCTCTCCTGCACCCAGCCTCTCCTCCTCTTCCTCTTCCAGCAGATCTCCTGCAGCCAGCCTCTCCTCCTCCTCCTCCTCCTCCTCCTCCTCCTCCTCCTCCTCCTCCTCCTCCTCCTCCTCCTCTTCCTCCCTCTCATATTCGTCTTCCTCCTCTTCCTCAGTCATAGGTATCTTTTCTTCC
>NC_136902.1:51092513-51095013 GCF_949606895.1 Notothenia rossii
CAAAAAGCTGCTGTGTCGTTTATTGCACCTCAAACATTAAAACAAATCCAGAGTTACGTGTTTCTGTACTTCCTCTAAGAAGAAAGGATAGTAAAAGAAGATTTCTGTGGCTTCAGGCTTGATCGAAGTTCAAATGACAGCGTTGGTTTCCCCAAAAGTGGGCGGGGCTGTAAAGTGACGCAGAAAATCTCTGTGACGCCAGATGTGGTGTTGTTAATGCGATATGATATCCGAAAAAAAAATCAGTTTAGGATGGCCGAAGACACTACACTACCCATAATCCCCAGCTATCGTTTGGGACTACAGTCCCGTTGACAAACCCCGTGATTAATCTTCAAGCTCTGGGATTGGATGTTGGAGTGGCAGTGCGCCAAGGTTACGCCGAGCGCCAAGCTCTTTGAAATTGAACGAACCCATGGCAGACTATTCAAAACTGGACTCGAACGCCCCCCCCCAGAACTACACGTGCTGGCTTTTGTGTTTTGCAACATGTTCTCTATGGCACGTCTCTACTGGGAATTGTAGTTTTAAAAGACGTTTTTCCCAAATTTAGAAGTTGACAGTATTAAACTGTGTATGTTGTCTCTCTGTCTCTCACAGGTTTAGGCAAAAGGAAACACATTGGTGTGTACGCATTTAAAACATGTAATTACTAAATGGGTGAAAATGGCTTGTATCCATAATGCGCAGCATTAATATATACCCACATGACAGCTCATTGTTACTCTGTAATTCTGCTATTCAGAGGTTAACCTGGTATTTCTACTTCACTACATTTATTTGAGTTACTTTGCAGATTCTGATTAATGATGTGAAATATAAACAACCCTTAAAGCAGACTTTAGTTACACCTGAATAAAATTCAGGGAAAGGTGATTGTCAAGTGCCAACAATCAGGAGAGATATTTGATAGTTGGTGCTTGAGAAGACTAAACATTTATCTGCAGATCTCTATAAAGTATATTCATTACTCGTTATTCTCTACTTATAGTTAATTAAAAACTGTATATAATTTCTATTTTGCACATCCCTTTCAAGATTTCAAGATTTTCTAAGGTTTATTCACATATCATATACACAACTACGGTGTAGTTATGCAATGAATGAAAAACTTGGGTCGCAGGTTCCTCAACAGTGCATTACAAGACATCTATCAATATGTGTGTATACCTCCACCATTAAACTGTCAAATTCTGCACTTTTCTTATACTATCTACATACATAAGAGTATAATTAATGTGTATAATATCAGTTAAAATAAGTGCTTCAACATAGTTAACATTGCAGGAAAGCAATATATTAGACGTTAAGTATTTTGCCAGGCTTAATATTTATCTGTGGATATATACCCCCAAAGCTTTTTTCTTATTTGAAAGAAGACCTTAACCTAAAGTATTCTTTAATGTGTTAATAAAGGTTAATTAGTTTGTCTGTTTTGCACATCCTCATATTAATATATTTGTACATCCAGCACTAAACTGTATTATTGTAGAGATCACTTACAGTATCTTCTTGATTTTTATATTCTATATTTCTATCATTGACCTTCTACTTTCCCCTTATGAAAGTATGTACTCTTAATATTGTTTTCATCAAATAACATTATTCAACAAAAATAACATTATTCAACACAAATAATTCAATAACGTGCTTTAACCACTAGGCGGTGCACACAAGGTACACACAGCATACTAATAATAACTTTGTATTATTAGTGTAGGACATTTATGTATGTATAACATCTGAAGATGTGTAGTTTACTAGTTTTATTCATGTTTTTACATAATTGTATATTGCTATACTATTTCTCATGTTTTACTTCTACACATTAATATCTGATTTGTAAAACATCACAGACAGAAAGGTATATCCATCATTTAATGGTAAGCTATTGAAATTGTGATTCCATAGATGTATCTCCCATCACCCAAATCCCCTGACTATTCTCTCAACTCAGTATTTACATTCTTATATTCAAAGAAAATCAGTAATATCTTTAAAAACTACAAGTCCTTTTCTATCAGCTGTGCACCGTTATGGTGTAAATATAACCTATCTACCAATTGGATCAAATATAAAAGTCAGCCGAATTACTATTGATACTGCAAGGAGACGTATTTTGTGAAAAGAAATGCAAGATGTTGTTTAATTTCTGATATATTTGCAATCCACGTCACATATTCAGTTTTGGCGGCAGTTCTCCTGTTTGTCTAGAAGTCTTCTCATCAGGGCTCTATAAATAGAGAACTACGGCAGATATGTAATATTTAATGCAGCCGAACCGTGTATTACAATGCCGTTATGTGATGACTTCCAAAGAGAAAAGCAAGAACACTCGGAATAAAGTATTATTTTATTTTTTTAAAATGTTTTCGGATATCATATCACATTAACATCATATCCCAACATGCATTGCGGCTAAAACATCCAATCAACGAGCTTCAAGCTGAGGATCTTGGGTAATCTGTTCAGTGGGTTTGTGGTGTGTATCGCTCGAAAT
>NC_136902.1:51100013-51588887 GCF_949606895.1 Notothenia rossii
TCACCCCCTTACGGCGCCCCTGCACACACACACACACACACACACACACACACACACACACACAAACACACACACACACACACACACACACACACACACACACACACACACACACACACACACACACACACACACACAGTACTTTGATTCTGGGGCTCTTCGATTGGCTCTCCAGTGGTCTGCTGGCTCACTTTTTTTACCTATGAACTCATTTCCTGTTGGATGAAACACACAAGAAAACAAACCCTTTACTGTGAGCAGCTTTTTTTTTCTACACGTTTGTATCAAATTACCGGTTCACTGGGGGACTAAAAACTGCCATGAAGCACTGCAGCAGCATCTACATGATAAGTGATGATGACTATACTGAAATACACTGTATTTGTTTTTTACAGTTAAGGCTCTTATCGGGTGTTCAGTATGCTAAAACATAACTTCAGCATTCAAACTGATAATAAAGTAGAATTTTCGTTAAAACAAGCAGCTAATTTACAGACATAACTTCGAAATCAGTGCTTGAGGATTCCTCTACGATTATGAAAGAGAAAATGTGATGGCTGGCAGTGTGACAGCAGCTCGCTGGTTATGGTGCACTAACAATCTGCATGGCTCACTTTAAATGGCTACTGTATACAGTTCACATACAAAACATTATGCGCAGATCCTGCAGAGCCTGTGGTGCAGTGACAGCAGCGGTGTAGGCCTCACACACCGACACACACCAACACACACCGACACACAAAGGCCTCAGCACTCCGCGAACTACACACAAACACAATCCACTGCATCGACACCGGGCTGCTTTTGTATGTGCCGGAAATAAACGACCGTAAAAATCGGTTTGTAAAGCCTGACCGCACCGTGTTAATTCGTCTCCATTAAAGGAGGGCCGTCAGAAAGCGTCCGACAGCCGCACCGCGTCCTCCCTGCTCAGTGTGGAATCCACCGTAGGCCTGCAGACAAGGCCCGGAAAATACCGACAAATAAGTGCTCCACGGTCTTTGTCAGAGACATAAAGCCTTACCGTGCGATCACACTGATGTTCCCCTCCCCCTCCTCCCTCATCTCCGCAGACTGTCCCGCTCTACAGGGAGAGGAGCCGCGCAGATCCAGCACAGCACATCTGAAGAGGGAACAGAACAGAGCCGCTGCAGCTGATCAGCACCGCGGACAGAGTCAGCCCAGTGTTCAGCACCATGGACAGAAGCCCGCTGCACTGCCCCCTGCAGGAGCCCCGAAGAGCTGCAGCCCTGCCTCCCGCTGCCCTGCTATGGAAAGCCAAAGGTGCCATAATACGCCCGTAATGTTCGTCCGTAATTTCGCACGAAATTACGGACGAACATACGGGGAGGCACGTAAGTTGGTGCGAAAAAACTGGCGAACATACGGGCGTATTTTCGCGCGGTTTTTCGTATGATAATGAGCCCCTCCTTCTGATTTCCATGGCCAATGAGTTCAAAGTTTCTGTAACCAATCAGTCAAGACTAAAGCCAGACCAAAGCAATCTGTAGATGAAAAGTTCCTGACATTGTGAGGCTGTGAATTGTACATTATTCCAGATTCATGGGACTATGTATTCATTTGCCTTTCAATATAATAAATATATCAATCAATATAACCTGCCTTCATTGTATTTTAAAATAAAATCGCCTTTTCCTTTTCCTTAACCCTCTGGAGTGTGAAGTGAAGGGTATTTTCTCAATTTTTAGATGTCTCCTTAAATCAACTTTTAAACGTAGGCTACTTCTTATAACATGGCATGGTGTAACATGTCAACATTTTCAGTCGTCTCTGGTCTTGCTAGAAATGCAAAGCCACTCACCTTATGAGATATTAAGCTTAGAAATCCGATATTTGGAAAACTTCAAAACTGTTGTGAAACAAAGATGTACTCATGTCATCCATTTTTTTGGTTCACCAAAGTAGTGAAATATATGAATTACACTATAGGCCTATATAAATGTGTTGTTCATGTCTAAAATGAAAATGTGTAAATTATAATTTAGAGTAAAATATTTCCATCCCTCTACTTTCACCACAGAAGAGTTACATCAGGACTGATTCACATTCCATACCAAGGTTCATGAAATTGAGCATTTAACATTTTTATTCAACAAACTATTTATGTTAACATAAGAAACTGTAAAATCTCAATATTTACAATATCAGAACTTTCTCAACCAACTATTCATTATAAATGTAAAGACAGGGGGAGCAGTGTAATGGTCTGTCTTCCAGGACAGTGGGTCTGGCTGCTGTGTAGGTGGGGGTGATGGTGCATGGGCTGCTGGTGGCTGTGTCGGAGGGAGGTAGGTGTGATTGGCCCAGGTTGATACTGGCGGCCGTGTGGGAGGTATACGTCTGCTAGGAGAGACTTCTTTGCTGGCTGGGTTGATCGTGATGGCTGTGGTGGAGGCCTTTGTACCGAGGTGTATCTTAATCTTGTGGCAGGCACAGATGGAGGTAGAGGCCGCTGTAGTGATGCTGTTCTTCTGGTCCTTGGTGATGGCTCTGGTGAAGGCCCTTGAGCCACGGTAGATCTTGACCTGGGGGCAGGCACAGATGGAGGTTCTTGCTGCTAGGCCCAGGCAGCTGTGAAATCGGAAAGAAATATAGGACAATAATTACTACTAAGTTCATTAAAATATAAAGTTCAAGTGGAATGTTTCTCAAGCACAAATAACAATGCACAACTCAAAATAAAATGGGGAGGTGGGACAGGAGTCTCTCTCTCTCTCTCTCTCTCTCTCTCTCTCTCTTACAACCTATTTAACTATGTTACACCCACACAATGAAAGTACACTATTACTGTAATATTTACATTGACCTATCTTCAAATGGATCCGTGTTGTTGTTGTTGCTGTATTCTCCAGGTTCTGATGCTCCATCTCCACTGCTGCTAGTGTTACAAGTCCGCTGTGCAGATGGTAATCAGATAATAAGCCTGTCGAATAGGAGAAAAGAATGAAGCAGAGGGAAAGTTGCTGCCGTTTGTGTGGTTGTCCTAGACAGAATTTATTAAACACATTCATAAATTCACTTACAAATTATATCCGTTTTCTCTATTTATCTAATCATTCTCTGGTTTGACGCCAATTTTTACAATATTCCAAAATCCTATGGAGAAATCCAGTTGCTTTTTGTCAAGGGAACCAGCAGCTTACTTCAGGGTCGTCCTACAAAAATACGTCATCACTGCACCTCTCTATTTCAGGCTGATAACCAAAAACACATTTGAAAAACAAATTAACTTTCGTGTAGTGCTTATTGACATTAACAGGACATTGAAGCAATGGTGAAATACATTAAGTACAGAGATATTTTACTTAAGTAAACCACTGCATGAAAGCTATTAGAAACAAATTTTTAAACATTAACAACGTTTCTGTTCTTCTGAATACATAACCGTTTCTTGGAATCGAAACTAAAATGGTGAAACAAAAACCTACCGCACCCACAACATTTTCTTGTACATGTGCAATGTCCGATGTCAAGACGCCATTGTGCTAATACAGCACTAGGCCATGTTTTGGCCCAGAGGAGGAAAACATTGTTTTGTTTGTCGTTACTCTGAGCTTTGAAGTCTGCCATACAGACTTTGCACTTTGGCGGACATCTTGTGTTGGTCAAGCTGCATGATTATTTTCTGAAGTACTTCAAAAGTGAAATGAAGGGGTTTTGGATATGCTATGTTGAGTGCATATAGCAAGCTGAGGCAACTGAAGGCAGTTCATTCAGCACCTCCACGCCCTCGATGATGATGCCGATGTCTGCTGGTGGCTCCTGCAGTCCTTCCTCCTCCTTCCGTATCACAAACACACCCATTGTGAGCTCCTCCATCTCCTTCTGAAGATCATCTGTTCTGGAGTCCTAGAGTAGGGGTAAATGACAACAAACATCACTGGCATCACTTTGCACTAATATGTACTTAATATGGGACAATAATATCACTGGCCGGAGTCCTACTCTGTGATTACTCACTGATTATTCTGACGACTCACATGATCAGAACCTAATCTTTAATTCATTTATCTCATCTGATCCATCTGTATTATTGCGATTATGTTGAGAAGGATTAATATCACTCAATTGTTGTCAAATTGTGGATGTGCTGTGTGGCTGTCTGTGGGGGGGGGGGGGGGGGGGGGGTTGTCATGCATTGTTCTGTGTTTTGTGTTAAAATGTGTAAAATTCAACAAAGAGTATTTTTTTTAAAAACATGCTAGGACTACTTTTTACATATACATGTTGTGTTTCGCGGTATAGGCTACTTGGGAAAATTACAAAAAATCCAAATTCCGATGCTATGCTTTAGTTATTCCTGATGAGCAGGTGGCACGGTCCATCAGTGTATGAATGGGTGAATGTGAACATGGTGTTCAAGTGCTATGAGGAGTTGGAAAACCACAAAGGTGCTTTAAACTTACATGATGTCAAATGTCCAAGATTATGAATATAATTAAACCGGACAGGTGTTATTTTAGTATAGAAATGTCCCTTTTACAGCATTAATATCAATCTAATATGTATTGGCACGTGTGCCTTTGACAAGCTGTGCTGACATGCAAATTGCAGTTAAAACTTACTAGATATTCCTTTATCAGCTCATCTGGATCTTCTCCCAGGAAGATAATGAGGGCTCTCAGGACACACTCCCTCCGAAGATGAATGTCTTCAGTCTAGGACAACATTATTTTGGTTAATTTTATTTTTCAAAATGTCTATTGACAGATTTCCTTACTCTTACAGCTAAAATCCTTCACTTTATTTAGAAACAAATGGACAGAGTTACAGAGTTTCATAAAACAACGGTTGCCCTCCCCGTGCATCTATAAAAGGATACACAAAATGTATCCCTTTTAGCTGGCAAGGACTCATTTGACAATGCGGATTTACCTGGTCAAAAATAACCATGATGTCAGCAGTCTTTTGACGTGTTGATCCTCCTTTGGCATGGATGACTGTGATTAGCTGACTTGAGTGAATGTCCAACTGGGCCATGAACTTCTCCTCAAGAGGAATGGTCATTATCCTCTGGAACTCTGCATTGATCTATGAAAGAATAATACAAAAATGACAGTGAGTAAATTCATAAAAATTCAATTGAACTCAGTCTGTATGCAATTAACATTTGAAAAAAGAACCATTGAAGCAAGTGTAAACTTCTTCCGACCCCTTTTCGGACGTGTAATTAGCTAAAGCTTTGTTGTTTATTGATACCAGACAATGACACTACAGATTATTCAATTATTAATTAAATGTTTCGTTATTGCATTCATTTGTATAGTACTATATCACCTTTTGTTTCATTTGTATTTTCTTTGGTTTTACATGCTCGAAGAAAAAAAAACTAAACTAAGCATGCCTACACACTGGCAAAAAGTATAACAAACTAAAAATGTAAATTATGTCAGTAAACACTGTTAAACATAATCTTTACCACACCATATTATGATGAATGGATAAAAGCTTACTAAAAAATGGATACAGACTATATTACCTCTTTTTGTTGGAACAGTGTCTTTGAAGTCCTTGATTCCTGGCTCTTGGTTTACCACCTCCTGTCGTCTGTAGGCGAACGTGTGAGCCATTTTGTCTGCGATGACCCTATTATTGTTCCTTATCCTGATGTCTGTCAGAAGTTATATTCTTTCTTTTTCCAGGCTTTCCAGATTGGCACCAGTGGGGAAGGATGGATTAAAGTTAGACTCAGCTCGCTTTGGCCTCTTGACTTTTTTTAGCAGGGAAAGCATCTGTAGCAGCTTTAGATTTCAGGGAATTTAACACCAGCTCTGGGCACCCCTGCAATTTGAGCTGAGTCCTGTAGTTTCCCATCTTATATTTCAGGTGCTGTTTCCATCCATTGCAGCCATTGAATGAGCCAGGTTCTTTCAAACAAGGATGCTTTTTGATAAGAGCCTCTGCCAGGGCTCGCAATTAACGATGTCCCGATGTCCCGGGGACCATAACAATTCCTACTGGGGTACAAATCTATTTTGTCTGGGACTATTTCGGGACAGTGAAAAAAAAATTAAAAGTAAACTTCAAAATGGGATTTATTTGCAAATTCATTGGGCTGTCAAATCATAGAATACATTCTACGTCATCCACTCTGCTGCTGACTGCTGCTAGACTCGCGCCAATGCAACGGTCACGACAGTTAAAAAAAGAAGAAAGAAATGCTGAGGTGGTTGAATAAACAGCCCCTGATGCAAGCCCCAATTCTGCCGACTCCCGAAACGAAAACATCCCAAGTCCTGGTCATGATGCATCGTCGTCCACTGTGGTAAGTTAGTTGTCTTAAGTGTCAATGCTAGCTAACGCTAGCAACTGAAGTGTGCCTTACAATGCATACAAACGTCCTAAAATGCGATGTCATGTTCTTTTGAAGTTTGTGAAAATGATGTGAAATACAGTTGATCAGAATAAGAGGTGTTGCCTATCATTTTTGTATTTTCTTTGTCAGCCAGTCAGTGACCAGGCTAGAATCTTTAGCTGCAAAAACATAAGGCATTTAGCTAATCATTTAGCTTTTCATCTTTTTTTTGTGTTTCAGTTTTTTTTGGTCAAGACCGTCAGTCAGATTGGGTGACGATTAGAAAGGGTGTCGCAAGGTAATTTTAGTTTGTCAATCAACTCTACAGCCATACCATATTGAATTGAAAAATACAAATCAGAATTCTTCAATGTTGACATGACAATGATAAATTAGTCTGGATATTGAGAAACAATAGAAACATGTCTTAAAACCACTCTCTTCCCTTCTACTCTAGGAGAGGCAACAGATCAGACTAATATTTATATGTTTAAAAGAATAAGTATTTTAAACTTACATGGTGGACCAGAGTCTATGGTGTGATGATTAAGTGACAAAAAAGTATCAAATTATATGTATTCTGCATAATTGGGGGGGCGACGATACAAATTTAAATTTGGGACACTGCTGGTTATATCCGGGACAATACAAAGTAGAATTCGGAACAGTTGTGGGACACTGAGGAAAAAAGTTAATTTCGAGAACTGGCCTCTGCTACTGTGCAGAAATGTGAATCATCTGGATAGGCCTTGTATCCAGAAATTGTTTGTGCAAGTCTATTCAGAATATCAGACTTGCTTCGGGAGCTGACAGTCAACATTTTGTGGCTTCCATTAAATTCAGAATTCCCTTTCACTAGCTGCAGCTCCGTGTCATATGAAAATTGAGGAATCGGAAAGTCCGCTGACCACTGTTTGGCTCGAGAGGACACTTCTGCTGCTATCTTTGCAAAACGAGGTAACAGTCACATGTTATCTGGATGAGTGCTGCACAATACCGTTTTTATAAGGGATACATGTGTGGGTAGTCTTTCATATTAAACATGATCGCTGGTAGATAGCAACAGAAATCGTAACACAATTTAACCTGGGCGGGTCACATTTTAACGTGGGAAGGTCCCAGTTCCCTCGGAGGATCACAGTTTAACACAGATGAAGACTTCTCCACGCTGCTTTCAAACTGTGAGTAAACACCGTGTGCTTCACTTGGAGGCTGTCTGAAGGTATACACAGATGGACTTGGACATTAACAACGATATTCCGTAATAAGTCTGGCAACAATAGCCGGTTTAAATGATTTATTCGAGCAACTCGTTTGTCTTGTTGTAGTCCTCGCTGTTCGCGTCCGGATATCGCCATCGTAATCACAACCTCACACATTGGTACTGGATGTGCATCAACGTGTTCCTAAGAAGCCAAATATACCAAAAGATGTATGTAAACGACAGAAGAAAGCGATCGAAATGTGTATTTCAGTCGAAAGCCACGCACCCCACTGAAACGAGTTGATCGGGAAACAAGTTGATCGGGAAACAAGTTAATCCGGAACACCGGCACAACAAATTATTACTGCATCTCCCACACAGCGAGGTTAAGTTCTATGTTCGTCAGCCGGATGCATCACCGGGCTTTCACCAGCGCAACATGCCCCCTCACTGCTCGGTGATGCCGTATCGTCTTTATAATTACACTCGACGCAGCGGCGGTGACACTACATTAAACCGTTCACACACACACGCCGAAATAGTACCAAAACAAATGTGTGCAGTTTGGTCACAAGCTATGTACTAATAATGATAGTACTAGCCTTAACATGACCCACTTTGCGCATTAGTTTGTGCTAATTTGGTAATAAGCAGCTATGCCAGTACACAATAGGAATAACTTTAACACATTTCAGTGACAATATTAAACCAAGAGAGTAGGCTTCTACCCGCAAGCAACCAACTATCGTCATGTTTGAGCTAAAGCTAGCGGTTTAGCTAACAGTGGAGCCAGTGCATCAAAGCTTGGTTTGGTTTGGTTAAACAATTTAGGTGGAACATGTTATATCTGACATTGTACATTATTTTTATATAAGAAATATAACTTGTCTGAATCACACTTACCGTATGTCGAAGTCACGTCTCAAGAGAAAAAGGCGGCACATGTGACGGTGGAAAGATCTGGCAAAGACGTTGACGTTGACGTCATGACGTCACACGCACGTTGGATGAGAGAAACTTGATTGATTTGCTTTCACTGATAACAAAATAGCAAGTCAAGTCAACGAACAAAAAGATCACATGAATACAACCCACAAAAGTACATTGGAATCTCTAAAGCATAAATCTGAATCAGATGTATTAAATGTATTCAGTTACTTCAACTACTATCAAGTACACTTTTTAGAGTGTACCACAAAATGGTTCTGAGACTTATTCAGAAATGTATACAAAGGTTCATCACAAACACTGCACGTTTTCTGCTTCTATTTCATTGCATGCTTCAGAATAGTATTATATATTGATATATAGTGCTTGTGAAGGAAGAGGGGACACATATATAAATATATATATATACAGTATATGAAATCAAGAGGGACATAGTATCACAAAACAATTAATGATGATTATTTCAGCCATATGTATAATACTGTTAATATCTATGAGACTTAAAGTATTAATAATAATAATAATTCCCTGCAAAAGCACTAATAACAATACAATAATGGCAAAAATAGCAATTTGATATATAGTACAAATCAATCATTGTCATGTCATCTGAAGCAAGGAGTGGTTGGACCCAAATGCAGAGACTGGAGACAGCAGAAAACTTAACAAAAATGTATATTTAACAGGCAGAACAGGAACTCAAGTAACAACAATCAACACGGAAAAAACAGAACTTCATGACGTAGACAAACAAGGAACCGACAAGAACAGGACAGAAAACCAGGACTTATATACTAACAGGGTGACGAGGGGATGAAGTGCAAGTGGACACACAACACAGTGTGTAGCTGTGATGGAGATATTTTCAGTTTAGCTGAATGTATGCCATGGAACACATGTATGGCATACATCCCAGGTCTTAGAACATCAAATGTATAACTTTATCAGTTTTTTAAAAATAAATAAACGAACCTGAAAACGTGATCAATTCCCAATGATGCATTATATTTTCATGAGAATTTTACATTATCCGTTGCTAGGTTTTAGATTATCAGTAGGTAAAAGTGGTATCACAATTAGTCAGTCGGAATATTTTATTACATTATGCCCAGGTACTCACAAGAACATATCCTAGATGTCTGAGATCATCCAGAGATTACATTATAAACTTAATTTTAGCCTCTTCACCTCATTGGAGTCAAGAATTACTGTCAAGCTCACCAAGAAACAGCATCGCGTATGAAGACTGAATTAAAATGGATAGATACATGTTGAAAAGCATTGTAATTAGTAAAAGAAACTAGAGCATTTTTTAAACTTCATGCAGATATTAATAGCATTTCAAGCTGTGCATGTTCTCAGGCAGCAATGCATAGTGCATTCATCTATAGCTTTTTTTTGTTGCTTTCCTACAGTATGTGCTTATGTACCGTGGCACTAATGAACAATGTTAAACTCAGGGATATGTTTTGTAATATATCAATGTCAACACATTATGTTTTCTTTAAAAAAACATAATGTGGCTATTATTGAATTTCCCCATGAGGTCTGGACTGTTATTTGTCGAAAACACATCCCAATGGATGACTATATAAGGCCCAGTCACCGTGGCAAAGTGCAGGCCACAAGCGGGGCTAGTAACTGTCACATATTTTGGATGACGTCCAGTCCAAGATCTCCTCTACGACCAGCAAGAGGATCAAACTGTGCGGTGAGTTGCTCCATGTCCTCATCGCTTAGCAGGTGCTGGTTTCGATGTACCGTGACCCTCTCTGGCCAGTCCAATGCAACATCCCCTGCATCAGCTCCACCCTCTCATTCTGGCTCCTCCTGAGCATCTCCTTGTCCTCCACCAAAGAGGCTCTGCATGGCAGAAGTGGTCTGGCCCTGCCCTTCCAGGCAACCTTGGACAAAAACTTGTATGGGACTCTGGTGTCTTTCGGTCCTCAACCCATGATTGTTCCACTGGTCCCAAAAACCCTGTAGGTCATGGTTTATGCGCGGGAGATAGACATAACGCAGGGCCCACATGTGCATTTCATTGTCTATGTCTATTATGCCTTCAGTCTCCAGGAAGTTGAAGAGGTCGTAATAGACATTGCTCACACCTCGCCACAGGTCACCCCAGAGCCGTTCTATTCTCTGGTTGTGGGTGCTTCTTCCACGGAGAGCACTGCCTCTGTTAGAGCCTCTGAAGATGTTCATCATTAGGCAGACAGAGTTGTTTTCGCCCCCATGGTCGGTTCTGACCCTCGAGGGCACACCATACTTGGCCACCGCGTCCATGAAGCTCGCCATCACGGTAGTGCTCCTTTTGTTGTCTGTGGCCCTGAGGAAGACGACCAGGCGGCTATACCCATCAATACCCCCATGAATGACAATAATAATAATAATACATTACATTTATAAAGCGCTTTTCCTGGTGCTCAAAGCGCTTACAAGCAAGTAAAAGAAAATAACAACAAAAGTAGAAAGTGCTAAGGTAGGAGGAATAAGGGCAACAATCACACTTATTCATTTATTAATGTGTTTAATAAATTCTGGCTAGGACAACCACACAAACGGCAGCAACTTTCCCTCTGCTTCATTCTTTTCTCCTGTTCAACAGGCTTATTATCTGATTACCAGCTCTGATTCATTTACAAATTATATCCGTTTTCTTCAGAATCAGAATCTGTGTATTCACACTTCTTTTCTAAAACGGAACAAAGAACACAGTGCCCCTTTCACACCAACGCGGTTCCCGTTCTAGCTCCGTGCTAGTGCTCTTTTGGGTCGGAACCGGTTCTTCTTTTCAGCCCCCAGTTCCATCCCCTGAAGACAAGGAATGTGTAGAAATGTGCAGCCCAATGAAAGAAGGAAGCATAAAGCTTGTCAATTTCTATAACCCGTGTAAAAATCTTCACATTGAAACTTTGCAGACAATAGCAGGGACGGCTCATAGAAGGGAAGTATGGTGTGGTGACTTGAATGCTCACAACAGCCTGTGGGGAAGCATTCAAACAGACAGTAAAGGGGATGTTGTAGAAGAAATGTTAGAGGAAAGATCACTGTTTTGCTTAATGATGGACAAAAAACCAGAATAGACGCGAACAGGGGGACACAATCATGTTTGGACCTCACACTTGTGACAGATAGTTTAGTTAAATCGTGTGAATGCTCTGTAAAAAGTGACTCTACCATAGGAAGTGATCATTACCAAGTTTTCACTATGATCAACACAAATAGAATGTGAGTATATTTTCCAGGTGGTGCTTTGGTAAAGCAGACTGGGAGAAATGTAGACTTTGCCGTAAGGAGTCAGCACAATTGTTAGCATTAGAAGGAAGTATAGAGGAGTGCTCAAATCAAACACAATGCACATTAAAGAAGCAACAAATAAAACTATACCAAAAAGAACAACAGAGGGTAGGAGGAAAGTGGTGCAGTGGTGGAATGAGGATGTAGCAGAGCTATTAAAGAACGAAACAAGGTATTCAGTAACTACAGACCCATAGCATTAACATCACACTTTTGTAAATGGATGGAGAAGATTATAGTGTATAGACTATCACATGTCTTAGAACAAAAAGGGTTACTGAGTGGAACGAGTGGTGTCATAAATGTTGTATTTAATATGTTAATATATTGTTTAATGTTACACTTCACACAAGTCACGACTATTTGCAGTTAATGTCGTTGCCGTGTGTAACGTTAGTTTATATGTGCAGCGCTTCAAACAGTGTGCTGCCTTAAAGGCATTTTATAATGTTATAATTTGTTTGCAGTTCATAAAGTCACCACTAGGAGTGCTAATGGTACTGTTATCTTTAAGTTCGCCGTTCTTAGCCTCACTTCCGGTTTAGCGTTAGAGAAACTGCAGGGGCCCCGTCTCAGGTCGGTTAAATGAAATCCTTGCTTCCCTCACTTGCGTCGTTTCCCTGTGTTTAGTCCCTCCCTCCAGGGAAGCATGGAGGGACGCAAGGAAACCACGAGAAGCAGGGAAATGAGTTTTAAGAGCAATGGGACGTCCTTTCCTCCGGAGCGTCGCGTGAAGCGACGTCCGTTTGTGATGACGCCGCACAGCTGTTCGTCTGACAGCAGCTCTGTCCCCGTTATTTTCACAAACGCCCCTGCCACATATTTACTGACACAAACATTTGTATCATCTGTTGAAGACCCCAATAAATAAAATCAAATAAGAACTCATTCTCAAAAAAGATAAACGCCATTCTTAAAATGTATAAACGAACAATAGTATGATTAATATTGATTAGAGTGCACAATAGAAATAAAATAATTGAGAGAAGAAAAAGATATATATTATCTATCAAAACCCAGTTAGATTAACATTCATTGGATTGCACACTTTGTTTGTTTGTGTGGATATGTAGCACATTAACATTTTAATAGCACTTAATGACTGACTGAATGGAAATGACAGTAAATGAAAATATAAAACGAAAAAAGCGATCATGAAAATGTTTCCAATAAATGAATAAAATAATTTTTGACCACTTTGTTGTTCAGATATATCACATATTTGTAACTAAATGATACATGAATTGAAACAAAACACAGTTTAAACTGAGGAGTGACTCTCGTGAGTTTCATTTATTTTCTTCACTCCGCTGGGGTACTGCTCTCACGTCAAGAACAAGAAGCATGAGATCAGTGCATGCACTGCATCGTCCAATCAGTGAGCGATACACAGTAAGGGGGCGGGGCGAGTATCTGAGGATTTCATCGGAGGATGTACTGGTGGTTCCTCGATTATCGCTTATCTCCATTATCGGTCCTCGCTCCTCAATCCTCGGTCCTCCGGCAGAAATAAGAGCCATGGGACGGTACTCAAGATGGCGCAGACAAACAACTTCCGGTGAGACCGAGGACCGAGTAGCGAGGAAATGAAAATAGTCGACCTGAGACAGGGCCATGGTCCGAGAGGAGAATAAGAAGACCACAGACGACAGACACATGGCAGCAACTTTCCCTCTGCTTCATTCATTTCTCCTGTTCAACAGGTTAGTAGTGTGTACACAGATCATGTCATATTTCGATCTAAGAAGTGTGTTGGAAACTGTTTTATGTGTAGTTTAATGTCATTCTGTGAGCTACGCCACTAGCGTGTGGCTAATGGCTAATGGCGTCCGCTAGCTTCTTTAAAACAGGCTGTTGCTCTCTGAATAATGTAGGGCTCTACTATGTTACTATGTGTAATGCAGGGCCCAACGCTAACTTTTAAAAGTGGTTGCTAGGCTGGCAACCAGGCATCAGCTTTTGGTTGCCAAAACTGAAAATACAGTTGCCATTTTTAGTCACCTTATATTTTAAATAATTAAGATACTATACAGTTATACATCAACTTAATAATGAACATGTGACACAAAAGAATGTTCAAATGCTTTACAATATGTAATTAACACAATTATTTGAAATGAAAGTGGTAGTAAACTTGTCCACCCTCAATTGCTGGTATACAACACACCAGTAGTGCAGCTGTTGTCATGTTCTTCACAGATCCCCCAAAAAGGAATTGAGCAAGTCACTAGTTTCTTGGTGATACGTTGTCTTCCTTTCAAATGTGGGTTTTCTTGACCTTTGTGCTGACCCCCACCATAGATCCATTGGTCCTTCAGCATTGAAGTCTTGGATTGGCCAGACTAATACATTTCTAATGTTAAATACATTAAAACCATTCACAGTTAAAAATTAGATATTAATTATTAATGCTGTAAATTACCTTTAATATGTCTAACTATATTTAAAATGTGTTACCTTTTTATAGAAGTGATTATATTTGTATGCCAATATTTTCCGATGGTAAAGTTTTGTTTTTCACTTTTATTTTGGTAGTAATAAGATCGGGACTCTTATTTTGAAAGAACTTTTACCGGAAGTGAATGGACAACATTCCTCTTTGCTTTTCGTTCGGATTCACCTTGCGCTTTATCAGTTGAATCACTTTGAGATGTTGACGGGTTAGCCAAACATTTTACCCCACAGTCAAACAACTTAATTTGCTTCGCCATTTTTTGTAAAACAAACACACGGCGCACAGGCAAGCGAGTAAACGTGCATCACTTTCTGGCTCCGTAATCATACCAATGCACGTGCGACTTAAGTATCAGGTTCCGACTGGTCACAACAACAATTAAATATCACTCTTAATACAACAAATAATTAACATTTATCTATTTTGGGGTGCACATTTAGCTGTTTGCTGTCCTTGTTTCTTTATGTTAAAAACTGGTTGCCACCGATGGCAACCAAAGGCCAAGAAGTGGTTGACATTTTTTCTGAATGGTTGCGAATGGCAACTTGGCAACCGTTACTGTAGAGCCCTGGTAATGAATCCCGTGCACTAGTCTGGCTTACATTTCAAGTTTATTCTGTTTGTATAAATATGTGAAATGCTGGTCTGAGGTCATAATTGTTCATATTATTTCAATGCTAAAGCGCTAATGCTATGCTAATATTGTGCCTGTACAACAGCCATGTTAAAGTGAGTACAGTCGGGTTGTGTGTGTTATCTGTTATCACTGTATTATACTGAAAATGAAAAAGCCTTTAATCCTTCATGAAAGTCATAATATGGCATGTGGATTTATGTCAATTTTTTATTAGAAAACGAAATATGTCAGACATACAGTTATTTTGATTGGCTACATTTATTTTTACATTCTCAGTTAGCTTCAGGCCTCACTGAGGAGAAGAATTCAGGTAGAAAGCTGGTGAAGCCATTTCCTTATATTCTGTTTGCACAGATAATAAACCTGGTTGCCAAGAAGGAAGTCATATTCATTCGACCACACAACACAACGAAGAGATACATGTGGCGTCAAACCAGAGAATTACAGATGTAGTGATTCATTTCAGACAGTTTGAAACGCGAGGGCCGTGTTTGCTGTGTGATCTGCCCTCGCTCAAGGGAAAACCTCCAGCTTGACTTGAGACCGCCCCCGTGATAGATAAATGTAATTATAATGAAGCCAGCTGCAATGGATCATTGATCCACCAGGGGGTGCAGTGGGGTTCCACACTGGAGCTCATGTGAAATAAAGTCAGATACAGTACGCTGGATGTACAGCGGAACTTTGTTAAGATCCATATGTCACGGATATCATACTAATGTGCTAAATAAGAGACATGTAATCATTTACAAAACATCACCATGTTGTTATTTAACAAAATAATTTTGTTATTCGAAAAAAACGAACTTTAATGGAGCTTCGTCGGTCGATCAGGATCCCAAAGCGTAGCGGAGATGACGGGTGTTATTTTCCCCATAAGGAACAAGTCGCTGCAAATTATCCCGCTTATTACATGGCCACATTCTCAACAAAGTAACGACATGATTCCCAATATTAATTGAAATGCTTTTATGGATTTAGAAAATGTTTTTATTGATTTAAAAAATAGTTGTATGTATTGATTTAAATTGACATACATCCGCTAACAAAAATAGTCCGTTGTTACCGTTTTTTAAACAGTCTGAATGAAACGGCAGCTCTCAGCTGTGTATTTACACAACTAATGGCCCATCAACCACAGCTCTCCCCCCCCCCCCCCCCCCCCTGATCTTTCTTCTCCAGCAGCTAAATTAACAGTAGGTTACTCTGAGTGACCATAGATTGTATGTGACAAGTTTACAGTTAGTGACGTAACAACACCATAAAAGCTGGTGGGTTGAAAGCAATACGGGAGGTAAAAATAACTAGAATAATTGTGATTTATTTATTGTGGTTTTTATGTTTTTAGGTATAAAATGTTATGTAATTCAGGCTTATAGTTCACCCTTCTCTCAAAGCCTTCAACAATGTCAATATTCATTGTAATTTAATAAATCCTTCCTACACACATTGTAAAAAATAGCCTACTGTAAGTTAAGAAATCATTCCAATATTTACATCTTCTGATATAACAACAATATTATTATAAATAGTAACATATCTGAACATGGTATTGCACATTTAGCTTTGAGCGTTACTGACCTGAGATGTTTGTATTACATGAATTAAGGTGACTGAGGCTTTTTAACATACAGGGATGCAAACTCATCAGGTATGAAAAAGGTGACAAGGATCCGAGCCCCCGGCTCCCCCACCCCAGGGAATAACAGAGGATTTTAGCAGTCAGAACAACTAAAGCAGCAGTGTTAATAATAACAGAAACGCCAAAGAGTCACATCTAATAGAAATATATAAAAGCCTCTATTTTAATTTAGCAGTCAGTTTATCATTTTGGCAGCACTGTTGAGCATTTTGAAAATGTATTTTCATGCCTCTGTGCAAGGCTTAAGTCTTTTTATCTTTATAGCCACATGGTGTAAAGTAACTAAGTTCATAAACTCAACAAGTGCTATACTTGGGCACAATTTTTAGAAACTTGTACTTTATTTAAGTATTTCAATGTTTTGCTACTTTGTTCTTCTACTCCACTACAGTTCAGAGGTACATGCTGTAGTTTTCCTCCACTCCATGTATTTAATACCTTTAGTTACTTTACAGATGTGGATGAATGATGTGAAATATAATCAAGTGTTAATTCCGACTTTAGTTCCACCTGGAGTAAATCCACAAGCTACCCTGCAGTATACAAAGTCATTCAGACTAGCTGCACCTTTACCAGCTTTGTGAACAATTTCATGATCAATCATTATAAAAACCTATCATATCTATTATTCTGAAATGGAACAATCTGCACAATGACTACTTTTACTGTCGCTACTTTAACTATATTTTGATAATAATACTTTTCTACTTTTACTTGAGGAACATTTTGAATGCAGGACTTTTACTGTAACAGAGTATTCCTACACTCTGGGACTATTACTTTTACTCAAGTACAAGATCTGAGTACTTCTACTTTTACTCAAGTACAAGACCTGAGTACTTCTACTTTTACTCGAGTACAAGACCTGAGTACTTCTACTTTTACTCTAGAACAAGATCTGAGTACTTCTACTTTTACTCAAGTACAAGATTTGAGTACTTCTACTTTTACTCTAGTACAAGATCTGTGTGCTTCTACTTTTACTCAAGTACAAGATCTGAGTACTTCTACTTTTACTCAAGTACAAGACCTGAGTACTTCTACTTTTACTCTAGTACACTGGTTCTCAACGGGGGCGGTACCGCCCCCCAGGGGGCGTTCAGAGAACATCGGGGGGTGCTGGAAGCAATATTTTTGAAAGGGGGGCGTTGAGGTGTTCTTGGAGGGCGTTCACGCATAATGTCTTTTTGTCATGAAAAATGCTGGCCACAGCGTCTTTTCCTGTACAAAAAGCAGCTGTCAGCATCTTTTGTTGCTATAGGAAACCACAACTCTGCTTGCGATTGGTTCAGCTGTCAGCAGTGTTATTACGGGTACGTTCGGAAATGCACGAACGGTCAGTCCGCTCGGACAACCCGTCTGTTCCGCCAGAGCACCCAGCTGTGAGCGCTCAGAGCGCAGCGCTCTGGACTGTGGAACGGGGACGCTCGGAGCGCTCTGAGCGCATTTACGAACGTACCCTACAAAAAGCAGCCGGGAGCGGACCGGAAGTCGTTGTAATTTTGGGATCGCGACTGTTAATAATATGTGTCACTTTGTTAAATTTTGATATGTTTTGATATGACAAATTCCACTAAGTGGTCAGTTTATGAAAATAATACCCGTTTCTATGTCTGCTACGACATGGAAGAGCTGGCTAGCCAGGCTGCTCCACACAGAGCTCTGTTTGTTCAAAAATACAACGACTTCCGGTCCGCTCCCGGCATGATGTCTTGTCATGTCACCAGCTAGCCCTCTAGCGTTTGCCGCCATATCGTGACACTACGCCCCCCCCCCCCCCCCCCCCCCCCTAAATATTAGCATCATAAAACAACAAAAATCATATCACATCAGCAAAATGGCCACGAAAAAGATAAAATGCAGACAGTACTCTATTGAATATCTTAGCTATGGCTTCATACCGTCTCCTACCAATGTACAACTCCCAATGTGTTTACTTTGCGAACATGTATTTTCCAATGAGGGAATGAAACCCTCACGTTTAAAGGAGCACCTTACCTCCTTACCTTACCTAGCACCTTATCCACCCGGATAAGGCAGATAAGGAGCGTCCGTTCTTCCAGGCCCTCAAAGAGAAACATGGTAGGAGCACCATCAGCAGTCTCTTCGCTAGGAAGACCACCCAGACTGACAGCGGGCTAATAGCGTCATATAACATCTCCTTGCTGATAGCCAAGTGTGGGCAGCCGTTCACAATCGGAGAGAAGTTGGTACTCCCTGCCATCAAAGAGGTCATATCTACTGTGATGGAGCGTGATCCCACACAGGTGCTGAAATCCATCCCACTCAGTAATGTCAATGGCACGCAGGATTGATGAAATGGGCGCTGATATAGAGGAGCAGCTGTGTGTCATCCTGCGGGAAACTCCATTCAGCCTTCAGCTGGATGAGACAACCACTTCTGACAAAAATGTTCTGTTGATGGCCTATGTCCGCTATAGCACCTCCAACAGTCAGGAGATGGCTGAGGAATTTTTATTTTCCAAATATCTGGTCACAGACACCAAGGGCCAGACCATTTTTAATGCACTGGATGCTTATCTACAGGAGAAGTCAATCCCGATCAACAACATCCTCGCATGTGCTACTGACGGTGCCCCTTCCATGGTCGGCAGGTACCGTGGCTTCACCACTCTGCTGAAGGAGCAGGTCCCGCATGTCCTCACAGTCCACTGTGTCTTGCACCGCCACAACCTGGTGGCCAAATCTAAAAGTCCACCTCTCCACGAGTCTCTCAATGTTGCAGTAAAGGCAATAAACAAAATAAAAGCCCACGCCCTGAATAACAGATTGTTCCGACAGCTGTGTCAGGAAAATGATGAGACCTTTGAGCGTCTTCTTCTCCACACTGATGTCCGCTGGCTCTCAAAAGGAAACTGCCTTGCTCGTTTTTGTGAGCTGTTTGACAGCATCGTGGAGTTCCTGGAGGAGGTGGATGCAGCTCTCGGGGAACAGGTGTCATCCAGCCGCTGCGACATCATGTACCTCGCAGACTTCTTTGGCAAAATGAATGAAGTCACGCTGAAGCTCCAAGGAAAAGGAGTTACTCTGATCCAGAGCAAGGCGGTCATCCACAGTCTCACCTCCAGGCTGGATCTATACCGGCAGAGCATAGGCAGGAGGCAGTTTGCTCATTTCCCGCTGTTGACCAAGGTGATCTAGCCTAGGCTACTAAATAATGATAATAATAAATAATACATGTAATAAATGTAGGCTACTCTATGCAACACTATATTTGTGTTCCTGGTTAGTATAAATAACTTATGTTCTGAATGTATTATGAGAATAAAGAAACATCAATTAGTAAACTAATTAGCAATAAAATAACCAGTTTAAAATCGGATGGTAACATTCTGCACCGATAACAATTTCCTGGTTATACTCATTGCAGGTGTCTGAGGCTCTTACCGATGAGCGCCTCCTCATTTACACAGACCACCTGAGGATGGTGAATGCCGACTTGAAGATCCGCTTCAGAGATCTTTTGGACCACGATGTTCCCACCTGGGTGGTGCAGCCCTTTCAGGCGGACGTGGCGGAATGCGAGCCAGCAATACAGGAGCATCTCATCGACATCCAGAGTGACGATGAGGCCCAAGCTATTTTCCGCACCTCTGACTGGGGCAACATGTGGGTCAAATACTCTCAGCGTTACCCGGCTCTCTGGGAGAAAGCGAGGCTGCTTCTTCTGGCTTTCCCAACCACATACCTCGTGGAGCAGGGATTCAGCCAGGTCCTCCACATGCAGTCCAAGTACCGCAATCGCTTGAACTTGACGGCCTCAGGTGCACTGCGACTGAAACTAAGTTCTCTGCAACCCGCAGTGAAGAAACTGGCGGAGAACCACCAAGCGCAGGGCTCACACTAACCTTCCCCCCCCCCGCAATTTGGCGAAATGCAACACCTTTCCGACCTGTTAGTTCTGTAGGCCTAATGTACAGTTTTGTAGCCTACTGTTTGTTCTGCACTGGACATGTGTGAAATTGCTGCTGTTCCGTAGCAGTCTGTTTGTATTCTCTGCTCTTGTCTGAGTTTGTTTAACACTCATAAATATCATTTTTATTCACATTCACATGGCTTTTCTGCTCTCTGGTAAACTAATGATAATGATATTCCAACTGCCCAGTTAAATCAAATCTATTATTTGGCATTCAGTGACATTCTTTTTAAATGATATAACACAGAATATTAGTCAACATTAATATTCAGGGAAGAAAATAAGTCTACTTTTTTTGATGGGGGGCGTTAAGAGACCTGGATAATGGACAGGGGGGCGCTGGCCCAAAAAAGGTTGAGAACCCCTGCTCTAGTACAAGACCTGTGTGCTTCTACTTTTACTCAAGTACAAGACCTGAGTGCTTCTACTTTTACTCAAGTACAAGACCTGAGTGCTTCTACTTTTACTCAAGTACAAGATTTGAGTACTTCTACTTTTACTCCAGTACAAGATCTTTGTGCTTCTACTTTTACTCAAGTACAAGATCTGAGTACTTCTACTTTTACTCAAGTACAAGATCTGAGTACTTCTACTTTTACTCTAGTACAAGATCTTTGTGCTTCTACTTTTACTCAAGTACAAGATCTGAGTACTTCTACTTTTACTCAAGTACAATATATACTTATACCACCTCTGTTTATAGCCTATGAAAAAAACTATTAGAAATAGAAGGCTAAAGCTAACGTTAGCAGATAGTGACAATGTATGCTAGCTAGCTAGCTCAACGATTCCTTAAATAATATTGCCACAGAAAAACTTTTCAGTTCACATCACGCTCTGCTGCTCCGACAGGGAGCACTGCTCTGAACACCTGAACGGCCCGTTCTAACAGCTGTTCACCAGCGGTCCAGTCTGTGCCACAGTGACTCCGGACGCACAGTTAATATTAACGAACGCACCCGTAGGCAGTGTTGAAAGTGTGCCGGTCCTACCCGGTCCTTAGTACCGGTAAGAGATTTCCAGGCGGTCCGGAGGACCAGGAAGAATTGACAGCTCCACCCGTGGAATTTATACTACGAAGGGCAGATATTTTGGTTTGGATTACTGGTCTGGGGGGTGTGTGTGTGTGTGTGTGTGTGTGTGTGTGTGTGTGTGTGTGTGTGTGTGTGTGTGTGTGTGTGTGTGTGTGTGTGTGTGTGTGTGTGTGTGTGTGTGTGTGTGTGTGTGTGTGTGTGTGTGTGTGTGTGTGTGTGTGTGTGTGTGTGTGTGTGTGTGTGTGTGTGTGTGTGTGTGTGTGTGTGTGTGTGTGTGTGTGTGTGTGTGTGTGTGTGTGTGTGTGTGTGTGTGTTTCCCGGGGAAAACACTAACGAGAAACACCGGCTGCTGTTATGCCTGCTGTGACCTCAAGTTACTCCGTTCTCCGCTTGTAATTATGCCGTTACAAGCTTCTAAATTGTATTTATCATCTGAATTTGCCGAAAAAAGTTTCATATTCTGAAAGCCAAGACTTTGTTTATTTAAAATCAAACAAAACACCCGAACCCCGAAAAACTATTTTTTTACGCAAATCCACGTTTATTTTGAAATGAGCCGTTGCGACTTCCGACTGATTTCGATAGAGCGGGTCACATATTAGCTTTTTCCCACTTGATCAGAACAGCGGGAGGAGAAAAGAATGGAGTGACTGAATGACAGCTAGGAAATTAGGCTACGTGGTAATTAAAGCAAAAATGCAAACGACGATTCTTCAGATGTTTAAGAGAAAGGAGAGAGATGAAGAAACTCAGAATGTGCTTAAAATTTGAAAAACAACGCCCACAGATGACACAGGTGATGATGCTTATTTAGCCCAGAGAATGGACATGAACATGGCCATGATGAATATAATAAGTTAGCTAACTAGCAAACTGTATATCTCTATATGGGGTGCCCAACCAGTCGATCCCCAGTCGATCTCGAGATGTCTAAAAGTAGAACAACAATATTCTGTTTTATCGTTAATGTCCTACAACAGGGGTGGCCAAACTTTTTAGCTCAGGGGCCACAATGATGTATCAATGTGACAGCCGGGCCGGGGGGCATTGTTTGGTTCCGTCTTGATTCATGTCGGGCTGAGGGTTGTTTTAATCTCATTCTCCCGCGCGCGGGGCGACGTCCACGCGCAGCTGCGACGACCAGGGAGGAAGGGACTTTTCGCGGCGCGCGCGGCGTGTGGACAGTGGGGGATAACATAAATAAAAATTGGATCGTTGTATTTTTAAGGCTTTTTAAGATCAGCGCGGGAACCCTGGCTCATTTATACCAATATTGGAAGGGCCGCATTAAACACATCAACGGGCCGCATCTGGCCCGCGGGCCGTAGTTTGGCCACCTCCAGGCTCGGTTCTACGGGGGTGCATAAGGGTCCCAGTTGAATGTTATGCACCCTCACTTGAAAAAGAGAAGGGAGTGAAAAATATTACATATACAATAACAATAATAATAATAATAATAATAGTAGTAGTAATATGAAGAAGAAGAAGAATATAGTTGAAAATAAAATAAACTGTAATTGTGTTCAAATATTGTGGTCAAATAACTATAGATAATAACCCCCCCCCCCCCCCCCCCCCCCCCCCCCCCGTCAACGATCGCCGCCGTCTTGGTTCAAAAAAGGTTGGGCACCCTTGCTCTATATAGTCAATGGCTATCTTACTCAGAACACAACATGTACACAGCATACTATTTTAACATTAAATATTTTGCTTTGATATCTTCTATTTTAATCTGCACATTGTGGCATACATTTTATTTTATTAGTATTTTAATTTATGTAACCAATATTCTGAAAATTCAAAGAAAGACAGAGACTTGTACATTTTTGACTGTCTGCTGAATTTAGTGATACATTTTTATTCTAATTTATAACAGTTGAGGCCCAGAGGGAGGAAGAGGAGACTCAGCCAGAAGAAGTGGCAGCAGGTCCCTCAGAAGCCACCATAGGTGATGCTAGCCCTACTGCATACCCTTCTATATGGAAAGAAGAACAATATGAACAGTTCAAACAGAAAAATGAATGGATGTATGCTCACAATGGAAGACTAGGCTGTACCCCATGCCATGATGTGAAGGATCTGGGTGTCATGGCATCCCGTGGTGTTAATATTGCTATTCAGTGGGCTGATGGAAAGATAATCCCAGCTGGTCAATCAAGGGATGTGCACTTTTCATCACTGCGCAAAAAAATCTGTGAACACAAGAACTCTGCAGCACATAATGAAGCAGTCAAGATTATTCAGACAGCAAATAAAGATATTTTTCTGAACATGAACGCGAGTAGTCAGGAGTCTGTGTTTGAGTCTACTGCCAAGGTATTCATGACAGCCTATTATGTGGCCAAGAACAACAAGCCTTTCACAGACTTTGAGATTCTGATTGACCTGCAGCATGCAAATTCTGCTGATTTGGGACGTGTTTTGCATAGCAAAACTGTCTGTGTTGACATAATTGAGCATGTGTCATCACAGATGAAAAAGGAACTTCTAAAAAACATAATAGAGACCAAGAGCAAAATCACAGTATTGGCTGATGAGTCAACCAGTGTTGGGCACAAATCAACACTAATTGTCTTCCTGAAGGCTAGTGTTGATGGAGACATGGAGCCCATTGCCTTTCCGTTGGACCTGGTTGAGCTGGATAGTATGTCTGCTGCTCATATCAAGGAACAGATTATGGGTTGCTTGCTTAAAAATGGCTTCACTGTTGAGTTGCTGAGAGAAATCGTCATTGGATTTTGCAGTGATGGGGCCAGTGTCATGCTGGGAGTGAAGTCAGGTGTTGGGAAGTTGCTCCAGGATGACTTCCCAGGCATCATACTATGGCACTGCCTTAATCACAGACTGGAGCTTGTTGTTGACCAGGCACTGGATGTGACCGGGGGAACAAACGACTTCCAAGCATTCATGGACAGCCTATATTCATTATATAGCCAGTCACCAAAAAAGATGCGGCAGCTGAGTGAATTTGCTCACAACCTGGACATCGCCCTCAGGAGGATTGGAAAAGTGTTCAGTGTTCGCTGGGTAGCTTCTTCATGGAGGGCAGTCTCTGCAGTTTAGCAGTCTTATCCAGCCTTGGCACAACATTTCCGTGAGGCATCAGAGGATGATACAAGGGACAGCAGAGAGAGGGCCAAATTCAAAGGTCTGCTTTCTAAGTTGTGCTCCATCAACTTCCTGAAAAGTCTTGCACTGATGGCAGATATTCTGATTGAACTTAAGAACTTGTCAGAAATTCTTCAGAACAGGAAGACCACACTCCCAAAGGCCCATGACATCATGACGACGTATGTGAAACACATAGAAAGTTTCAATCGCTACCCAGGACAACATGCAGTTGATGCCAGTCAGGCAGAGGAAGTGATGGAATTCAAGGGAGAGGATTTAAGAGTTGGCAGGTCTCCCATCATTGACTCTGCTCAGTTCATCCGAGCAGTGGCAGACAATATGAAACATTATAGTACCTGCAAGAAATTCAAACCACTTTCACCCCTGCCCGTAGGTAATGTAGCTGCTGAAGCTAGACCATCATCCCGGAGCAGCAGAGCCTTATTATACATCCATGAGCAGAGCCGACAGGCAGGAAGACTCGAGCACACAGCTGGTACTTCATTATAATATATAAAAAAAGAACACCATGCGTGTAATGATGGCACATAACAGCTCACGGCCGCAGATTACTCCGATTCCCAGACCCCCCCATACCCCAAAAATATTTGTATTGCAGATCTACATGAATCACACAAACGACTTATTTTGGATTCAAAACGGCGAATTTCGCCGAAAGGTGACAAGTTTGCATCACTGAACATAGACAGAGCACAACTGAAACATAACATCTGAGATGTAACAACATAATACACTTTTTGGGGATGTGAGGAGTGAGGGACACGGCTTAGAACGGGCGTGTCGCCTGGCAGGACAGGAGAGTGTGTGCACCAGTCTGCCTTGATTTATGAATTCATGTCCGTGACACTCACTGCTGCCCACAGCTGTTTTATAGAAGGAAATTCCTTCACTTCATGAAAGTGTTTTAACCACACACACCTCTACACACACATGACGGGTGTTATTTTCCCCATAAGGAACAAGTCGCTGCAAATTATCCCGCTTATTACACGGCCACATTCTCAACAAAGTAGCCTAACGACATGACTCCCAATATTAATTTAAATGCTTTTATGCATTTTGAAAAAAAAATTATTGATTTAAAAAATAGTTGTATCTATTGATTTAAAAAATAGTTGTATGTATTGATTTAAATTGACATGCATCCGCTAAGAAAAATAGTCCGTTGTTACAGTTTTTTAAACCGTCTGAATGAAACGGCAGCTCTCAGCTGTGTATTTACACAACTAATGGCCCATCAACCACAGCTCTCTCCCCCCTCCCCCCTTGATCTTTCTTCTCCAGCAGCTAAATTAACGGTAGGTTACTCTGAGTGACAAGCTTACAGTTAGACACAACACTGTCATTGCAAGTGACCCTCAGTTAGTTGACTTTTATGTTCAACTGCTAAATTCGTTACTGATAAAAAAGGGCTTTTACTGTACCTAATTACCTTAACACTAGAACCGCCAGAGGTTTTTGTATAGGCCTACCTAAACCCGTCAAATCCCGCTATTAGAATGCAATTTTTAACAACATAGGGTGCTACATAACACACTTTCAGGAAAAGTCACGGACTGGGAGACTTTAATATTTTATTGAAAAAAAGTTACATTGCACACACACAACACACATCACACAAATTGACCCGATTGACGGTTCTAGTGTTAAATAAACTCACTAATTAATTAAACCAGTTCAACACGCATTATTCTTATTCTTATCATTCTTTATGAGCGCAGAAATAGTCTTAAAATCAGATCTGTTTTTTAAATGAAATCTGACGGCAGGCAGTTAGCTCTGATCACCTATGATAAATGCGCCGCACCTAATCGCTGGCCATTCAGCCACAGACACTGTTCGAAATGGGGGGGAGCGAGGGGGAGCTTGGCTCCCCCGAAGAGGGAGGGAGCTCCCTTGATGGCTGACTTTGAGATAAATAGCGGGAGCCCAAAACAATCGTGCATATTTGTGTCACACAGATTAGAAATGTTGAGTTTTTGTAAATAACAGTTCTTTAAATAAATAATAGTTATTGTTCATTACAGTTTCTGAATATTTGTTTTATATTTGTGAATATGTCTGGGTGTTGCCATCTGTACGTGGCGGCGCTGCATTCTTACTTACGTTGCTATGGTTATGGCGTTGATGCTGGCGCGGTATTTGAAATGTTCATATTGATATTTTTTTAACTCTGGCTGTGTAATAAAAAAATATGGCAAAACGAAAACAGCCAAGCGTCACAGCTTTTGGATTCACAAGCAAAGAAGCGAAGGAGTCTAAAAATGACAACGTGAACGGAAAACAACTTTTAGTTGGCCGGCTGTAAGCTGCGTTAGGGTCGAGCTTGACAGCTCCACACCGAGAGAGAGGCCTGCCGATGCGGAGCCTGAAGAGGCTTCAACAACGGCCACATCCGCCGGCATAGTGACACCGTCTGTATTAGTAGAAGAGTGTTTTTATAGCAATTGATCGCATCCGCGCTGCTGCGCCAGTCAACAGAGCGTGCGTGTGACATATTTAGTAGCAGGATGTGCTCTGAAAAATAGGGCTCCCCGAAAGCAAATGGGTAATTCAAAAATTGTATACAAATCAAACTGTAGACGGTGTGAAAGCACCTATTGTTTTAAATAATGGTCGGAATGTGACTTGTGAGCCTTCTGAATTACCGTGGGACAGCACATTCTAAACTAAAATGTTCAATCAATAAAGTAACATCTTATCTTATCTTAATAATATCTTCATATTAATAATAAGAATAAATCATACAGTATGTGTCCGAAAGGAAGCAGGAGGAAGCAAACACAAAAATATACTGCATATTAAAGCAAACGATTGTAAAGGTTAAAGTATGAGCATAACAAATAAAGAAGTGTAATGTAAACATTAACATTATGATTATTTAATATATAAAGACTATTATTGAATTACAAGATTAGATATACTTTAGTTGATCTAAAATATTGATGTGTTCAAATGCTCTTCAAAACACAACTGAAAGTCCATGAAACTTGTCTTTGTGAATGAAGCGCCATCTCCTGGTTAAAACCTGAAATTGAAAATCTGGCAACGCCCTCTTGGAAAATAGTGGGAGGGCTTAACATTCCTCTATACTGGTCTTTGGCAGGTAGTAGGCAGGAAGCTGTAAACTGGAGTCCGAAATTCAGTGCTACATCTGTAACAGGTAACCACTTCAAGTTGTATTCCTTGCGTAGTTACGATATCTAAAGCAGTCTCTGGTGTATTTTTTAGCTTTAGCTTTAAAAAACAGCATTACCTTGGTTTTATCCACATTTAAAAGAAGCTTAAGCTCAGAGAGCTGAGCCTGAATAATGTTAAAAACAGCCTGTAATTTAACAACAGCCTCGTTAATCGAGGGACCTGCACAGTACATAACGGTATCGTCCGCATAAAAATATAAGGTTGCTCCTTCGACATTTTCACCTAAACTATTAATATAGATAGAGAATAATAGCGGACCTAAAACTGAACCTTGTGGTACACCATTAGTGATGTTTAACCACTCAGAAGACAGCCCATTAAACTGAACACATTGGGATCTTTCAGAGAGGTAGTTCACAAACCACCCCACTGCATGGCTGGATATACCAATACTGACCAGCCTTTGCTTGAAATGTGATGATTGACAGTATCAAAATCTTTGGATAGGTCAACAAATAGAGCTGCACAACTCTGCTTATTATCTAAAATACTCGTAATATCATTTACCACTTTCATTGTGGCAGTGATGGTGCTATGTTGCTTTCTGAAGCCTGACTGATGTTTAGACAGGATGTCATTGTTACATAAAAACACCTTTACCTGCTCACTCACTAGGCGTTCAAGAACCTTTGCCAGAATTTACAATTTAGAGATGGGTCTATAATTGTTTAATAAGGTGGCCTCCCCTCCTTTTAGTAGTGGCAGGACATAAGCTGACTTCCATACTTTTTATTTTTAGATTCTCAGTCAGCTTCAGGCCTCACTGAGGATGGGTATTGAGGTAGAAAGCTGGTGAAGCCATTTCCTAATATTCTGTTTGCACAGATAATAAACCTGGTTGCCGAGAAGGAAGTCATATTCATTCGACCACACAACACGACGCAGAGATACATGTGGCGTCAAACCAGAGAATGATTAGATAAATAGAGAAAACGGATATAATTTGTAAGTGAATTTATTAATGTGTTTAATAAATTCTGGGTAGGACAACCACACAAATGGCAGCAACTTTCCCCTACTTCATTCTTTTCTCCTATTCAACAGGCTTATTATCTGATTAACAGCTCTGCACAGCAGACTTGTAACACTAGCAGCAGTGGAGATTGAGCATCAGAACCTGGAGAATACAGCAGCAACAACAAGGATCCATTTGAAGATAGCTCAATGTAAATATTACAGTAATAGTGTACTTTCATTGTGTGGGTGTAACATAGTTAAATAGGTTGTAAGAGAGAGAGAGACTCCTGTCCCACCTCCCCATTTTATTTTGAGTTGTGCATTGTTATTTGTGCTTGAGAAACATTTCACTTGAACTTTATATTTTAATGAACTTAGTAGTAATTATTGTCCTATATTTCTTTCCAATTTCACAGCTGCCTGAGCCTAGCAGCAAGAACCTCCATCTTTCCTGCCCTGCACCCAGGTCAAGATCTACCGTGGCTCAAGGGCCTTCACCAGAGCCATCACCAAGGACCAGAGGACCAGCATCACCACAGCGGCCTCCACCTTCATCTATGCCTGCCACAAGATTAAGATACACCTCGGTACAAAGGCCTTCACCACAGCCATCACGATCAACCCAGCCAGCAAAGAAGTCTTTCCTAGCAGACTTACCTCCCACACAGCCGCCAGCATCAACCTGGGACAATCACACCTACCTCCCTCCGACACAGCCACCAGCAGCCCATGCACCATCACCCCCACCTACACAGCAGCCAGACCCACTGTCCTGGAAGACAGACCATTACACTGCTCCCCCTGTCTTTACATTTATAATGAATAGTTGGTTGAGAAAGTTCTGATATTGTAAATATTGAGATTTTACAGTTTCTTATGTTAACATAAATAGTTGGTTGAATACAAATAAAAATAAAAATGTTTAATGCTCAATTTGTATTTGTACACATCATCACATGAACCTTGGTATGGAATATGAACCAGTCCCGATGTAACTTTTCTGTGGTGAAAGTACACTTTTTTGCCCCACTGTATATATCACTCAGTATAACAGGCCTACATTACTCTCTGTATGTGTATGCTGTAGTGATCACTGATTTACATAATTCACTCATGGAACTACAGGTTGGGGGTATTGTTCCGCAAGGACATGTTTGTTGACTGTACGCACTGTGTGCCCTCCTTTCTTCTTCCTCTTGTCTTCCCGGTGTAGGTACCAAGGCCCTTTCTCATTTCTCTAACTCCCCTCCTCGACTCCTATCCTCGAGACTTAGTCCCGCCCACAGGAGATGCGAGCCGAGGAGAGAAACCGAGGAGAGAGGAGGGGAAGCAGCAGGCAGTTAGAGAAATGAGAACTCCTCTCCTCTGAGCGGTCATTTTAAAGAGACGTCCATTAATGACGACTTATATATTTACTTTTAATTCATTCACAGTGCGGTATAATGAGACAATAACAGGCTACAGATGCGGACACACGCACGCACACACACACACACACACACACACACAGGCCTATTTATATATACAATTTCAGAATCAAACAGAGCACTCTCATAATAACGTAACACTATCAGAGACTGGATATATCCCCCCCCCCCCCCCCCCTCTCTGGTCGCTACAAAGAGGAAAATAAATTACGGGCCAAAAGTTGTATGGGCCCTTTCTCATTTCTTTTCTCTAACTCCCCTCCTCGACTCCTATCCTCGAGACTTAGTCCCGCCCACAGGAGATGCGAGCGGAGGAGCCGAGGAGGGGAGCCGAGGAGAGAGGAGGGGAAGCAGCAGGCGGTTAGAGAAATGAGAACTCCTCTCCTCTGAGCGGTCATTTTAAAGAGACGTCCATTAATGATGACAGGAGGCACAGCAGCCCTCTGTCTGATGGACAGGTGTGTTCATGACGACTTATATATTTACTTTTAATTCATTCACAGTGCGGTATAATGCGACAATAGCAGGCTACAGATGCGGACACACACACACACACACACACACACACACACTTACACACTTACAGAATCAAACAGAGCACTCTCATAATAACGCAACACAATCAGAGACTGGATATATCCCCCCCCCCTCCCCTCCCCTCTCTGGTCGCTACAATGAGGAATTGAAATTACGGGCCAAAGGTTTTATTTACAAGTATTCAAAGTAAGCATTGGACACCAAACCAACTGAGACCTGTCTGTCCGCCGCATCTACGCACTGTACAACACACACACCTACACACTGTACCACACACCTACACACTGTACCACACACACCTACAGCCCCAAAGCATATAATCAGGCTACAGCCGTTGTGTGTTTTATTATGTGAAGCACTAAAGGGTTTTAGAAAAATATCGACTCTTTGTTTGTAGATATCTACTAAACTACAGCAAATAAAGAGAGTATAGGCCTGTTATACTGAGTGATATATATTTTACACACTGCTCTGCTTTCTGCACGGACCTCACAGCTGTTCTCACTGTAAACATCGCATCGCGATGAGAGCAGTTAATAAATAATATCAAGGGGATGCATGCAGAGCTGTCATTGGCTGAGATAAGTCCGGCCGTACGTCACGACTCTTTTAAACAGCCTGTCCTCCTACAAAAAACGACCAAATAGGTCGATTGTTTAAGCAGTGTTGATCACGATATTACGACCCATAGCCACTTAGCTTTCCCCCTATTCATTTCTAGCAGCAGCTTATTACGACCTTTTGTCACGTTTTGTCACGATCGTAATCCCGTGAACTTTAACCTTGCGCATCAATAAAAGTGCGACAAGCCAAGAAGATGAAGATGAAGAAGAAGCGTGAGACACACGCATTTCACTCCATTCACACGCTCACACGCCACACCTTGTATATCTCACGCAGAGATTTCTTTCCAGGGTGCCGGCCACCAAGTTGCGCCGCAATTTTGTACTAGGCTTGTTTGAGACGCGTGCACTCCACTAGCACCCCCCCCCCCCCCCCCCCGTTGAGCCAGAAGTTGGAGTACCAAACACTAGTGATGGCAGTTTGACACCGAAGCTTCGAACGGAGCTTCAACCCTGGACTTCCTATTCCATCGAAGCAGTGCTTCGAAGCTTGCTTCAAATCACGTGACATGTGACGTCCGAAGCAGCGACTGCTTCAAATCACGTGACATTTCAAATCACGTGACATGTGACGTCCGAACCAGCAACTGCTTCTTTCCTGAATGAATTAACTCACTGGTTCGCCGTCCAATCAGGTGATTCAATGCACTGCCTCGTCTCGATTCTGACAGGTGACAGGTTGAAATAGTTTCACATTTGAGCGCTTCAACACTTTATAACCACTCTAAACAATGCGCAATGTGTGGGTTGTTGTCGTAGTTTGCATTGTTGCTGTTGAGTTGTTGTTGGCATTGTATTTTAATTGGATCATTATAGAGCAAGCCAGGAAGGTAAATAGGTCGTTCTGGCTCGTGAAACACTTCGAAATGTGGAGAAGTTGTGAACAAAAAGACAATGAGTAATATAAAAACACTTCGATTATCTAAGGAATTGATAGCCCAGTGGATAGAGTCGACGGCTAGGATGCGGCGATATCCTCCGCGCAGCTGGTTCAAAGCTCGGAATAGTTCAACTTTTAATTTGAATACTTTAATAACTGATAAAAGCCCCTCTCCGCCCAAATAAATGTCAAGCACTCTCGAGTCTCTTCTCAATAACCCAATACACACTATTATCAATCTTTAATTGCAAATAGAACATGATATTCAGTCTTAGTGTGTGTGTGTGTATCGAATATTTTTCAAGGCAAAGATACGTTAAACCCACTGCAGCCTTGCACTTCGCCAGGAGAGGTCGCTGTAACTGACACAATCCGACACAATTGTCCAAGTGGTTTGACGCTTCATTCAAAGCTTCATTTTGCCATCACTACCAAACACTGCTGCCAAAATCTCACTCTGAACTCTGTTCAAAACTTGAGAGCCCTGCTTAGCGCTTAGCTTATATGCGCTAACGGATATGTATTGCAATATAAGAAGGTTCGTCTACAACAAGTTGGAGGGAGAGTTTTCTCCTTCGCACAAAAGGAGCTAAAATCTTGCCTAAAAACAAAACCCTTGGTAGCACGTGACATAACACATAACAATGGCAAAAGTATGTATATTCAGCTAACCAGACCAGGACATGATATGGCCGTAAACAATGCGAAAGGAAATGGCATTTTAATAATAATAATAATAGTTGACATTTACATGGCGCTTTTCATAATGCACACACTTTTTTTTCCTTCTAAATGTCACCTAACATGTTGCATTAATGATAGTTAGGGTAAGTTCAACACTTGAATATCATCAGGTGATAGTTGTTTTACTACTTTAAACATTTGCTAATTCAACTTAAGTTTTTTGAAAGCATCACATCTAGTTAAAAAGAGAAATATATGTCCCTGTAATTACTGATTTACCTGGGACTTGATTGATTTTGGTGCCTGTAGTTTTATTTTAGCAAATGCTTATTTATGAAGCAACAATTAAATTACATGGTAGCACAGCTAATCTGAGTTCATCTGTTTGGTTTTTTTCAGGTCATCTATCAATTCAATTATATGAAGTAGCCTATTATCATAAAAAAATCAACGGTTCTTTTCAGAGCCATATTCCTCTTCCTACTCTCTTTCACCCCTCTCGTTTTCTTGTCTTTTGTTTTGTTTTTCTCCCTCCCTGTATGTCAGTTCATCCTTTGTTTGTTGTTGCCCTTTTTATCCTCACTTAAAAATGGCATCCAAGCAACTGAATGAATGGCTAGAGATAGGGAATGCCCTCGCAGATGAGTTGGCAAATAAGGCAAGTACAACATTATCCAAAAATGTATTATAACATTTACTCAAATGATAAAAGACACACACATTTCAAAGATGTGTTTGCAACAATTAAGGGATATATATAATCTCTTTTATATATTTATATATTAAGATACCAAAGAAACCAAAGAAACCGAAGATACAGAAGATACCAAAGAAAATAACGCAAGGATCAAATGTTTCCTGGAGGAAGAGGGACCTGGATGGGAACATTATAGCCCAACATTGGAATAAGAATCGATCTGGTCTGTAAAATATAATCTAGTTCTAGTGTTTCATTAAGTTTTAATGTCGTTGGTCGGTCCTCAATAATGTTTCCCATATCATCGTACTTTGTTTTATGCAGTTAAATCTTCCAGCTCTCAGGAGTCCCCAGAGGTCGAGGAGACACATGAGATTCCTCTTCAGGTCCCAAGTCTTGGTATGCACAATGAATTCTTAAATGATCCTTCAACTTGAAATGTAGGTAATTGTTTGTAGTATGTAATAGCTTTGTTCATGATACATTGTGAAGTGAAAAGCCATGTATGGAATTTCTTTTTTTAATTAAACTAAATTCCATGATTTGTTTTATATTTTGTTATTTTAGATCAACGTCTTCAGACACTGAGAAACATGTTGGGTTCTCTCACTGTCCCTGCATCATCAGAAGAAACACCCACTGCATCAACATGGACCCAAAGACAGTTGAAACGTGAACAAAAATTCAGAGCTGCAATGCCAGAGCTCCTTAATTTGAAATTGGCTGCAGAGATTGTCACTACACGTTCCTGTCTCCAATGCAAAACTGCTGATGCTGTGGTCCGGTGCTTGGACTGTGTTCCACCAGGAACTCCCTTTCTTTGTCCGGCATGTGACCCTATTATCCATGGTAAACATGTCTTCCATGACAGGGAAGCCATGTTTGATGGGTTTTACAGACCTATTCCTCCCACATCCTTAGTGGTTGTGGATGAAAGTGGCCAATATGGACTCTGTGAACAAGGTGGGTTCAAATAATGTATTACATATTCCCTTACCATGGTTTCCTAATGTGTACTACATATACAGCGGCATCATTTTCACCATGTCGGAAGTTTGCTTTAACTGTTAAAATGTCTCAATTTGTATTGACTACATGTCCTAACATGTCCTAACATGCATATGAATCTCTGAAATTGTCTTTGCTGCAGTGTGTCTGCTTCCAATTCCTCCACCATCCCAAATCTGCTTCTGTGGTCCAAGCCAAGATTTCACCATCATCCCAGGAAAGCAGACCGTGTTGGTGACTATCAATGGTTTGTTGCCACCAGAAGACGATCAAGTAGAAATACAGGATTACTATTATACTTTTGTCCTACATTGCATAGATAGCTGTCAAATTGCACATTTATATTTTTTCTCAGGTCCATACAACGTTCGTCTGCCTTCTGTGTGCTGTCCAATTTGTTCCGCCAAATGGTCCCCGAGCATAGGTGACTTGCTGGGATACAAATACTGGCCAGCAACCGACAGCTGCAAAATGATTTTTAAGTTTGATGTGTTCACATCATTCGAGCAAATAAAATTGGCCAGCCCAGCATTATCCAAGCAAGTATTTATAAAAATGCTTGAACATCGATCGTTTTCCACAGGAAGGGTAAGAATAAAATGTGGTTTTCAAGATTTTTGAATACCAAACTTTTAATTAACCAAATGAATACCATTCTTGTTTCCAGACAGGCAGAATCTGTAGCGATACCTTCCACAGAGTCTTTCGGGAGTTTGCCTTCTGTAATTACAGACAAGAAGATCTATGCCTGGTGGAGCCCTTTAAATGCCCAGCATGCACACCTGACATGCTGGCTATTGCTGTAGATGGCAATAGAAAGCATTATGGCTTCAAGAAGTCCAGAGGGTCAGTGAAATCATATTCTCATTTTAATTGTTGTTTTATTGACTAAGCTGAATGTCTTTGCTGAAATGTCTAACTTTCCCCAACTCTGCAATTTCTTTTTCCAAAGTTTGTAGACCATCAGAAAACAATAGTTGGTTTGAAATTACACATAATTATATAAATCCAATTCATAAACATTATTGTATATGACGCCTGTAAAGTTAACTCAACTTTAAAATGTTAAATGGTTGACGTTAGTTGGATATGTTGGAGCTAAGAACCAGTTTTGGATATAATCGCTTCATGAAAAATGTATTAAATTGCCCAGGAACCTTTTTCTATGCCTTCCTCTGCCCTATTCCATGCCCATCAATATAAAGGATGTACTTTTATTTTTACCTTTTTACAAGAAGTCAGTAAACTTTTCACTAATGTTAAATAATGGTGGCAAAAGACTTTACACAGAATTACAGATCAAATTCACAAAGACCTTTTCCACATTTATGAAAATGTTATGGCAAAAGCAAATTGGCCACATTAAATAGAGGACACAATCAAACTTATGTATGTATGATAATGTTGCTGACAATTTCTTTCTCGAATTTCGCAGGACAGATGAACCGTCTCTATTTGATGGACTGTTCATTGCCCAGGACAGTAAAGTGTCTGCCTTTGTCGACAAAATCAGGAGCCAGATGACGATTGTAAGAATCTATTCAATCCCTTAACCCTTTATTTATTTTTCTTAGCACAGGGTTAAATGTAACAGATTGTGTCTATTTCAGAAAAGTGGTCGTGATGTTTGTGGACCGGCAACATTCACAGCTTGCAGAGAAACCTCACACAAGTCCAGGGCCAAGGTGGATGAGGAAGGCCTGCAAATAGCTGTGTGCAGACATGGCATCTTGCTACAAGGCCTAAATCACTACCGTGGTGAAATATATGCCTACCCAATGTTCCTGCAGAAGGAGCTGGCTGAAGTTGCGAATGCAACATTCTTTTGTATGGATGTTGCCTGCAGATAGTTATAACTATTGCAAAATTGGAAGTGTTTGTGGGAAACGTGTTATCTATTTAATTCTTGCACATCCAGTAGATGTAAAGCAAAAAAAGCATTCATTTGGATAAATGCTGATGTTGGTTACAAGGATTGTACTGGTAATTTTAAGGACCTGGTTTATCTTTTTACTATTATGCCATCATGCAACTGGAAAAGCTAATTGATTTTGTCATTACAGGTACTGGCCTTATTTGGAGAAGATGGCAGCAAAGTTGCCTGAGCTCCAACCACTTACAGAGATGAAACCTTTTCTCTCTGTAATGCACGCCAAGGCCCACACAGGCAAATGCGAGGTACAGTATGCAAGTTAAACATTTGTGTCACTAGATTCAAATGTTTTAGAAATTGTAGTGCACATAAGAATATCATGTAGTATATTCTATTCAAGCCTGTGGAATAATTGTAATAGTTAGAAATGTTGACAAAATTGTTACAAAACAGACTGTCACAAGGATAGGCTTCCAAAACCCATGATGTTTATTTTAGTAAATATATCCGCACTGTAGAAATAATGAATGAACAGAGCCTCAAATAACTGCAGTTGTGACATTGTAGTTCAAAGCATAATTCAATATCAGAACATTTTAACTTTCTGAAATTGCTCCTGACACTGATGTTAACTAAAGATGTACAGTACAAGAAATTATAATATTGAACTAAATATCTAGATCTCATTGTTTATGATTCTGAGCAGGTGAAGTGGGGTGGCAGAAGCCAGGAAGGTGCTGGAAATACTGTCGGCGAGGAAGTGGAACAGGTTAACAGCTTCCTCTCAAGGTCAGCTCTGACAACAAAATACATGACCAAATCAGGTTGGTAGAGGAAAACAAATAGTTTTAAGTAGTGCCACATTGTAAAGCTCATGTGAATTTTCATGTTTTTGTGTTTACAGCTAGAGCAGATATGATAACCGTGCTGGCTATGTAATGGAACCACAGGAAGGTGGAGAATCTCCACAAGACACTCTCAAAGAGATTTGTCAAAGTAAGACGTCCATGCTGCATTTCAAAATGTATATTAAGAATATCTGAGTTTCTTGTTGTAGTAATTTAACACCATCCTTAGCTACATGTTGTTGAATTAAATGTATTCTGCAATCATTTCATTATGATGGCGCTGCCATGGCACACTGTTCTGCCAAGAGAGTCTCTGTTCTGTTTGTTTTTAATAAAGCACTATAGGTTGATTCATCTGAATTTCTGGATAATAATAATAATAATAATAATAATAATGTTAATCCTGCTTGATCTTGAAAAAAAAGGGACACTAAGGTGATACTTGCCAACCTTGAAGAGAAGGTGTTTAGCATTTCATGTTGTTGTCTGGTCAGTTAATGTGCATAAAGGAATTCAGTAAAAAGCAACCTTCTCAACCAACTGGAAAGCATATTCACTTTTTCCTTTTAAACATTCTAACCAGACTACACAGAGAGCACAAACTGAAGTGTACAATCTTGAGAGTCTCAAGCAAGAGCTGAAGATCTCCCTGGAGGACACGGAGCAGTGGGTGTTGGAGGTCAAGCAATGGGCAGCCACTGGTATGTTATATGATCACTGTGGTATAGATTTGGTTCCATATTTCCAAACATTTGGCTTCATGTTTTATGATTACACCTTGTTGTTTCTGTTTTCAAGAGAAACATGGAGCCCAGAGTAGCCAGGAGGAGCTCCAGAGAGAAATAGATGAAATTATTTATTCCCTCCGAAGAAAGAAACATGACCTCTATCGACAAAATGGTATTTATTATTACGTTATCTAGAAACAATATTTGTTTCTTGTTGTTGTTGTTTGTATTATTAATATTACTTTATTTGTATTTTGTTTTACTTTACAGACAGCAACCAAACAAGGCAACGCAAACGGAGAAGACTGACAGAGCTCAAGAAGAAACTCAGAGAGAGGATACTGCAGTACAACACCATTGATGCCTGTTCAGAGAAAATTGACACAGAAGCAGCATGCGGTCTGTCTGAGAATGTCATTCTGCCCTGGGAGGCGCAAGGAGATGGTAAGAAACAACTTGTTTTTGTTTGCCCTAGATATTCCATAAATTCAGTTGTAGTACTAGAATACAATCACCAATGTAACACAGAGCTATCAACATAGGTGTCACAAATCATCATGATCACAACAAATCATTTAAAAATAATTATATTGAAAGGTCTGTATGATGTTGCCCTATCAAGTCTTAATAGTCTAGTCTCACTGGGACAGGCACATCTATGGAAACGGTAAAACCCTTCCTGACCACCCTGAACTGCATACTAATGTTGAATCTCAAGACATACTGAATGTAATTCTGCCAACATAGACAGAATTGAAAAAATTCAGCAAGCGGCGAGGTTGATTTTTTTTTTACCAGATTTTAAGGTTTTGGTCAATTTAAGTTAAAAAGATTGAATACAAACTGATATTATTTGTTTTATTAGCCTTACCATTGTGGTTGTTATATTTTGTGTTTTTTCCCTTATAGTGGTGAACCTGCGCACAAAGCGGTGACTTTTTGACCAGGTTACGCTGGTCAGGCGTATGGAAGAGGAGAAAGTCATCATTGTGAAGGAGATGACCCAGCATTGTCAAAATCTGAGGCAGGCACTGGACAAACTGGACCACCTCCTTCATCAGACAAAAGACGACATCAGGAACCAAAGTATGTTCCACAAATATCGATTTATAACATTTGCCACTGCCCCCCTCCCAGTGTCAAATGTCTATCACTGAATAGCATATGTAATGATTGCATTTTTTCTAAATCACAAATCTTTTTAGCTAATATACAGCCTCGGAGTTAAACATTAAAATTGCTTATATGGAACCAACATCAATGCTAATTAAAAGTTGCCTTACATAGACTCTCATTTTGTCTTTTTATTTTAGTTTCTCCAAGCGATGTAACAGAAGAGGGATACAGGGGACTGCACTGCTGTATTTTACACCGTCAATATCTTCTGGAGCAGAAACTGAGCAGAGTCACCAGCACCTACAGCTGTATTGGCTCGGACTCGTCTTTTCTCATGATGGAGGAAGACATTGAAGACGGTAATGAGGACGACGAACAGGACGGTGATGAGGACGGTGATGAGGACAACTAACAGGACGGTGATGAGGACAACTAACAGGACGGTGATGAGGACAACGAACAAGACGGTGATGAGGACGGTGATGAGGAAAACTAACAGGACGGTGATGAGGACAACAAACAGGACAACGAACAGGACTTAACAAGTCTATTGTGTTGTATGCATGTCAACGTATTAAAACGAGTATTACGATTGAATGGCTTGTTTATTACCTTTTTTTTATATGATCCTGCTTTGCATTTACTATGTCTGGTATTCAACTAAATGCCATTAGCAGTTATCAGTCACCTTCAGATCCGAGTTACCTCGAGGGCCGGAGGTTCCCCACCCCTGGTATAAGGTTTTGGTGATCACCCTTATTATCATCATGTCATTTAATCATGACCTGTTTAATTAGCCAATGCTTACATCCAAAGAATGTGTCTAGACTTTACTCCTACAGACACACACTAACAATAAAAATTGAGCTAAGTAATACACTCACGAGCCACTTAATTAGGTACACCTTGCTAGGATGGGTTGGACCCCCATCTGCTTTCAGAACTGCATTAATTCTTCATGGCATAGATTAAACAAGGTACTGGAAGCATTCCTCAGAGATTTTGCTCAATATTGACCTGATCGCATCACGCAGTTGCTGCAGATTTGTCGGCTGCACATCCATGACGCAAATCTCTGGTTCACCATATCCCAATGGTGCACTGTAGGATTTGGATCTGATGACTGTGGACTGTGACATTTGAGTAAAATTCATTGTCATGTTCAAGAAACCAGTTGGAGAATATTTGAGTTTTGTGACACGGTGAGTTATCCTGCTGGAAGTAGCCATCAGAAGATTGGTACACTGTTGTCATAAAGGCATGGACATGGTCAGCACAACCCGGTATCACGGCAAGACGTGAACATGTGACGATTTACCATGATGGGACACGTGAAGCTGTCACGATTTCGTCCCTTCAAACGTGACAATTACACAGTATTGTTAACGTGGCCCAACCAGTGGAGATATACCCGGAAATGCCAAGCAAATGCTACCCCGACGGTCGGTTGTTATTATTATCAATATTAATATAATAATGATTTAATTTGTAATAGTCACATTCGATTTCACCAATTTTCTTGTTGCCCCAGCTGGTCGGCACCTCTTTTAGCAGATACAAAGGCTATATTCATTTATTAAATCGATGTGTGTGGATGTGGAATTAACGGCCGTGACGTTGCACGATTGCGTTACCAGGCAACAGCTTCGGTTCATGTTAATTTATAAACTCTTCAACTCGAACCGTAGTTATATTTTAAAACATTTTAGAAAGCCTCACAAAATACTTTAATGTACATTTTAATTTAAATGTGAAGGAATGTGTGTATAACAAAATACATCCGTCAAAAACAATACCGGAAACAGACGTAGGCAAGATCCTCGGTTATGGCTAGAAAGGATCCGTCTAGTGTAAATATGACGTCACGTTCTCGTTGTAACTCTCGTTGGAATCGGAGCGGCTCGGAAACACATCTACAGCAGTAACATGATGCAACCTTCACATTAATGCAGCAGCAATATTAATAGAGAAACATCAGACATAATAGTAAACATAGGGAACATTTTATTGCACCAGGAGCTATCTTTGGACTTTTACTGCGACAACGTTGACTTGCCTGTGAATACAAATTAAACCATAGTGTTGGTGATCTACAGTGTTGTCATTCTTCTTTGAACACCAGCAAGACCGCTTTTCAACAATCACACTACACTCCCTGTCATTGACATAATTAATAGATAGTTTAGCTTCCAGTGTGCGAAATACGGGGGGGTCCGGGGGAGCTCGACCCCCCCGTTTAACACCTGAGCCCCCCTGAAAGCCTCAACAGCAACATTTAGGGGGGGTCTGAAATTATAATATGTATTTGTCACTTGCAATGGTCACTAAAATGTTTTTAAGCCTACTATGTCCAGTATTCATAATTCAAAACATTTATTCACAAATAACTTCTATTTTGGCTGTCAAAAGCAGAGCCAGCCGCGTGACACGGGTACGCTGCGTGACGCGGACACAAATTATGCAAATTAGCCATGCGCGGCAAAGAGGAGAGAAAGACGTTACATTAGAGGACTCAAATGTCTAAGAGAAAGCTAAACCAAAGTGTTTCACTCGCGCACTTTGGGTTCACATCCAAAAAAGTGACACCACGAGATGACCATGAGACACCCAGAGATGATGCTGATGACGCAGCAGCTAGCACAGCACTCGCTACCAGAACCGTTAGCGAGTCGGGGGCTCCTGTCCCGCCCAGTCACTCCCCAGAAGGAGGTGAAGTTGAGGCAGAGCGCTCAGAAGACGCAGCAGTTGCGGAGGTAGCTGCCACTGCTGCTAGTGACTTTCCGCCGGGTGGTTGGACAACGAAGCAGGTGGGCGAATGGAAAGACCGCAACCCTTGGCTTGACATTAAGGCTGGAAAGTTAGGATGCTTAGTGTGTAGGAAAGCAAAAACGTTGCTACTCTCAGAAAAGGGACCGGGTTTACACCTCTCGGAAGACTGGATCAATGGTGATGTTACTAGCCCTGATGCAAAACAGCTACGAAAGAAGATATACAAACACAGGGACAGCCAGGCCCACACAAGGTCAGTGGAAATAGTACAGATGAAAGACAAAGAAACCCTCCCAAACTGTTTCATTGATGTACAGTCCGATTTACTCAAGAAAACAACAGTCTCGTTTAGAACAGCTTACACCGTAGCAAAGGAAAGGCTATCTTATAAAAAGCTCAACCCCCTCATGACAATGCAGGAGCTGAATGGAGCCGAAGTTGGGAATATCCACAAATCTGACCATGCATGCGCAGAAATAATAAGTCACATTGCAAAGGAAATGCGCCGCAAGTTCGTCTCTAATGTGAAAGAAATGGATTCAAAGGTATCAATCACAATTGATGAAAGTACTGTTCACGGTCGTCCCTATCTAATCATTTACGTAAGATGTGATGTCAGTGGTAAGGGGGATGTAGATAATGTTTTCCTGGATATAGTGGAACTCACAGATGGGGTCGATGCTGAATCAATTTATAACTCGATGATGGCGAGTCTATATAAAGCTGGAATGGATGATGACTTTTTGAAGACGCACCTAATAAGCATAGCCACCGATGGGGCTGCAGTGCTCACGGGAAAAGCCAGTGGGCTTGTCGTCAGACTCAAAAACAATTTTCCGAACGTGCAGTCTGTACACTGCCTGGCGCACAGACTAGAACTGTCAGTCAAAGATGCTCTTAAAGATGTGGGTGGCACTAATCACTTTGAGATATTTATTTCACATTTATGCTCACTCTACAATCAGTCAACCAGGAATTCCAGATTGCTGAAAGAAGCAGCGGCCGAGCTCAACATGGAAATACTGAAAATAGGTCAAATTTTCACCATCAGATGGGTTGCCAGCAGCTTTAAAACAGTAAAAGCTGTATGGAAAGATTTCCCCGCACTAGCACTCCATTTTAAAGCATCCAGTGAGAACGCATCACGTAATGATCTTGAGAGGCAAAAATACAAGGGACTTCTCAAGCACCTAACCAACTCAGGATTTGTGGAAGATTTGGCTGTCATGAAAGACATCCTGCGTGAACTCCAGAGCCTGTCTCTCAAGCTGCAGAGAAGAGAAATGACACTTGTGGACTCAAGTGTCCACATCAAACAAACCATCAATGTTTTGACCGCCATGAAGACGACCGGGGGGAGATCAATGAAGAAGGCTGAACAGGGCGTCTCATCGGGCTTTTTTAAGGACGTAGAGCTGACAGAAGGCAGGGGGAAAATAAACAAGCCTCGTTTTTATGAATTGGTGGTTGCTACTCTAACCAAGCGCTTACCGGAGTCAAGCTTGGTCCAGACGCTCAAAGCTCTTGATAAGCGCTTTTGGCCAGGAGAGCGGGAAGACTTGACTTTGTATGGCGAACAAGAAGTACACCGTCTGGCTAAATCGCTCGGAGAACCAGCCGGGGACGCCGTGGGGCAGTTTAGAGACTGGAAATTGCAGGGCACTCCACCGGGCAAAACACTGGAACGGCTATGCACGTCTGCTGAGTGCGAGAGAGGCTTTTCCGCCGTGAATACACAAGTTATTGAGCCGTTTCCGCTCTACATCCTGAACTCCTCCCTTCGATGCAATGCACTTCCGTTTTGGCGGACTGGGTTTGTTTTGCTAGCTAGCTCCGTTGTGCCGACAAAGCACTGATATCGCAGAGACAAAGAGGATATAACAATTACAACATGAAGAAAAGTGGTTCGGGAACTACGTGTGCGGTAGTTGGTTGCAATCACTCGAGAAAGCACCTGAACGAGTGGTTAGATAGAGAGTGCTACGACCACAAACCAGCACCCAGCACCCAGCCATGTTGTTCATTAAATACAGATAAACACAACAAATACTGCATGCATTGTATTTTTTAATATTATATATGAATATTTTCATAGTGATGTAATTGTGTGGGCTGCTTTTATATTTTAATTTGTAATACCTGTTAGGATTAAACATGTGATCTTTCTTGTTGAAGCCATTTCTTTAGTTTCCTCTCAACAATTAATTAATTCAGTGTTATTTATGTACAGTATGAGCTTAATATGAATGATGAACTGTGTTAAAAGAAATTGTAGCACTCTAAGGAACATATGAAATGCAATAATGCAATAACAGTGCAATAATGAAATTAAATTACATCAAACTTTATTTTCACTCAAACAGTACAGGCACATATGATATATTGCACAGCATAAAGAGATCATGTAAATTGTGCATTATGTAAACAACAGACAACTGTTGGCTCCTGTGGGCATGACCTAAATAAGGCAGTTTATTTTGGTTTTATGCTGGGCCACGTCGTCATGTTATCCTCCCAGTTTTGCACTGAATTCGGGTGGGGGAGAGTAACGCCATCTCCAGTCAAAGAAGTAGAATCGTGTTCCCAAGCTAGCATCACTGTTAGCATCGAAATCGCTGTGTTTACACCAGTGCCCGTCTGACTGTTTACATCGGTTTACACCGACAGACGCTGTGCAAAAGACTTCCGGCGGAAATGAAGTGCATTTGTGTAGTGTCATGGCGCTACCCGTGTTTTGGCGCGTAAACTTGTCTATAACACCGACAACCAGAGCCGCAACAGGTTGCGCGAGGAGAGCCTGTCTTCGCTTCTGTTTGTGGACCTAAACGGACCCCCTTTGGACAAATTCGACCCAGTGCCGTTCGTGAAAAGCTGGATTAAAGCAGGACATCGTCTCTCTTCTTCTTGGAAATCAGGACGGCAACGAGAAGAAGTCGAGCCAAGGCATCTTTGGTCTATTCTCACTTAAGGTAAAAGACTATTTTTTCGATCTTTGCTGTGCATAAGATGAGCGTGTGCGTATGTCCTGTGTGGATTCCGGGGTTAAGAAGAAAAGCATAATTAGCCTTGGTCTTCAAGTTGGTGTGTGTGTGTGTGTGTGTGTGTGTGTGTGTGTGTGTGTGTGTGTGTGTGTGTGTGTGTGTGTGTGTGTGTGTGTGTGTGTGTGTGTGTGTGTGTGTGTGTGTGTGTGTGTGTGTGTGTGTGTGTGTGTGTGTGTGTGTGTGTGTGTGTGTGTGTGTGTGTGTGTGTGTGTGTGTGTGTGTGTCTGAGACCAGCTCTGCTCCCATTTCCTCGCATAGAATCGAAAACAGATGGTTCTTTAACGGTCGCGTATTCATTCATATGAACGTTAGAATATATAATTATTTGACAGCGCCCCGGTTGAGAAACGCTGCTACTACTGATTGTCTTGGATTGCATCCATGAAATATTGTATAGGCCGACTGCATATTGAGAAATCTTGAGAAATCTTATTGACGGGTATTTCGCACACTGCTTCTCACTATCATTTGCTGTGGCAAACTGATGTTAACGATCCTAACTGAAAGGCTGCCTGCCAAACGTAAACATTCAGCCACGTGACATTCAGCCGAACTCTCGCGAGAGTTTTACACAAGACGGATCCTTTCTAGGCATAACCAAGATCCTCAGCTCGATGATTCATGGTTTAGCCGCAATGCACGTTGGGAAATGGTGTTTATGCGATGTGAAATCCGAAAACATTTAAAAAAAAAAAAAAAACGTTATTCCGAGTTTGCTTGCTTTTCTCTTTGGAGCTAATCACATAACGGCAATGTAATACACGGTTCGGCTGCATTACATATTACATATCTGCCGTAGTTATCTATTTATAGAGCCCTGATGAGAAGACTTCTATACAAACAGGAAGAACTGCCGCCAAAACTGAAAACGTGACGTGGATCACAAATATATCAGCCATTTAACAACATCTTAGATTTATTTTCACACAATATGTCTCCCTTGCAATATCAACAGTAATTCGGCTGACTTTTATATTGGATCCAATTGGTAGATAGGTAGTATTTACACCATAACAGCTTATAGACGGGCACCTAGTGGTTAAAGCGCGTTATTGAATTTTATTATTATTATTAACTAACAGAATAAGAGACCTGACAGGTGATGGTCAGACGTTGACCTGGCTGCACAGTCACAGAGGCTGGCTGTGTCAACTGTTCACACTTCACACCTGTACAAATACAAAAAAAGTTATATGACAGATTATCCTGTTAAACAGCAGCATAATCAGTCTTGACTCACTTCCAGCTGCCAGCAGCAGCAGCAGAGAGAACATGATGATGATGACTCTCATTTAATTTAATTTCAAACCTTTATTTATACAGGTGTATCCCATTGAGATCATTGATCTCTTTTTCAAGGGAGACCTGCTCAAGTAAGTTCCACATAAAACATAAAAACATAAACAAAACAACAAAAGGACATCATACAGCATCATTTACATAACTATCCACATAAACAGGTACCAATAGCTTCCGATTGAGTAGCATCCAACCGAGCTTTAAAAACATTTAGTGGCAGCAGATTGCTCAGTTTCCATTTAATTTGCAGACTATTCCAAGACAGAGGAGCTGCGCATCTAAAAGCTGTCTTCCCTAAGACAGTCCTAGCAGTTGGCACATTTAATAAAACCACAGCATTCGATCTCAGGCAGTAGCCACTTACAATTTTCCGTGAGATCAGGGAGCAGATATAAGATGGAAGTTTCCCTAGCATGGCTTTGTATATAAAAATGTACCAGTGACTGAGCCTCCGTACAGTTAGTGAAAGCAAACCAGCCCTTGCATACAGGGTACAGTGATGGGTTAATGCTTTACAGTTTGTCACAAATCTCAGTGCACTGTGATACGCAGCATCTAACTTGACCAGGCAATTAGGTGCATTCATATAAATCAAATCACCATAGTCCAGCACAGGTCAAAAGGTCACAGTGACTAGCCTTTTCCTGGCCTCAAGCAGAGAAACAGGACTTGTTCCTGTAGAAGAAACCTAGCCTAACCTTCAGCTTTTTAAGCAGGTTATTGACATGAAGTTTAGAAATGTGAGATAATCATCAAGCCAGATACCAAGGACTCTGAGAAGACGTGAGCTCCTGATCCCCTTTAATCTCCACTGACAGTCTCTTGTGAAGGCCTTATAACTGTATCACAATGGATATTACTGAGTTTGCATAGAACCAAACGTGTTCACGTGTGATCGTGAACATTAATAGAATATCACCTCCTATCTTCAGAGCAATCTGACTATTATAACATTAGCGTTAAGAAAGCTAAATTAAGTATCTGCCACAACATAAGTAACTGGATCAAAGTAACAGTACAGTCCGCGGCATCACATCATAATGTATCATATATTTCCTTATCTGAGTCAGCTGAGCCGTATCTGGCCGTGCAACACTTACAGTGTCACATACTGTATGCAGAAGTATTATTTTAAGCAACACATTACGAAACACTCGAGTCAAATGTAATTAAAGTCAGATCGTGTCTTAGACGGGGCATATCATAAACCTGTTAATGTACGCATTCAAACACTTTTTCTTGTACCAGCTGTATTCACCTTGCAGGTGCAGCTATGTGGCTTTTATCCTGGATAAAGTGTTTGAGTCATGGATGTTTAAAGTTTAACGTCTTCATATTTGTCTAATTATATAGTTGACTTTTCATTCAGGAAGTATGACGCGCTGCGCTGTCAGTACGCTTCTCCATGTTTGTGATTGGTTGAATGCTCCAAATACTACCCCTTTTATGTGCGCACCTAACTAGATAGGACACGGCTGGCTTGAGCGATCCACTTGATAACCCGTGTCGTCGTGCCGTTTAGCGAGAGGGCGTATGTTTTGGATTAGGCCAACCGGCTAACTCAAACATATCCAGGTTAGGTTGAACCAGTTTCGTCGTATACCCCCCAGGTCTTGTCCTGACTGAGCACAGGCACCTGTAGCCTTGGCTGCTGTGCTCTGTGTTTTGTCTCCCTGTTCCTGCCTATTGGCGTCAGCTGATAGAGGTGTTGGTTTTATCTTGTTATGCACAATGTTGATTCTTCTCTCAGAACTAGCTAAATATGGGTCTGGGGTAGAGATCTTCAGAATTGGTTTGGCATCTTTTGTGTCAATTCGTGGCACACAACATGTCTTGTGAATAAACCATCAGTTTGCCATCGAAGTTCCTGCTCTCCTCGTGTCTCTCTGACTCCTGTTTCCATTGCTTCAGAAGTTTCCATCGCATATGAAAGATTTTCACATGTTTGTAAATGATTTTGGTTTCAGTGTGTGTGTTTCACATGGGTGAACAGTATATTTATATGTTATGGAATGAAATACAATGTCAGATTAGGGGAAAGTTAGGGGAGTGCATGTTAATGTGTCTGGAGGTGGCGTGTTCCAAAAGTGTTTGGGTTTGTCTGCCGTGTGTGGGCTGCGTTCCATTTCAAATTGCCGCCTGTACAATGTATGCACCAGTCTGTGATATGCCGATGTGCCCTCCATACACGCCGATCACACAGACTGCGTCTGCCTCTCGCCCTCATCTTGTGGAGGGAGCCTCAACTGATGCGCAAATGCGGCGCAATTGAGCGCGCCACAGTTTCTGCTACGAGGCTCCACTAGCTGTAATCGGCATGGTGTGTCCAGGGTTTACACACCACCCCCCCGTCGACGCTCGCGAGGGCCTCATCACATCACAGTCCTGCCGATGTGATATAAAGTATAGGACCTTTTTCCTCATGGGTGTCATTCATAACAGACCAATCATGACAGTTTTAGAGAATGAGTTTGTATGGATACACTTAAAACATATATTTGTATTTGTCTTGGCTTCAGCTCACTGATAACATAAGAACACAAATAGGCACAACACTTACATAGATGTTTTTTTTATATGTATTTTATTACTCCAAAGTAGAAAAAAAAAAAGTCAGCCATATTTAACTGGGAAAGTTTTCCTTTGGCTCCCAGGATTTTTTCCACTTCGCCCCACTGTAAAACAGAAACACAGCAAATATTTTTACTTTTTTTCAACTGTTTGGAATATGTAGTTCTACAGTATGTTGACAATGCTATTTCAAATGAGAAGATACACTAAGTCACTCAAAAATATCATGATGAAAGTGCAGTATAATGTATATATTTATATATAACACGTACATCATATATAATACAAGGTACATTTTTTATTTCAAAGTCAATGTTTCATTTGACCAATTCTTTGAATTTGCTGTCTTATCAATGCCCAAACATACAGCACTAAACTTAGACAACTGCCTGCAAGACTGCACACAGAAATAATACTACTTACTACTACTAACTATACTTATAGTATAATTGTTAAGAACAAATGTAACAAGTCAGTAATTACAAAAGAGATCAAATACCATCCAGCCTCACATATCAATCATTTAACCTTTAGTGATATTGATCAAGGATAAACTCTATTGTATATTTTATTTTAATTTCTATTTCAATGTAGGCTACTTCCCTGCTTATGTGTTACAATCAGACAGCGTTTCTAGGGCGCGATGTCTGAATGACGAAGGGCAGAGAACTTGGATGTCTTACTTTATGGCGCAAACGTCTGATAGAGCCATTGATGACATGGCTCCCCACCCCCATGTGATCAACTAAATTCAATTTACTGCTGAGGAACCCAAAATGTTGAAGTTAGTGATCTCAGGGTTGATGAAGTTGGTTGGTAAGACTACTTTGTGGCCCCTGTTCTGCCAGACCCATCAGCTACACTGAAGGAAACTTCAGATTAGATACATACCAGAGCAAGACTGCCACTGCACCAACACCTCGGTATGGCCCTGAGTAAAGAAACACAGATTTTAGGTAAACTTCATTTTTTTCAAATGTCATACATGTAAATACAAAAAGTCCAGTGAAATCAAATGATAATTTGAAATAATAGTAGGTACGATTAACTCAAACATATGAAGGACTGTAACATAGTCAATAGCATTTTCCCCATCAGTTTAATATTTTGGAATACTATTATTATTTAACAAAATATTTTTAATGCCAAGAATAGGAATTCACCTACAAAGGATTACAAGAAAAAATGTAATATACAAATAAATGGCTGGACATGATGCATTAATGCGACATGAAGCATTACACAAGTACCTCAACCTTAAATTAATAATAAACTATTGTTACTGTAATTTCAATATTTACATTAGTAGTCATGCTTAAGACTGAAACACTCCTTTTAAACAAAGTATACGAAAATCCAATAAGATAAGACTTGGTTCCACGGAAACATTATTGTCATTGTTTATTTATTTTAAAATATTTTCTAAACAAACCTCCCTGATTTGTTCCCTCAGTAGTTTTTTGTAGGGGAAAATGTCTGACCCTTGATGAATGGGACATTCTGCAAGGAATTAAAAGATGGTAATAAGTTGAAGTTCAGCAATAACCTCCTAAACATTGCCTAACATCACATTGTGCTCAATTAAACTGTTCAAAATGGCACTGAGACTTTTGATACTGCAAAGTCTTAAACAAAACAAAAGGTGGCGTATTCTAATTGTACCGATGATTGTTTTCTCTCTCTTTAACTAATTCAATGTGCAAAATCAAACACAGTTTCAGTCGATGTAAATAAGATAATTACTAATTAACCCGCACATACCATTAATTGCCACTTTATTCCTTGTTGGTCTTCTTTTCTGTGAGGAAGACACTGAGGAGAGAGCAGGAGTCAGGCCGGAGGAGAGAGCAGGAGTCAGCCCGGAGGAGAGAGCAGGAGTCGGGCCGGAGGAGAGAGCAGGAGTCAGGCCGGAGGAGAGAGCAGGAGTCAGGCCGGAGGAGAGAGCAGGAGTCAGCCCGGAGGAGAGAGCAGGAGTCAGCCCGGAGGAGAGAGCAGGAGTCAGCCCGGAGGAGAGAGCAGGAGTCAGCCCGGAGGAGAGAGCAGGAGTCAGCCCGGAGGACACAGGAGTGAGGAAGAGAGTGAACTCAGTGTCAGTCTCGGTGGTAAGAGGTACAGACAAGTCTGATCCTGGGTCAGCGGCCATTTCTGCCTGTGTGGTTGAAGGGCCATCAGGTTCAACTGCCAAAGTCACTATTGAGAAGAAAAAAAAGTAGACGCATGGTGAATAAATGACCAAGTATAATCCGCCATATACATTTATAATCTGAGTAATTACAGCTAAAAATGAAACAGCAGAACATCAGTGATTATGTGTTACAATGGCGTTTGTTAGCAACCAGGAAATGACACCAGTAAGGACAAACAGATGAGAATGCTGCGTGGGGTCTGGGTGCCGTGTTGGCGGGACGTTGGGGGGCTCCCTGCTCCGCCCTTTGAGGCTCGAGGAGCAGACATTGTGAGCTGGATTACTGGTGTTGTTTCCTGGTTGCTGCGTGGGGTCTGCGAGACAGCGAGGAACTCAGCCTGAGCGCACATACACACACACGCACTCACAGCCAGGCTGTGAGTGTGAGTGCGTGTGTGTGTGAGGAGATCCACGGAGCCTCGGCTGAGAAAAGATAAGGCTGAGTGAGTGTGTGTGTGTGAGCCGGTACGTCACTATGCCCGTTACGTCACTATACTCAGGAAGAAAAAAATGGAAAAAGAGCAGCATAGACAGGTATTTTCTGTGTTAGAGTTGTACTCGCTACAGGGTGTACTTTGAGGGTTTGTGACTCTGCAGACCGTTTACATGCAGGAAAAGCTACATAACACACAAGGGCAGGGCTCGAGCTTAAGGACCTCCCGTCGTCCCGGGGCCGAAAAAAATAGTGTCAGGGAGGATAAAAAATAATTTTGGGACGAATTTGGGACGAGAGTTAAAATAAAAATACCATGGTAACTCTACTACAAACGGCGATGAAAATGAAATCGACTGCACGTTGTGTGTAGCACACAATTATTAAACCTCCTTGTCAACATAAACACACAAAACATTTAGCAACCCGCGAAACACACACAGAGACACACACACACACACACACACACACACACACACACACACACACACACACACACACACACACACACACACACACACACACACACACACACACACACACACACACACACACACACACACACACACGTAAACTGTGTCCATGTGCTGTCAGCCAGCCGCACAGCTGGCTGTGCCCGCGAATTCCTGGCCCGCAAATTTGCGGGTCTATCTACAGTAGGCTATGTACTGAGTGTGTGTATTTCGCGGGTTGAGTGATGTAAAATGACAATGGTATCCCGTGGAGGAATTCTGAAATGTTTTACCTTTACATCACAAAAACGCACAGCAGAACCAGACCCTGGAGCGCCGGCCTCTTTATTTACTTACTCCACTTCATCCCCTATGGGTAATAAGGCTGAGATGAGAACCCTCCATCGTATTTAGTCCTTAGCAACATGCTGCGCCTCTCCCCATGTATGGATGGGTACCGAGCCCCGGTATTAAACGGGCTCCGCCCGGGCCGGAATTATTAAAGACAGTGGTAACGTTAAGCTCCGACGTTATCTGACTTTTTATCGGTACTGGAGACATTTAAAAAATATATGTCATATGTAGTATTGCTACATAAACATTATATCGCAGTTTTAGTTTATCCAACTCCGTTTCTAATATGCAATAAGACTACAACATGCGTCTATGATGTATTTTCGAGCTTTCCAATCCAGACGAGATCTCTCTCTCCCGTCTGTGTGCGAGGGGGCGGGGCAGTTTGTAAAGGTCTCCTGACTGTGTTACAGACTGTCCTCCTGGTTAGTGGTTACTCTGGGTTCTGTCTTCAGGACAGAGTGTTGGATTTTTTTGGTTAATTGGATGGGACTTGATTTGATTCAATATTAGTAATTTTCTCGTTTGTGTGTTTGTTTAAATATATTTAGCCTTTGTCATGTGATTGACTGATTTACTCAAATAAAAAGGTTAATGAATTATCATCTAATGATTTGTATGATGTTTTATTTATGTTAAAGGTCACTTTGAATGATTTTAACTAATGATAAGTAGTAGAAAAACTAATATTTTAAATTCGGGACGGTCCACATTAATTTCGGGACGGCTTAGATTGTATTTCGGGACGGTTCCGGGAGGATGGTGAAAAAAGTTAGTCGAGAGCCCTGCACAAGGGGACGGGTAATAACCGGAAAAGCATGACATGGGCCCATTAACTGACAAAACAAGACATAACGACATATTTTTTACTACTTGGTAAACAGTGATTCACATTTTTTTACATTTAAAACCAGATAACTGAGCAACTAATTTACAAAAGATTTTAACAGATAAATTGCTGAAATATAGCATGCAGATTTGTATACTTTACCATTAATAAGGCTTTCGTAAATCCTCTTTATGGTAACAAGTGCATTGTTACCATCTTCTGTCTCGATTTGCCATGGACAGATGCAATCGGCCGCAAAACCATTTGTGCCTCTCTTGGCAAGAAGGAGGATGGGACGCCGATCTAACATTTTCCATTTGTGGAGCTGGAACACAATGGACACAAAAAAACAAGAAATATTATGTACACAACAGCTCTAAACATTTTCACACACCTAGAGCCATTATAACTCCATTTATTTTGCATAAGTGAAAAATGCACTGATGTGATACGTGTGCACATTGAGGAAGGCACCCCACAATTAACCAGGTGTGATTTTAGACCCCTTTTAGGGGAGCCCCTAAAAAAGAACTGTTAAAAAAAAAAAGAAGTTTATCGAGCTCGGGTTCACTTTGAGTTTTTTTTACATGGGCATAGTTATTTTTATATGGGTTAGGGATGCCAGCGATTATTCTATTTTTCGAATATTCGTTACAGTCTCCATAATCGAAAATTATTTTTAAAATTCGATTTTATTTATATATATTTTTATTATTATTTATGTTTTTCTTTTTTTTCCTGGCTTAGTTTCAATTCGGCGGCGAATAATCGATTAATATTCGCCAGGGCTGTCCGATTTTGATCATGGTCAGTTTCTGGCATCCCTGATATGGGTCCATTTAACTCTCACATTCAGATATCTGAATAAGCTACATTTAGCTTTGAAACATGTCAGCAAGCTATAACCTATATCATTTCAGGTTCAAAGTTCTGCATTAACAGCACTTCAGATGTAAAGCTGGTGTTACAGGGGAATTTTGAAATGACTGGTCGAACACGGCTCAAAGTCAGAGACTCTGGTAAGCTTAATGAAAGTGCTTTTAAGAGCTTCTTTATTAATACTAACTCTTTCCAGGTCTTGATTGTCTTTCAAGCACTATATTAATATGGGCTGGTTTTGATTCTGTGACATTCTTGGTTTTACCATTTATTCAAAAATGTATATGATATTTATTTTACTTTTGGAAACCATAGTCACATAATTATGTGTTTTCCATACCATGAAGTTCCAAAATAAAATATAAAACACCAAATTGCAGGTTTTTTTGTAAGATATAATTAGAAAAACATGTACATTGAAGCTCTGATTCTAGGAATTACCACTGGCCTGAACTATGTTACTTCTGGTTAAGAAATAATGTTTTACTAAAACTGGGTACCTGCAAGTACAAACACTATCTAACATCAGTTCGAAAAAATGTGTTATGCCTTTACAGATTTAAATACAACGGTGACAACAATTTTGCTTAACACATTACATGAAGTGCAGTAATCGTGCACTAGTCTGTACTTCTCACATAAACTTAATTAAGAAATTAGGATTATTTTAAAAAAAAGTAAATGAGGGCGACTGTTGGAAAGTATAAATCAATTAACTAATTTAACAATTTGTATAAAAAGATTAAGATCAGGGATTATTTACACACTTTTATGATAACTGACATCTATAATAATAATAATAAATGGGATTTATATAGCGCTTTTCTAGACCCAAAGACGCTTTACATTATGAATCAGGTTGACAAACAAAACAAGAACAAAAACAAAAACAAAAACAAAAACAGAAAAGCAGTCAGGAGGATGTTGGTTCAGAGGGGGGAGGGGCAGGTTTAAGGATAAGCAGAGTTGAAGAGGTGGGTTTTGAGACGGGACTGGAACAGGGTGAGGGAATCAGACTCACGGAGGTCTTGGGGGAGGGAGTTCCAGAGCTTCGGGGCTGCCACAGAGAAGGCTCTGTCCCCGAAGCTCCGGAGTTTGGCCTTGGGGATTGAGAGCAAACCGGCTGAGGTGGATCCGAGGGACCGGGGTGGTTGGTAGAGGATGAGGAGGTCAGTGAGGTAGGGGGGGGGCAGATGGTGGAGGGCTTTATAGGTGAGGACCAGGAGTTTGTAGTGAATGCGGTGTGAGACGGGAAGCCAGTGGAGTTCTTTGAGGACCGGGGTGATGTGATGCCATGATTTGGTGTGGGTGAGGAGTCTGGCGGCTGCGTTCTGGACACGCTGGAGTCTGTTGAGGGATGTTGTGCTGATGCCGAAGAGGACTGAGTTGCAATAGTCAAGGCGGGAGGAGATGAAGGCGTGAATGAGTCGCTCAGCTGCGGGGCAGGTGAGAGAGGGACGGAGTTTGGCGATATCGCGGAGGTGGAAAAATGAGGTTTTTACAACTTGGCGGATGTGGGGGTCGAGGGAGAGGGTGGGGTCGAATATCACGCCAAGGTTGCGTGCCTGGGTGGAGGGGGAAACAGGGGTGCCATCGATGGTGAGTGTCAGGTTGGGGGTTTTGCTGAGGGTGGATTTGGAGCCGATGAGGAGGAGTTCAGTTTTATTGCTGTTGAGTTTGAGGAAGTTGTGTTGCATCCAGGATTTTATTGCAGTCAGACAGGATTCGATGTGTGTGAGAGGGGGGTTGTGGGGGGATTTGGTGCTGAGGTAGATCTGTCTGTCGTCAGCATAGCAATGAAAGTCCAGGTTGTGATGGCGGAGAATCTGACCAAGGGGGAGGATGTAGAGGAGGGGGCCGAGTACTGAACCTTGGGGAACACCTTGGGTGACTGAAACTGTGGTAGAGGAGTGATTGTTGAGGGAGATGAAGTGGGATCTGTCGGAGAGGTAGGACTGGAGCCACCTGAGTGCATTACCTTCGATACCGATATCCCGGAATCGGGTAAGCAGGATAGTGTGGCTCACGGTATCGAAGGCTGCACTCAGGTCAAGCAGGATGAGGATGTTGAGGGAACCGGTGTCAGCAGAGGTGAGGAGGGAATTGAGGACTTTGATGAGTGCCGTTTCTGTGCTGTGGTGAGGACGAAAACCAGACTGAAGGGGTTCAAAAAGGTCATTTTTTTTGGAGATGGCGGTGGAGTTGTTTGGAGATGATGCGTTCTATTGTTTTTGAGAGAAAGGGGAGGTTGGAGATGGGGCGGTAATTACTGAGGGAGGAGGGATCCAGACCGGGTTTCTTGAGGATGGGAGTGACAGCAGCAGTTTTGAAGGCAGAGGGAACGGTTCCTTGGGACAGGGAGGAGTTGAAAAGGTTAACAAGGTAGGGGCACAGGACGGGGAGGCAGGACTTCAGAAGAGGGGTGGGTAGAGGGTCAAGCGAGCAGGTTGTGGGTTTGGAGGAGCTGATCAGTTGGAGTATTTCAGGGGGGGTAACCAGAGTGAACTGGGAGAGAATGCCATGGGGAGGAGGGCTTGGGAGGTCAAGGGAGATGGAGGGAGGAATTGTGGCGGTGGATGATGGGGGAGATGTTTGTGTGTCAGATGCAGCGGATAGGGAGTGATTAACTGCAGTGATTTTGTCAGAGAAAAACTGGAGGAATTAACTGCATAGAGTGGAAGTGGAGGAAGAGAGGGTGTCAGCACGGGGTTTGAGGAGCTTGTTGACGGTGGAGAAGAGGGTTCTGGGGTTACGGGAGGGGTCGATGAAGATGGTGGAGAGGTAAGCAGATTTTGCGGCATTGAGGGCGTCTCTGTAGGTAGTGAGATGGAGTTTGTAGGAATCATGGTGAACTGTGAGGGATGATTTCATGGTTAGGCGTTCAAGCTGGCGGCCGGTTTGCTTCAGTTTGCGGAGTGCAGGGGTGAACCAGGGTGAGGAGGTTTTAAAAGTGACATTTTTCCTTTTGAGGGGGGCCAAGCTATTGAGGGAGGCGAGTCGGGTTGAATTAAGGTGGTTGAGTTGATCATCGGGTGAGCTGAGGTTCGAGTCCATGGGGAGAGTAGAGGATAGCAGGTCGGAGAGGTGCTGGGGATCGACAGAGCGTAAATTACGGAAAGTGATGTTCCTGGATGGGGGGGGGGGGGCGGCGGACTGGGGAGGCTGTGGTGAACTGTATGAGTTTGTGGTCAGAGAGGGGAAAGGGGCAGGGGTGGAGGTCGAGTACTGTGAGGTTGGTGGAGCAGACAAGGTCAAGGATGTGTCCTTTATCGTGGGTGAGGAAGGTGACATGTTGTGTAAATGAGAAATTGTCCAGAAGGGAGGAAAATTCAGAAGCGTGTTTGCAGGTGGTGGAGTCCATGTGGATGTTAAGGTCGCCAAGGAGTAACAGACGTGGAGAGAGGGATGAAGCAATGACATCTGCAAGAGAAAAAAGCTTACCAGTAAATGTTTCGAGTCATACACTTTGTTGACACTGTGGTTTTTCTTTTGCGTGTCCTTCCACTCATGTGCAACCTTTTCTTTTTGCTTGGAGAGTTTCTCTTTGTAGGGTTGGATGGCACCACATTGTTTGCATTTTTTACTTGCTACTCCTATGCTTTGCCTGCATGTCTGGCACACTTTTTGAGTAGGCATCTGTAACAGCAACACAGATAATGTCAGGGAATACAAAAAATAAGAATACTATACTACAAATGTTTACAGGATTCATGTATTTTATTATATCGTGAAAAATCTTGTTAAAACAATGAACTCATGTTTTTTTATCTTTTAGATAGGATGAACAAAAATCACAAGAGTAAGGAAAACAATGTTATACAGAGTCAGTCACATGTTTAAAGTGACTGTTATGGACAACCCTAATCTGTCAATATCTGGTTGATCCAAAAGTTGATGCTCCATCATCACAGAAAATAATAATAAAATCATCATTACCAGGGGTGTATTGCTAATTCTATAAGTTCTGCATGTGTGCAGGCGCAGTTGTGGCTCGTTTTGAAGCTTATGTAACTACTGTCAATTAACACTCCAGCCAGAATCAACAAAGAATGGTCATTTATTAAGTCTGCATTATTGAATAAATGTGTGATTCTTACAGTAAATGCTGCACACAGCTGCGTGATAGTCAAGTGATCAGTGAAGGACCTTTATAAACTAACTTCCTCCTGCTGGCTGAGGTACAAAGGTTACTATATAAAAAGTGTGCACATTTATTTAGTATCCTATCCATGTGAATATGTTTTAAGTGGGGGTGGACCTCATGTCCTCTAGGGGGGTCCGGAGGCCCCCGGGAAGTTAAATGCATCAATCTTGTGCACTTTGAGGGCAACATTAACTAAATCTATGGATACATCTGTCAACACCCATATGAAACTTAACTGTATACATTTCAATAATTTAAAAAAGTGATAAGAATAATACTTTTTTTTTTATTTATCTTTGTGCATATTTAACTATTTACTGTTTTTTTTTTTACGCATTTGTTGTATGTCCAATAGTATGAATTGTAATGATTTCATCGATGTTTTAGATTCATTCGATTTTTTTTAGGGTGCTGTGTGACGTTGAACCTGCGACCTGCAACCTGTGACCTATGAACCTGTATTTGTATGCTACCAAAGGAACTATTGAACCTAAGAACTTGAATTTCCGACTCCTATTGTGGAACATTACAATAATATAAAAGTGTGCCTTGGAAATATGTATTTCCATATATGGTGACCAAACTGTTTCAGACCCACTGAGATAACTTAGACTAAAGTTAACTGTGTAAACATTACATTAGGTACATTAGCCTCTTAGCCTATCCGTTATCATAGCTAGCTAGCACCAGATGCTAACAACCATCCCCGTTTTAGGTACCGGAGCGGTGTTCCGGCAGTATTACACCCCTGGTGACTCTTCACTTAATAGATAAATAGTATTTAATATAGTTATAAAGAATGTGACGTGTGTTAACATTTGGATCAACCGCATGAACCGATGGATCACATAACTTCCATGCTCACGTTAACGTTAGCTGATTCTACTTTTGGCTAATTTAGCTTTGCTATCATTATTCCTAGGTAAACATAGTAATCTTAGTCACTGTACTAGACGACAAAATAAAACAACATAATACATATCCCAAAATGAATATACTTTTGATATCTGACTACTCACGTTTATTAGCTTGTCTGGGAAATAAATGGATGTTGTCAGTGATGCAGTGACGAGTCCAAAACCCCGGTGAGTTAGCATTTTACCACTTCCGGTTCCCTCGCCTCAGAACCAATGAGATTTCTCCATAGGATTTGGGAAAATAGCTTGTAATAAGGTCTGTGGTCAACACAAATTTAAGAGACGGATCACGTTTTGTTCTACGACAGACAGCCGTGATTTTTGAAGAGTGTACGTGTCTGAAAAACAATGGTTGTTAACAGAAGTTGTCGAGGACGTTGTACGTCATTACGCCGCCTCCCGTTGATTTAAAACGCGCCCGTGGGTCGTAAAGGTATACAGGCTGACGCACCCGTTGATTGAAAACGCTGCTCTGGGTCGTATTAATGGGTCGGAAAACAAGGAAAACAATCAACCTATTTGGTCGTATTAGTTGGAGGACTTGTTGCAGCTAAACATCACTGTTGCCGGAAATGCATCTACGAAGGAACCGTGGATGACCCATCAGTGTATCCTCAGTTAGAGCTCCTCAAGATAGCCTCCTCGGCGCTCGATCCTCGGTCCTCGAAGTGGATTTAGAGAAATGAGATGTCCTTCAACAGGGCGCGCTGAAATTCATTTCCGGGTCACTACCGGAGGACCGAGGAGTCGAGGAGGGGGATTTGATGAAATGAGAAAGGGCCATTAGAGGTTTCTCAATACTCAAATTTCCCCTCCTCGACTCCTCGGTCCCAGTGCCCTTGAGCAAGGCACCGGATATCCCCCTTCCCCCCTCACTCCCATAGAGAGGCGAAGTCCCGCCCATCTACTTCCGACCCATGGGACCCCGGAAGCGGAAAATTATACATTGACGTCAATGGAGAGAGAAAAGTCATCTTTCGATCGCGTTTGAATTGTGCCACGAATGACACATATGATGTTTGTCAAATTAAAAGAACATTTTGCAAGTCAAAAAAATAAAAATGTGTCGTAAAACTGTGAAGTTACAATTTTTTTTGTGTGAAACCGCTCAGTGAACTACAGGTCTCTGGTCTCGCACAATACGCGTCACCATCACAAAGATGGCTGTCACGTTAGTAAATTTCACCTGTTTCTTTCAGAATGAGGCGAAAAAGTATAAAACGAGGTGAAAATCACTACAAGTCTGGGCATGTTGAGAGCTGTACATACACGAAAGGGAGCGGTTCTGTAAGAGCCAGCATGCGGGACCGGCTTTACAAGGTTTCAGTGAGTAATATGAGTGCAATGTTTAAGGTTAATGTCAGCTAGCTAACAAGGTACACTAACGTGTTTTGTTTTAGAAACTAGTTTTCTCCTTAAGAACTTTGTGGTGTCTGTGTATGCTGTGGATAACATTAGTGTTCACAAGAACAAGATACACTCCCGTGTTTTGTTTTAGTTGCTCTTCAGATTGAAACGGCCAGTTCTATATCGACTATATGTGTGATCTCCTTTTTACATCTCGTTGTGTCATTTGAGTTTATTTGCTGTGTGTAGATTCAAGGATTTTGGTTATCTTGTCCAGGGATGCAAACTTGTCACCTTTCGGCGAAATTCTCCGTTTTGAATCCAAAATAGGTCGTTTTTGTGATTCCTGTAGATCTGCAATAAAAATATTTTTGGGGTATGGGAGGGGGTCTGGGACCCGGATTAATGTGCGGCCGCGAGCTTTTTTTATATATATTATAATGAAGCGCGAGCTGTGTGCTCGAGTCTTCCTGCCTGTCGGCTCTGCTCATGATGTATAATAAGCCTCTGCTGCTCGGCGATGATGGTCTAGCTTCAGCAGCTACATTACCTACGGTGCGTTCGTTAATATTAACTGTGCGTCCGGAGTCCCTGTGGCACAGACTGGACCGCTGGTGAACAGCTGTTAGAACGGGCCGTTCAGGTGTTCACAGTAGAGCTCCCTGTCGGAGCGGCAGAGCGTGATGTGCACTGAAAAGTTTTTTTTCCCCGTCGCAATATTATCGTTGAGCTAGCTAACTAGCATACATTGTCACTATCTGCTAACGTTAGCTTTAGCCTTCGTTTTCTAATCGTTTTTTTCATAGGCTATAAACAGAGGTGGTATAAGTATATATCTTGGAATTGATTAAAATTAGAAGTACTCAGTTCTTGTACTTGAGTAAAAGTAGAAGTACCAGAGTGTAGGAATACTCTGTTACAGTAAAAGTCCTGCATTCCAAATGTTCCTCAAGTAAAAGTAGAAAAGTATTATTATCAAAATATAGTGAAAGTAGCGACAGTAAAAGTAGTCATTTTGCAGATTGGTCCATTTCAGAATAATATGATATGTTTTATAATGATTGATCATGAAAGTGTTCTCAAAGCTGGTAAAGGTGCAGCTAGCCTGAATGACTTTGTATACTGCAGGGTAGCTTTTGGATTTACTCCAGGTGGAACTAAAGTCTGATTTAACACTTGATTATATTTCACATCATTCATCCACATCTGTAAAGTAACTAAAGGTATTACATACATGTAGTGGAGTAAAAGTACACCATTTACCTCTGAACTGTAGTGGAGTAGAAGTACAAAGTAGCAAAACATTGAAATACTTAAGTAAAGTACAAGTATCTCAAAATTGTGCCCAAGTATAGTACTTGTTGAGTTTATGAACTTAGTTACTTTACACCAGTGGCTATAAAGATAGAAAGACTAAGCCTTGGACAGAGGCCTGAAAATACATTTTCAAAATGCTCAACAGTGCTGCCAAAATTATAAACTGACTACTACACAATTAAAATAAATGCTTTTTATATATTTCTATTAGATGTGACTCTATGGCGTTTCTGTTAATATTAACACTGCTGCTTTAGTTGTTCTGACTGCTAAAATCCTCTGTTATTCCTCATTTTAAAGCCGATATTCTGTGGGGTCAGGGGGCTCGGATCCTTGTCACCTTTTTCATACCTGATGAGTTTGCATCCCTGTTAATTTGTTTGGTTATCTAGGCACAGCTGTGTGTGACTCCCTCTGGTACACTGGTATGTGTTTTCCTAATGTAGAGAGCATTGATTAATTAATAAACTACACACTGACTTTAGATCCTGACCAAATCCTTATTTTTTGATCAAATGTTTTTCAAAAAAATGTATTGTATATTATATAACAGCTGCAAATCACAGACCGGAGTCTCTGCTACTGTGGACCACGAAGGAGGGGATCATCATCCCCATCCCCAAAGACCCTGCATGGCATGGAAATCTCCTCCTCCTGGAACAATTCTACACCCAGCATATGCTCCCTGTGTTGGCCAGTAGAGAGGAGGACATTTAAATAAACATACTCTTAACACCCTCGGACTCTGCGTTGTGTTTCGTATGTGTGATGGGGTGTTATGCAGAGGGGAGGAAAACAGGACACAGCAGATTGGGATTGTGGTGGAGATGCTGAGCAGTTATTTAATTGTTGCGTGTAATTATTATTATACTACGTGCTTCTTAGTAATTCCATCTTTTGCTGTAACATGGATCTGTATGTAACTCTATATTTACTTGTTATCTACCACACTTCCTTCTACATCATACACCATCATTATACATGATGGTGTATATAGGATATGTATTTATTTGTATACATATCTGTAAATTGTATAATTTTATTTTTCGTATTTGGGATTTCTCTTTTGTCCACTCAAATACACTTGGCCCTTTCTCTTTTCCATGTGGAAAATGGCAGCTGCATATTCTGCTTTTCTCATCTGCTCCCTGTCTGCTCATCTACGATGAGAAAATTATATAATTAATTACTTATAATCATTTAAACCTGTTATTACCAATATTTCACAAATTCTTCATGTAAACTTAAGAGCACAGCTGTATGTTGAGTATGTCAGCTTTGCTTGGTTCATCTTACTGGGGGGGGGGGGGCTGCTACATGGATGTCGGTGCAGTCCACAATAATTTTGCAGCTGAAGGCAGAATGAATTTATTATTGACTCAGAATGAAGCACAACTTCATGTCATACAATACATTGACTTTATTTGTAATTGTGTAAAAAAAATATGAGCATTGATTAGCAAGCAGGACCTGGCAGGAACAGAGAATGGTGATGGATGGAGCTGGGAAGAGAGAAGAATAAAGAAAACAGATCAACTTTATTATCGGATATTAAAAATTCAATTTCAAAACAAGTTGCCGCTCCTACAGTTTTCTAGTGTGTAAAGATGATTTCACATGACCAATGCAAAATATCACACTCAATACATGTGTGTCTCTGAGGGGTGCATTGTGCCTTTGATGTATATAAATAATATACCATAACCAAATACTATTACGTACAGTGGAAATCAGGTTGCCAAAGCAGGTCAGTCCAATGTGCATGTTCCTCAGGGTCTCAGCAGTTACAGGTGAGGTAAAGAAAATAAAAGAGAAAAAGGTCAGTAACAACACTTTAAAGTAACAACACTGAATAATTATCTCTTAATAATTTTCTCTCAGTAATCACTCAACTACTGTCTTTCCAACAAACAGATTGACTCACTCTCACTATCATCACAATGAAACACGTCCAGAAGAATGTCATGCAAAGCTGCCTGCCTTCCTTCCTTCGACTCTCCCTGAACTGCCTGATCTTTTAATGGTCAATGTTAACCATTTGTGCAGATAGCATTAAGTAGAAAAGATCGCTGATACTAATGTGGCGTTAGCCTACCTCCCGCCCCCTTAGCACCTGGTGGAGGGGGCGATAGGCTACTCTTCAAATGTTTCACAAAATACTTACCATCATGACTACTCTTACTGTTTAACATTTTGGTTTACTTCATGTTAAGGCTAATACAAATGACAAGGCTAAGTAATGTAATATAATGCTAACTAACATGCTCGCTACTAGCTAGGTAGCTAACTTGACTATGTTCCATGCAAAACATGTAGCCTATATAGAGCTCCTGCGGATGATGTCACATATGCTGGTCACGTGACGAGAAACGAAGGGGGCAGCCATTTTGGCAGTAATCGCGTCAGTAAATTCATTGGCAGGCACTGGCAGACTGTCGAGGATGGTGGATAACTGCTGTGCACCAGGTTGTACAAATAGGCGTGGGAAGAAGAAAGGTGTATCTTATTATCGCATTCCAAAAGACGCGGAGAGGAGGGAAAAGTGGATCGCAGCGATTAAAAGAGCCAGGAGCCGTCTGAACAAGACTGAAAGATGGGACCCCCCGGCCGTTTGCTTTCGCTTATGCAGTGATCACTTCATATCAGGTGGGTGAAGGAATACAGTACAATGCTACAAAAAGTTTCTGGTCAGTTTAATTTTTACCGAAGTAGAATCTAGCACCCAGTTATTATAGCTAACGGACTCTGTGATGTCCCTTTTTAACTCAACAAGTGTGGCTCTGGTGCAGCCTAGCCAGTTAGCTTGTAGCAAGCTAGTGGTAAACAAACCCGTGTTGAAAATATTCCTTCTTATTTTTTAGGGAGAAAGAGTGATAACCCGTTGAGTCCGGATTTTATTCCGTCAATTTTTGATTACCTTCCATCTCCAGAGAAGAGGAGACGAAAAACGAGACTGGAGGTTTTTAACAGAAGGCAGAAGGCTAAATTGCACAAAGTAGAGCAGGCAAAGCTATCTGCAGAAGCCATCCGTCAAAGGTTGGTAGATCAAACTCCTGTCTGATTACATGTTGGGTCTACTTGTTATCGGTGTGTTATTCAGATTATTTTATTTCAAATAGTTAACTGCCGTGATATGGTTCTAAACAAAAACGTCACACCAGTCATTTAATGAAGGCTAATATCATATGATTTCCATTAAACATGTCAGACTGTAAACATGTAAACTGCCATCAGTATTGTATGCATGAAAGCTTATTTTGCTGCTTCTGTGTTTTCATCAGGACATCAACTGATTGTCCCCAGAACAAGGCAGCCCAAGAAGACCAAATCACAGAGCCTTTGAAGGAGCCCCTCATCTCAGATCCTTTGGTAGACTCAGGCGATGAAGATCCTGTCCAGCCTGATCCAGCAACACCACCATGCACCTCTGAAACCTGTTCTAACCGCATCCAGTGTCTTGAGCTAGAATGCCAAGCTCTAAGGACTGAAAACATGTTGTTAAGGGACAAGATAAATAGGAAGACCCTGACAGAGATTAGTTTGCATAATGATGATAAAAAGGTGAATGTCCTCACTGGGTTAGCAACCTATACATGTCTTATGACCATTTTTCAATATTTGGCTCCATTTCTCAAACTTAAATCATCAATAACATGTTTTCAACAATACATGTTGACTTTGATGAAGCTTCGAATGAACTTCACATTTGACTTTTTGGGTTTTTATTTTGGCATCGATCCAACGACTGTCTCCAGGCACTTCAAACACTGTGTTAATTTGATTTATTGTAGACTGGTGCCAAGTTTAGTGGTGTGGCCTGAAAGAGAATCTTTAAGAACATCTCTTCCATATGTATTTAGAAATGGTGACTACGAGAAGACTGTTTGTATCATTGATTGCTTTGAAATATTTCTAGAGAAACCAAGTAGATTGCGACCCAGTGCGCAGTGTTACTCAAGATACAAATCACATCACACCATGAAATATTTAATTGCCATTTGCCCTCAAGGTTCAATTTGTTTCATTTCTACTGGATGGGGAGGTCGCACCAGTGATAAGTTCATTACAGAACACAGTGATTTTTTACCTAATATTCTCCCAGGGGATGTTGTTTTGGCAGACAGGGGGTTTCTGGTGAAGGAGTCTGTTGAAAGGTGTCAGGCTGAATTAAAAATTCCAGCATTTACTCGTGGAAAAACACAGTTAGATCCTGCTGACATAGAGAATACAAGATCTCTAGCCTCTTTAAGGATTCACATCGAAAGAGTCATAGGAGTACTTCGTCAGAAATATACTATCTTACAAAGCACTGTGCCAATAACTTTCACAGACATAGAGAAAGAAAATGATGTTACTTATCTTGATAAAATTGTGAGTGTATGTTGTGGACTAACAAATGTACCTGATTCTGTGGTGCCCTTTGAGTGATGAATGTGTGCGTCAACAGAAAGTAAACCTTTTTGATTCGCTTCTCACTTGTTTGTTGTGACTACTCTTCTCACTCACTAGATTTGAGTGACCTATCCATGTTTTAAGAGCGCTACAGATACTGCTACAGACACAGAAGACATTGGTTTAACAGTTGTTTATTAATTAATAAAATATTGACATTGCATCAGCTCATTCATATTCACACTTTTCGTAAGTAAGTAAGACTAAGTAATTATGTTTTTTTTTTTTGGGCATTGATTAGTTTCCTACAACTAGGACACACCCACTGTTTCGGTACCCTTTTCATCCGAAGGCAGGTTTGGTGGAACCTCTTCACGGCACAGAACCCTGAGGCACAAACAAGCATGTTCCCTGCCGCAGGTGCACGGCAGTAGCACCACTGTTGCTGGGGATCGATGCTTGCAGTTGCTTGTTTTGGTGCAGAAAACCATTTGCCTAACAGCTCTGGGATGATGCATTTTAGGAAGAAGTCACGAGCAAGTTCAAGTTCTTTGTGAAAGAATTCTGGGTCAAATGTAATGCGTTCCACAAAGGGTGAATCACCTTCCTTTTCAGTCCACAGAATGAAATCACAGTATGCCAATTTGGTAACAAATAGCTGCATCTGCACTTGGTAGAAGTATGCATGGTCTCGCTTAAGTCTAATTTTTCCTTGGGAATCTTGTTCAAGGCAAAAGTGTGCAACAGAATTTACAGCTTCATTGACAGAAAGCTCCTTTGCAGAAAATGGGCACTTAATTTCTAAGACCCCTGTACCACAGCAGCTACAGGACACATACCCATCAGGTGAGGCCCCGATAAATGGGTGCAGAGGTGAAATTCTAAATCCGGCTGGTCGCACCAGGACGTCTGTGTGTGATAGGCGATGCTGCATTTCGTAGTATTTTCTGGCCAGTTCTTCATTCTTGCATCCCCATCTGAAGAAACAATGTAAATATGAGTTTTGGACAATAGTAATGCCACCCCACATTGCTACCTCCCTGCCCTTTACAAATGTTTACTGCTGTACTTGGTTTTACACTTCTTTTTAAAGAATAGCCTAGTACTTACTGCATTTACCCTTCATTCACCTCACACTAATTTCCTTGTACACCCTATGGAAATGACAAGTTAACACATACATAGAAGAGATTACACACTGCACACCCTATTTTAGTTTACAGGGAAATTCCAGCTGATTTCAACATGCAGTTGTAATGCTCACACACACTACCCTTGACTTGTTGTGAAGATGTGGCATTTTATATCATCCCACATGATACAGCTGTATTGTAAGGTGTCTGCTGATGCACATGTCACAATGTTTCATACAATAAGTAATCAAATGCATATGCCCATTACTTTTGGGATGATGAACATCAGCTGACACCTTACAACAAGGCAGAAACTTTTGGGATGCTATTTGGAGTATGTTAGGATGTTCAACTGCATGTTGACATTGGCTGGAATTCTCTATGCTCATGAATACCTGGTAGCCTCACTGCTGAAAACATGGGACTTTGGGTCACATATCTGTCTTATGAGAGACACTGCTGGTTTTCTGAGGTCTGTTCTTGTTGCTGCTCTGAAGGTAGATCCTGTCACCCTACCACTCCTTTGATCAAACCAAATTCTGGACTTGGACTGGGCTTGGGTCTCCTCCTCTACAATATCACTCTGAAAGCATGGCAATCCAAACAGTTTCTCATTTACATTGCAAGTTAGCACACACAGTACACGTGCACATAACATGGTAGATCTTAGATTTCAGTCATTAGTAAACAGAATATGTTCTGTACCTGTTCTTCAGTGACAGTCAAGTCCTCAAATATTCCTTCTGCACGCTCTTGTAATTCAGCCAGGTTCAGGTCTCTTGCCTTCTTGTCGTACAGACTGGTAAGGGGTTCAGGTAAATCTAGCTTGACAGTCTTGGGTACATAGGATGTGGCGTACCCGCGAACAACTGACAGGACTGCAGGTCTGCAGGACTTCCCATCTTGAGTCCGGCACTGTGAGAGATTTTTGTAGAGCTGTGTTTGCTCAGCAGCAGTCAGGGGTGGGAAAGATGCCGGCGCAGAGGTACCCTTGGTGGAATTCCCCTTTTTATTTTGTTGAGTATGGTTGAATATGATGTCCTTGCCCTGCAGGTACTCCACATTCTTCGCAGCATCCTCACTGGGAGAGGCCCACTTGCATTTCTTGGATGTGCAGCTGATCTCCTCGTGCCTTTCGTTGTTTTTTCCCCACAGACTGAAGAGAACAGCTGACACATGAGAGCAGCTCTCCCCGAGTCCCGCTGTGCAGTTGCAGTGGGCTCCCACCACAACACCGTCGTTCCTGACCACCACCCATGGCTTTAGTTGACTTTCATTAAGCCTTTGGGAGTGATTAACCTATATATGAAATTCAAAAATAGATAAATAAAGGTTAAAAACGCCAGCCACTTTGGTTGAGTACGTTCAAAAATACAAACTAGTTTCAGACGCACTGCAGTAGCTATCCAAGCTAATAAACAAACATGCTAACGTGACACTGCCGTAGCTAGACAAGCTAATAAACAAACAATGCTAACGTGACACTGCCTATCAAAACTGGAATAATTTAATACTTACCCTTGCAGTGATGATGCCGAAGTTTTGGGATGTAAGACTCCACAGTTGAATGTTGTTTACGAAGCCGGACTGACACCATTTGTAAGCCTCCAAGCTTTTGTAAGCTCTGAGGGAGTCTCCTGAGTACACTGATGGAAAGCTTACAAGATAGCTGTGGATGTCCGCGTAGCGCAAGTCGGGTACATCGTCTTCAGAGCAGGAGGTTATGCTCTTGAAAAGCACACCGGGTGCATTATATGGGTCGCTTATATTTAATCTTTCTAATTTTGTACTATAAAGCCGAATTTCACTTGAATTAAAATGAGATGTATACTCGCACGGTAGGAAAACGCTGGCACCGGTCGTCATGTTTACTGCCAAAATGGTGGCTGATAACCAAAAGTCACGTGACCGCAGGAGCTCTATTGCCTGATATGTTTGGTCCAACGACTCCTGGTCCTTTCATCAGACGGGAAGCGATAGAACGAGCAAGTGGTATGATCTCTTTTGTGATTACAACCTCGTACAAAGCACACAGGCATCTCGTAAAAGTGAATTTATTGGAGCAATCTCTTATATTTATTGGAGGGAATAAATCAGTCTTCTTCTTCCTCTTTGCTTTGCGAGTCACAACCAGTCTTGGAGCATTATCGCCTATGACATCACTTACGCGACCCAGAATGCATTTGGGATTTGTAGTCTTTCTAGTTGCGTATTATTCATAGTCTTATATTTCAGCATTTTTACGACAAACTGTGACTTTTTTTGCATGGAAATGATTGTTTAAGATTGACAAACATCATATGTGTCATTCGTGGCACAATTCAAACGGGATCAAAAGATAACTTTTCTCTCTCCATTGACTTCAATGTATAATTTTCCGCTTCCGGGGTCCCATGGAGGCTCCCGGAAGGGGAGGGACTTCGCCTCTCTATTGCTCCCCGGGCACTGTACAATAGCTGCCCACTGCGACTAGTACTAGACACCTGGTACTAGGATGGGTTAAAAGCAGAGAACACATTTCACTTTGCTGTGTGCTCTGCATGTGTGACCATTAAAGAGGCTTTCATCCCTCCCAATTCTTCTTCTTCTTCTTCTTCAACACCCATATAAAACAGAACTCTAAACAGATTAACTTTTTCTTTCAACATTTATTTGAACTGCAAGTGGAGGCGAAAACGAAATATGTCAGACATACAGTTATTTTGATTGACTAAATGTATTTTTACATTCTCAGTTAGCTTCAGGCCTCACTGAGGAGAAGTATTGAGGTAGAAAGCTGGTGAAGCCATTTCCTGCCGTCATTATATTCTGTTTGCACAGATAATAAACCTGGTTGGCAAGAAGGAAGTCATATTCATTCGACCACACAACATAACGCAGAGATACATGTGGCGTCAAACCAGAGAATGATTAGATAAATAGAGAAAACGGATATAATTTGTAAGTGAATTTATTAATGTGTTTAATAAGGACAACCACACAAACGGCAGCAACTTTCCTTCTGCTTTATTCTTTTCTCCTGTTCAACAGGCTTATTATCTGATTACCAGCTCTGCACAGCGGACTTGTAACACTAGCAGCAGTGGAGATGGAGCATCAGAACCTGGAGAATACAGCAACAACAACAAGGATCCATTTGAAAATAGGTAAATGTAAATATTACAGTAATAGTGTACTTTCATTGTGTGGGTGTAACATAGTTAAATAGGTTGTAAGAGAGAGAGAGACTCCTGTCCCACCTCCCTCATGCCGATCTAGATCCCTCCGCTTCGCGTCGGCTCCTGATCAGCCTGTCGGTGTTCTTTTCCCCATAATGACCGCGTCGCTGCACATTATCCCTTACATATGATTATATAGAGTCCTTATTCATTTGTTTTAAAGCAGGAGGCGCAAACGCTTGCCTCGGGGAGGGAGAAAAAGAGCCACAGCGGAGAATAAACAGAAGGGCAACCATGGCAACCATGCAAGGGAAGTCTTCTTCGCTGCTTTTGTGGCAAACTACAGCGCCACTTACAGGCCTGGCATATGTACTACAGCGTCTCCAGCGCTTTCGAGCAGCAATGGCCGGCCGTGGCCCAACCTCTCATTCCCCTGATAGGTGGAGAATTGACCAATAGCCGTAGTGCCACCGTCCGTCCTGACGTCAGGACACTGTTCAAATATGGATCAGTCTGTATCAGATCCGTTGCAGCCCCTTTTTTAGAGATTTGGGTATGGAGGAAAATAGAGAGGGTTGTGTTTTCTGACACTTGGTGAGTTCCCTGGAACACCGGGGACACATATTCATGTATAAAAGACGTACAAAAGTGCATTTTGCATGATAGTTCCCCTTTAATGAACTCAGTAGTAATTATTGTCCTATATGTCTTTCCGATTTCACAGCTGCCTGGGCCCAGCAGCAAGAACCTCCATCTGTGCCTGCAGCCAGGTCAAGATCTACCGTGGCTCAAGGGCCTTCACCAGAGCCATCACCACCAAGGACCAGAGGACCGCCATCACTACAGCAGCCTCCATCTCCATCTGTGCCTGCCACAAGATTAAGATACACCTCGGTACAAAGGCCTCCACCACAGCCATCACGATCAACCCAGCCAGCCAAGAAGTCTCGCTTAGCACACCTCCCTCCCTCCGACACAGTCACTACCAGCCCATGCACCATCACCCCACCTACACAGCAGCCAGACCCACTGTCTTGGAAGACAGACAAAGACCATGGCACTGCTCCCCCTGTCTTTACATTTATAATGAATAGTTGGTTGAGAAAGTTCTGATATTGTCAGGGTTCGTACGGTCATTAAAAACCTGGAAAAGTCATGGAATGCAATATTTTTCCCAAAGTTTTGGAAAAGTCATGAAAATATAACTAAAGTTGCATCAAATATAATTTATATGTTATCTAATAGCCGAAATAGTAATACTATAATGAAAATAAATACTGTATCGTATAATGAAACGTAAAATGGCAACTGTGGCAGTATTACGCTGGTGAGAGATGTTTGCAATCACGCCCTCTAGTCTACAGGAGCTACTATTTGATATAAAGTTGCCAAGATGCCAGGGAAGTGCAGTTTCAACAATATATGGCTTCTAAAGGATAAGTACCAATTGTGGTTATCAAAAGACATTGACCCAAGACGTGCTACATGCAAACTGTGTTGTAACATATTCGATATTTCGAATATGGGCGAGGCAGCGCATGCTAGCCACATGAAAGAGAGTCATTTTTTTGGTCATGGAAAAGTCATTGAAAATCATTGGTGAAAAAGTGTATGAACCCTGTATTGTAAATATTGAGATTTCTCAGTTTCTTATGTTAACATAAATAGTTGGTTGAAGAAAAAAGTTGTAATGCTCAATTTGTATTTGTATACATCTCATGAACCTCAGTATGGAATATGAAGTCATGAATCAGTCCTGATGTAACTTTTCTGTGGTGAAAGTAGAGTGATAGAACAATTTTACTCCAAATTCTAATCTACACATTTTCATTTTAGACATGAACAACACATTTATCTAGGCCTATAGTGTAATTCATATATTTCACTACTTTTGTTAACCAAAAACGTTGGTAAACCAAATCTGAAACACCAAAACAAATGGAGGACATGAGTACAGACCTGTGTTTTCACAAGAGTTTTTAAGTTTTCCAAAAATCTGATTTCTAAGCTAAGTATCTCATAAGACAGTGCTCTAAGCCTAAAGTGAGTGACATTGCATTTCCAGCCAGACCAGAGACTGAACATTTTGATATGTAACACCATGCCATGTTATAAGAAGTACATTTAAAAGGTGATTTAAGGAGACATAAATACCCTTCGATTCAGTAAGATAAGGTAAGGTAAGGCAGTTTTATTTTAAAAGACAATGAAGGCAGGTTATATTGATTGATATATTTATTATATTGAAAGGCAAATTAATACATAGTCCCCTGAATCTGGAATAACGTACAATTTACAGCCTCACAATGTCAGGAACTTTTCATCTACAGATTGCTTTGGTCTGGCTTTGCTCTTCACTGATTGGTTACTGAAACTTTGAACTCAAACGGACCTCCCTTAAACGGACCTCCCCGTTAATTCGCGCGAAACTACTCACGAATAAACGCGCGAATAATGGCGCAAATGGCTTGTAAAAGCACATTTTCCGCTCGTGAGTAGCTTGTTTTGTGCGCTAGAATATTGACCCAAATTTGACTCCTTATTTGCCGCCATAATCTACCTTCACACGGTACTGCGTACCGGCCCAATTCAAGCACTGACGACTTGTCGCTATCAGGGCTGTTAGGGAAAACATCAGGCAATATTTATTGTGAGATTATTACATTTCTAAGAGAAATTGATACATTTTAAATAATCTAGAGTTTTGGTTCTTTATTTTATTTCTTTTGTTTATTGTTTTCTGCGCTCTTGTCCAGTCCAGTTGGTGGCGGTAATGAACCTACAAGTTCTATTTCGTATATGGCTTCGCCCTCTAAGGCTATCGCTATTGGGTAATCCCCCTGCGCCCCCCCCCCCCCCCCCCCCGCGCAGCACTGAAACACTTGTAGTCCACGCCCACCCGCAAGGTGGGCCCCACCCTCGGGCTTCCTTCCGGTATAAATAGGAAGGAGGCCCGACAATCTGCTCCCTCTTTTCTTCAGCAAACCACGGCAGTTCTCATTCATAACACTCCGTTCGATGTCTCACTATGGGATGCGCCTCATCGCGGAGCAAACAGAAGCATCAATCTCATTACGCCAATCCTGATTGGCTGGTGATCTTGACGTCAGCGTCAGGGAATCCACCCCCTATAAGTAGCTTGCGCTACGCCGCATGCGTCATTCAAACACCTCTTCTCGCTTCAGAGCACATCTCTAAATTTGTAGCCGGGCTAGCTCACACAGTCCACAGACGGAACCAAGCTATCCAAGCTAACTTCGGTCGACGGGCGCTCGCCGGCTACTTCGATATATACTTCTGCAAGAAGACTGTTAATACTAACACACCAGTTAGTATTGCAAATCGACCTCGCCGTTTTTTCTTCGGAAATAAAGGTAAGGTTTTGATTTTTTCAAGCTAGCAACACACGTGTTAGTGTTAGTTTGTCTTCCCTCACTACCGACACCACGGTAGCGAGGACGTTTTTTCTTTTTCTCTCTCACCCCAGAGGAGGGGAAGATAAAAAGGGTATTAACACACCAGTTAATATTCTTTGAGAATAAAATTCTACACCGTCGTTTTTTCTCCGGATTAACGACAGGTGGGGAAGTATTTTTTCTCAGCAACGTACCTGTTACGAGCGGGTCCTCTCCACGCCGTCACCACGGCGACCGAGATGGACGCTTCTCTCCCTCACACCAGAGGAGTCAGGGACTCGGAGGCTCAGCTCTGTGGCTGCGGGTTGAAGATATCAGGCACAGACTCACACCAGGTCTGCTTGTCCTGTCTCGGGCTGGAACACGCCCAGGAGGCTATCGACAACCCCGGCTCGTGCGGACATTGTGCCCGCTTCACCATCAAGAGCCTCCGCCGACGGCTAGCACGCCAAGCTAGCTTGTCGGGTCAGGACTCCCTCATGTCCTCTGTTTTACCGGACGGAAATCAGGACACGGGGGCGTCCACCACAGAGATGGAGCCCCAAACTGTGTCGGTCTGGGGCTCATCAGTAGTGGCAGCTGCAGAACCGGAGTCCCGCGCCGTGTCAGGCTGGGACTCGGTGGCAGCGAGGGACGTGCGAGCGGAACCCCGCGCTGTGTCAAGCTGGGGCTCCCAACTGGACCTCACCATGGTCTCGCCCGCGGATGATGTCCCGGAGTTGGACTACATGGAGGACGAAGAGGATGAAACCTCTGGATTCCTCCTGTCCGACTCTGATGAGCAAGACGATGATGTCTTCGTGTCATCAGCTCAGGCTGCAAAGCCGGGAGCGATGGCTGCTCTCCCGGGCGATAGCACACCAGCTTCGCCCTGTCTGAGTATAGACCTGCAGGCCGTGTGTCAGCGTGCCGCAGCCAGGCTAGACATCCCATGGCCCGAAATGGCCAAGGAGACCTCCAGGTCCCGTTACGAGGGGAAAAATTTGCCCCAAGCAACGAGGACAAAGAGGCAACTCCTGCCGGTCTTCCCGGAGATGTTGGATGAGGTGTCGGTCTCGTGGAGAGACCGGCCCTTCAGCAACAAGGCCCCAATCCAGGGTGCCTCCTCCCCTAGACTGCGACGGTATGGAGAGGCTCGGCCTGCTCCGCATACCGCCGATGGAACCGCTGGTGGCAGCTCACCTCCTCCCGAGGATGGCGACTACACCGAGCAGGAACCCCACGCTGCCGGCAAAGGCGGACCGGTTCCAGTCAACCATGACTGAACGGTCCTACAGAGCCGCAGCATTGTCTGCCAGGGCTTTGAACATTTCCTCGCTGCTAACCGCTTACCAAGCGGAGCTCTGCGAGGATCTATCGAGTAATCCTGGACCGGCAGTACTGGACGAGATAGCCGCGATCACGGACATCTGTCTCCGCGTTCAACGCTGCGCCGTCCAGGCCACGGGAAAGGCAATGGGAATTATGGTGGTGCAGGAAAGAGCTAGATGGCTCAACCTCACCAACCTCCCAGACCGGGAAAGAGAGGATGTGCTGGACATGCCCATCGTTCCCGAGGGGATTTTTGGATCTGCGCTCGCTTCTATGCAGAAGAGATGCGAGTCCAAGAAGAAGGAAGACGAGGCCCTCCACCTCTGTCTTCCTCGATGGGTCCAGCCGCTGCCTTCACAGCAGCAGTCCCTCGCCCAAGCTACCTCAGCTGCTCGGTTTAAAGTACCGAAACAGCAGAGGTCACGGCCCGCCCCGAGTCCCCAGCCCAGGCAGGAGACGAAGGCGAATTGGCCCAGAAAGTCTCCGGTTCCGGCTGCAGCCCAGGCGCAGCCAACCCGGAATTTCGGCCAGCAGGCGAGGAAGAAGAAGCTGGCGGCCTGACAGCCTCCTCTTCTTCCCTCGGTGACGGAGCTGGAAGGTTCCCCAGCTCCAGATGTGTTCCCGCTGCCTCGAGAGATGCCTCAAAGCCATCCTCAAGTGCACCAAAACACATGTCACAATATTGCTCTGTTTTCTCGGATAAAGCATTTTCCGCTGACGCATCCAGGCCTCAGGCTGAGGGCGCAGCTCAGAAAAATGAAAGAGAAAACAATAAAACCAATAAACAGCCCGCCATTTGTTCCCCTTTTGAGAGCAGCTACGGCCTCTCTCAAAAGGCGGACGATGAACGGGTCTGTGAAGGCACCGCCGCCACGCGCATGCGCAGTAACGACTGGGGCTGTGAGGCTACCACCGTCACGTGCAGGCGCAGTGCCGGCTGGGGTTGTGAAGGCACCTCCGTCACGCGCATGCGCAGTGTCGGTGGGGACTGTCAAATCGGGGTACCACCGTGTTCAGACACTAGAGGGCCCCATAACACAACAAATAGAGACTCAGAGGGCAAAAGACGTGACATCTCCGCTGGCTCTAAGGAGCGAACAGTGGAAGATGCTCACAACGTCTGCTTGGGTGTTCAAGACAGTTACACGGGGTTACAGACTCCAATTCGCTGTCACCCCCCCTTGCTTCTCGGGCGTTCTGTATTCACAGGCCCGAGGGGAGTCAGCCCACATTCTAGAAAGAGAGATTCTCTCACTTCTAGAAAAGAAGGCTATATCTATAATACCCGCCGAGCAGAGTCAGAGCGGCTTTTATTCCAAGTATTTCCTCGTTCCCAAACGGGGAGGGAACGGAATTCGGCCAATACTAGATTTGAGGGCTCTGAACAAATATCTAAGAAGATACAAATTCAGAATGCTCACTCAAATATCTCTGCTGCGTCTCGTGCGACAAAACGACTGGTTTACATCAGTCGACCTGAAAGATGCGTATTTCCACATCCCAGTATATTACCCACACAGGAAATATCTGAAGTTCGCATTTCAGGGGATCTGTTACGAATACAGAGTACTTCCCTTCGGTCTGTCTCTCAGTCCAAGAGTGTTTGTACGATGTACGGAAGTCGCGATATTCCCGTTAAGACAACAGGGTATTCGCCTGGCAACCTACCTAGACGACTGGCTGCTTCTCGCACAGTCGGAACAGGAGGCTATTACGCAGACAAATGTCCTCGTAAAGCACCTGCTCAACCTGGGTTTCATAATAAACACAGAAAAGAGCATGTTGTGCCCGGCACAGACTGTACTCTTCCTGGGTTCACACCCGCCTGTCAGCGGAAAGAGTGAAAGCTTTCAGAGCTTGCCTCGCTCATTTCCAGCTGCGCAAACATGTTCTTTTCAGATCATGCCTGCGGTTACTGGGGCTCATGGTGTCAGCCATCCTGGTTGTACGACTGGGACGGTTACACATGAGGGAGTTTCAGCGCTGGGTAGCCGCTCTAAATCTAAACCCCGCGCGTCATGGAGCACGGAGAGTGATGGTTACTGTGAAATGCGTAATGGCACTGCGCCACTGGCTGCACCCGACTTTTCTGGTACGGGGCGTGCCTATGGGTGCTGTCCTTTCACGGAAGGTGGTCACCACAGACGCATGTCTGACAGGCTGGGGAGGTATTTACGAAGGTCGTCCGGTGAGGGGTCTCTGGAGCAGAGACCTCCAGCTGTCGCACATAAATTACCTGGAGCTTTTAGCGGTGTTCCTCACCCTAAAACGCTTTCTGCCTTTTCTCAGAGGACACCATGTCCTTGTGAGGACGGACAATACGACCACAATATCGTATATAAACCGACAAGGGGGTTTGCGCTCTCTCCAGTTACACATGCTGGCACGCAAACTGATCTTGTGGAGCTGCGGCCGTCTCCTCTCTCTGAGAGCGACGCACGTACCGGGTGTGATGAACCTCGGGGCAGACCTGCTGTCCCGAGGTGTACCACTATATGCAGACTTGACTCTACATCCAATGGTTGTGAGCCAGCTGTGGGTGCGTTACGGCCGAGCCGCGGTAGATCTGTTCGCATCAAAAGAAAATGCTCACTGTCAGCTTTTCTTTTCAATGCGCGATCAAAACGCACCATTAGGCGTGGACGCGCTCGCGCACATTTGGCCTCCGGTCCTCCTGCTTCCTCCACTAGGTCTCTTTATGACTGTAAGTGGAGGGTGTTTGAGGACTGGTGCCTTCAAAAAGGGCACACCTCTTTTCAATGCCCTGTGGGAGTGATTTTATCATTTCTACAGGACCTAATTGATAAACACAGAGCTTTCTCCACGATCGAAGTCTACCTGGCTGCTATTGCTGCATGCCATGTGGGTTTTGAGGGTAAGACGGCCGGCCAGCATCCTCTGGTCTGCCGTTTTATGAAGGGAGCTCGCAGGCTCCTTCCTGTTTCCAGGTCACTGGTGCCCTTATGGGACTTGACAGTGGTTTTAGATGGGCTCACTCGAGCCCCATTTGAACCCCTGGAAGAAGCTGACTTGAAGCACCTGTCACTCAAGACAGTGCTGTTACTGGCCCTGGCATCCGCCAAGCGAGTCAGTGACATTCATGCGCTATCTGTACATCCTTCATGCACTCAGTTCGCCCGAGGGTTAACGAGAGTGTTGCTGAAGCCCAACCCTGCCTTTATACCTAAGGTGGTTGCTTCATGTACCCCCTTTGACATTGAGGCATTTCCTCCGCCGCTGTGTCCCTCCGGGGAACAGCAGCCGAATTTGCTATGTCCAGTCCGTGCTTTACGCACTTATATGGACAGATCAAAAGAGTTTCGTCATAATGACCAACTCTTTGTGTCCTGGGCTAACCCTCAGAAGGGCAAGCCTGTTACTAAGCAACGGCTCTCTCACTGGATTGTGGAGGCAATTGCTTTGGCTTACACGAGTCAGGGTCTGCAGGCACCTTCGGGTTTGCGTGCTCATTCGACTCGTGGTCTGGCTACATCCTGGGCTTTGTTCAGGGGTGTTTCCATCCAAGACATTTGTGCAGCAGCGAGCTGGTCCTCGCCGCTCACTTTTGTCCGCTTTTACAGATTAGACGTCTTTGCTCCCAGTGTGGCCCATGCAGTGCTGGGCCCCCTTGCTGATTTAATTGCTCTAACTGTTAAGTTCTGGTTGGTCTTGGTGACTTTTGAGATAAGCTCGTCTGGCAATACGGGAGCTACAATATCCCATAGTGAGACATCGAACGGAGTGTTATGAATGAGAACTATAGGTTACTTACGTAACCCCAGTTCTCAGAGTAACATGAAGTGAGATGTCTCACCAGACGGCCCTCCTTGCTATGGTGAAGCGAGAAGAGGTGCTTATTTTGAATGACGCATGCGGCGTAGCGCAAGCTACTTATAGGGGGTGGATTCCCTGACGCTGACGTCAAGATCACCAGCCAATCAGGATCGGCGTAATGTGATTGATGCTTCTGTTTGCTCCGCGATGAGGCGCATCCCATAGTGAGACATCTCACTTCATGTTACTCTGAGAACTGGGGTTACGTAAGTAACCTATAGTTACTGAAGCACAGAACCATTAATCATCAAGAGCAACAACTGCGTCCGAGGTTGTCCCTCATATGGCTAAGGATATATCATGAGCTATGACCAGCACGCAATGTGCGAATCCTGCCTGGGGCCAGAGCACGCTGACACGGCTCTCAGCCAGCAGGTCGCTTGCTCACATCGTGCCGTCTCCCATCAGCCGACAGGAAGCGAAGAGCAGACGCTCTAGCTGCTGCGGCCGAGGAGGACGATTGGCCCATCCAGGAGCACGTGGACGGCAGCATGCAGGTCTCCCTTGTAAATGAGATCGATGATCTCAAGGGACCAATCTGTCTAAATAAAGGTTTGAAATGAAATGAAATGAGCATGTCCCTGGAGCCGAGTGCCGGGCAGGAGTCGGACGACTCCTACCCCGTCTCCCTCCATGGTTCACCGTGCGGTTCTCCCGTCCCTCCTCTCCCCCGAACGGGGGAGACAGAGTCAGAGCAGGGGGCTGGTTTGGCGGCCGAGCACGTGGTCCCCTTCTCCGTCACCACAGGGCTGTCTCCCAGGCGAGAATTTCCGCGTGGGTGACACAGATCCAGCGCCACCTCGGGCTGCAGCAGGCGTCTGTTACGGAGACGGACAGAAAAGTGCTACTGGACGGACCCCAGTTCCACGCCATGGTGGAGTCCATGAAGACGGCCGCGGAACAGGCGGACGGCATTCGCCAGCATGTCAGCTAGCTCCAGCCTGCTGAGCGCCCACAGCGGCACAAACGCCGCAGAAGCCGCGGCAACAGCAGGCCGCAAGCGGAGAGACGCCCACAGCAGCTGCCTCGGCGTCAGACTCGCCCTTCGGCGGCTGCAGGGGCTCCGTCCCACGTTTCCGCTCCCCCGCCACCCCAGAGACAGGGTCTCCCGGCGGCGAGTCAAAGTGAAGTGAGGCTCCCCCGCTCCTGGTCTGCTCCGCGAGAGCCTCCGACGAAGAGGAGCCGGTAATTAAGCCGGCTGCCACTAATCTGTTGATTAAGTAGACAGCAGGACTCCCTGCAGAAGCCTCTTGGTTTTAACCTATCGGTTAATAACCTGCAGAGCTCGCGGCATTTCTCTCACCGAGATACGCCTCCTACACACGGTCATAATAACCCCTGAGCGCCGTTATAACGCCTCAGGTGGACAGCACTGCACACACCTCCACTCATTCCCTGAGCGTGTACACGCGTCATGATGACAGCCGGAGTGAAACGCATCGTGTGGAGGCTTCCTCGCAGCCCTTTCGCCTCACGGGCAGCGGCGGCGAGGGCAATGGCGTGGTTCGTCACTATGACGACCATTACAGCACATCACAGAGAAGCCAGAACGGGGGAATGAGCAGTATTCCAGGCTGAGTGCCCCCAGCGGCAGCGGCCGCAGCGCCACGCCGTCAGGGCTCGCTGCAGAAGCCTGCAGGTTTTAACCTATCGGTTAATTAACTGCAGAGCTCACTATTTAAGCCGTCTGCCACTAATCTGTTGTTAAGTAGACAGCAGGCCTTGCTGCAGAAGCCTGCCGGTTTTAACCTCGGTTAATAACCTGCAGAGCTCACGGCATTCCTCTGTCCCAGATATGCGTCCTACACACGGTCATAATAACCCACGAGCACCGTTATAACACCTCGTGTGGACAGCATGCACACACCTCTCATCCCCTGGGCGTGTACGCGCCTCATGATGAGAGACGGAGTGAAATGCAGCGTGTGGAAACTCCCTCGCAGCCCTTTTGCCTCACGGGCAGCGGCCGCGATGGCGTGGCTCGTCACCATGACGACCATTACGGCACATCACAGAGAAGCCTCTCCCCCCCAGCAGTTCCATGGGATACAAGAAACACTGTCATCCCAGGAACAGTGTCTTGCACGGTTTTTACTCCGCTAATTTTCTAAACCTCGGAAAAGAACGGGGGAGTCGCCCCGTTGCTGTACAATCAAACATGTGTTGATTTGCACAGACAACAGGCCACGGCTATGGAAGCAACCTCAATCGCCAGGGAGGAGTACGTTCTGCGCAGCTTCTGAACGCAGCCAGGCGGCTGCTGTTCTGGGCGCGCACACACGTTGCTCTCATCAAAGCAATGTATATTCCCGGTGAATTGAACAGAGGGGCTCGCAGAGCGCAGCAGCCGTGTTATGCGAGGAGTACGGAGACTCAGACCTGTATCACGCGCACTGGCGCCTCAGTAGGATTTGGCTTTGGTGTTACGCGCACTAAAGCAAAGCCCCATTTGACCCTTTAGACCAGGTTCCCCTTAAACTGTTGTCAGCCAAAGTAGTATTATTTTTGGCTCTATCAGCAAAAAGGGTGAGTGATTTGTCTGCTCTCTCTGTGGCTCCGTCATGCCTCCGGATCCAAGGAGATGGCAGTTCAGCTGTTTTACACCCTAACCCGGCTTTTATGCCAAAGGTCATCACAAGCTCTTTAGAGTCATGAGTGATCACCTTGGATGGCTTCTTTCCCCCTCCTCACAGGTCGGAGGAAGAAGCCGCATCTCATCTCCTCTGTCCTGTGCGCGCGCTGTCCTGCTAGTGGCGCGCGTGGCTGCCTTGCGCCATTCTCAGCGCCTGTTTGTGCATTATAGAGAGCGCTCGATCGGGCAGCCTCTGTCTGCACAACGGCTGTCACACTGGCTGTGTGAGGCTGTGTCACAGGCATATGTCTCCTCTGGGGTGGAGCCCCCGGAGAACATCAATGCGCACTCCACCAGAGGAATGTCCTCCTCCACGGCTTTGCACGGAGGAATGTCAGTGGAAGACATTTGCACTGCTGCATCTTGCTCTTCCCCCTGTTCATTTATTCAATTGTATTTAAGGGATGTCTCCCATTCCTCTCTGACACACCCTGTACGGAGTGTCTTGTCAGAGTGAGGGAAGTCAGGGAGCCAGCTGTGCGCCTCTCTCCTGCCTCTCGGCACGCGGAGAGCAGCCCTTTTTCCCTCTTAGGAGAGGGATGTTTCCTTTTTTTCCTCTGACACATTTTTGGTACGGAGTGTCTTGTCAGAGTGAGTGACGTCAGGGATCCAGCTGGGCGCTCTCCTACCTGTCTGACACGCAGAGAGCTGCTGTTCCCCTTCTATGATCGCTGGGCAAGGTGGGACCTTCGTCTCCACTTTATCACAGCGGCGGGGTATGTATTGTTCCCAGCCTTCATCCCGTCAGGGAAGATAGGCATGTTTTGCTATGTTCCAGGGACGGTGATGCGCCATTACGCATGGCACAACAGGCATGGGGTGTTATTGAGCAGGTGTGTCTGTGCTTTTAGTGCCGGGCGGACCCAGTGGGGCGCAGACTACATCATGCTTCGCCCTTAACCCAATAGCGATAGCCTTAGAGGGCGAAGCCATATACGAAATAGAACTGTAGTTACCTACTGTAACTCCAGCTTCTATGAGTAAATGGCGTAGCCCTCTAAGTGATGGGCCCCACTGGCTCTACGAATAGCTGAAGAAAAGTTATTTTGTATGGGAGCAGATTGTCGGGCCTCCTTCCTATTTATACCAGAAGGAAGCCCGAGGGTGGGGCCCACCTTGCGGGTGGGCGTGGACTACAAGTGATTCAGTGCTGCGCGGGGGCGCAGGGGGATTACCCAATAGCGATTTACTCATAGAAGCTGGAGTTACAGTAGGTAACTACAGTTGGTTTGCCAATCGCCAATAAACATTAAAGAAGAGGAAGAAGAAGAAGAAGAAGAAGAAGAAGAAGAAGGTATGTTGTTGAACGTAACTTCCATTCCTCTGCTGGAGTCACCGGGGCTTCTCTTACTCCGCCGCACACACACTCCCTTCTCTGAACAGGTCTCCGCCGCACACACTCCCTTCTCCTGTTCCACGGCTACATGCTAACTCATAAACTCTGTAGCACTACCGCTAGCCTCGGCTCGTTGCTTCATTTCATGAAGAAGCGTTAGCGCTGATTTGTTTTATGAGGGGCCGTACAGGCCGTAATTCATACTGGTCCTCTCACGCACATACATTCTCCTTCTACATACATATATGTTCACTCTTACACACATATATTCTCCTTTTACATACATATATTCTCCTTTTACACACGTATATTCTCTTTATACATACATATACTTTCACTCTTAAACACATATATTCTCCTTTTACATACATACATTTTCACTCTTACACACATACATTCTCCGATTACACTAATGTTTACATTTAATATTATAAATAATATATGCATGAAGACAATATATGTATGCAAGAGAAGAATGTATGTATGTATGAAGACAATGTATGTATGCAAGAGAAGAATGTATGTATGTGTGAGAGAAAGTATAGTGGAAACGGAAAGAGTATGGTTGAAACGGAAGGCAGGTCATTCTCGCGCTGTGATTGGCTCAGACGGTCGAGTGGGGCGGGCTCATGTTCAGAACTTCGGATTCAAATCAACATGATGGAGGGAGATGAATCCGTGTATCTACGGACCATTTGTTTTTCTTTAACAAGTAAACGGAAGAGCGTCTGAGAGGCGTTTTTGCCCTTTTCTTTTTTACCTTACTAAATGGCCTAATGGTCATTGGAGCGAGGGGGGAGGGGAGGGGTGCCCGCGAAACTCGCGGAAGTGATTTCAAAACAAAAAGCACTCGTTTGCTTGGAACGGTGATAGTAGGCTTGTTTGAGACGCGTTGCGGCTCGCCTCGAAAGTAGACCAGAATAGCCGATCGCAGCCGGGGGAGGTCTCAAAAAGCTCGCCTGAAGTCGGACAGCTCCGAGTCGGCTTCTTCTTCTTCTTCTTCTTCTTCTTCTTCTTCTTCTTCTTCTTCTACCTCTTCGCCTTCTTCTTCTTCTTCTCTCGGTTTTTTGGCGGATTGCAAACCACTTTAAGGTGCATACCGCCACCTCCGGAGTCGGCTTGACTCGGTTTGCATTATAAAGAATGCACACATGTGTTTAATCGTTAATGTCAGATATGTACTAAGTAAATACATTTGTTCCTGCTTAAGATTAGATTAAACTTTATTGTTATTTCACATATTACAGGTACTGAGACAACGAAATGCAGTTTAGCTTCCAACCAGGAGTGCAACAAGCAGTAAAGTGAAAAGTAATGTACACAATCTATAGAATAAAATATAGAATGAATTGAATGATGAATAAACAGTGAGGTGTATGAATACACTAGATATACACAGCAGCCTGTGAGCAGTATGAACAGTGTGTATGAATATGCTAAGATATATAAAGTATGAAAATGGTAAGCAGTGCAAGTATAGTATAACATATATAGATATTAATTTCATGATGATAAACATTGTGGAACAATGATGAAAAAGGTGAATGGAAGTGGCGACGTAAAACTGACACAAAACAACAACAAACTTTTGCCGAGCCAATGGAGAGCTGCATCAGCAGCACGGGGTAAAAACCACCAATGAGCGCTCAGCTCGAGATACCAGCGAGTCGTTTCCCATCAAGCATTTCGCTTCTGCAGCCCGTGGAGAGGAACTGCGGCGCCTCGCTCTCAAGGCTGCGGGCGTCTTTGTCCCGCGAGATTTCAACGTCTCATGTGAGCGATCCTCCAGATCAAATCGGACAAAATGACTAACCATCATGCAACGCACGAGCAAGACGTTGATCGAAATTGCGCAGATTTGCGCAGGTCTTGCTTGTCTCAAACAAGCCTATTATAAACAAGGGGAAACTAGGGGAATTTAGCGATCACAACGAAAACGGCCAAGACATACATTGAGCCCAGAAAATGAATACTATTAAGGGCTGTACATATAATAAGCCTGTGTCTAAAATGGACAACATTGTTAGGAGATTTAAACTATAGGCTACAGCGGTTCTGCACTGCGGTCACTCAGCCTTCTCTCGACAGCAGCTTTTTCCCCCTGCTATATTTGATGATCGATACAAATATTTGTTACCACAAGTTCTTAATAAAAGTGACACTGTTGGACTCGGTACTAGTTTGACTGCTACCAAAAATAAAATGAATTACTTTTACTGTGTACTTTATGAGTAATCCTCTGTCAAAGTCCCCATCCATAGTAGCCTACATAATGCATGTTTTCTGCTATCTTTGATGAATGATAAAAAGACAATTTTACCATTAGTTCTTAATGATATTGACTGCGGTCAACTCAGCCGTCTCTCACATTTGTTTGGTCAAATGAGCAGCTCTTCATTTTTGAGTGCGCGATTAATAGCGTCTACGGTAATCGCAGAGAAGCGGCGCTGACGGTAGTAAGAGCTTATGCTATATTTGATCAGGGATAAAATGATTTTTAGCCATAAGTTCTTAATAAAATTGGTACTGTTGGACTCAGTACTTGTTAAACAACTACCACAAATACAATGAAGTACTTTTACTGTGTACTTTTTGAGTAATCCTTTGTCAAACTCCACCCAGTAGCCTACAATAATGCATGTTTTCTGCCATCTTCGATGAGAGATAAAAGGATTTTTTGTACTCATGGCCCATGGGTGGAGTTTGACAAAGGATTACTCAAAAAGTACACAGTAAAAGTTCTTGATTGTACTTGTGGTAGTAGTGCAAGTAGTACCGAGTCCAACAGTGTCACTTTTATTGAGAACTTGTGGTAAAAAAATATATTTGTATCGATCATCAAATATAGCAGGGGGAAAAAGAGCTGCGGATTTGAAAAAAAACTCGAGACGGCTGAGGTGACAGCAGTGTAGAATCGCTGTTTAGTTTAAATCTCCTAACAATGTTGTCCATTTTAGAGATAGACTTATTATATTTACAGCCCTTAATAACTTCATTTTCTGGGCTCAATATGTGTATTGGCCGTTTTCGTTGTGATCGCTAAATTCCCCTAGTTTATAATATCACCGTTCCAAGCAAACGAGTGCTTTTGTTTTGAAATCACTTCCGCGAGTTTCGCGGGCCCCCCTTCCCCCCTCGCTCCAATGACTGGCATTAGACCATTTAGTAAAGTAAAAAGCAAAAGGGCAAAAATGCCTCTCAGACGCTCTTCCTTTTACTTTTTTAATAAAGAAAAACAAATGGTCCGTAGATACACGGGCCCTTTCTCATTTCTCCAACTCCCCTCCTCGACTCCCCTCCTCGACTCCTATCCTCGATACTTAGTCCCGCCCACAGGAGATGCGAGCCGAGGAGGGGAACCGAGGAGGGAGGAGGGCAGCAGGCGGGTTATGGCTAGAAAGGATCCGTCTAGTGTAAAACTCTCGCGAGAGTTTGCAAGTCACGTGGCTGAATGTTTACGTTTGGCAGGCAGCCTTTCAGTTACGATCGTTAACATCAGTGGGCCACAGCAAATGATCGTGAGAAGCTAAACTATCTATTAATTATGTCAATGACAGGGAGTGTGATTGTTGAAATAGGGTGTTAGCGGTCTTGCTGTTCAAAGAAGAATGACAACAATGTAGATCACCAAAACTATGGTTTATTTTTTATTCACAGGCAAGTCAACGTTGTCGCAGTAAAAGTCCCAAGATAGCTCCTGGTGCAATAAAATGTTCCCTTTCAGTGTTTTACTATTATCTTGCTGCATTAATGTGTATGTTGCATCATGTTACTGCTGTAGATGTGTTTCCGAGCCGCTCCAACGAGAGTTACAACGAGAACGTGACGTCATATTTACACAAGACGGATCCTTTCTAGCCATAACTCAGCAGGCGGTTAGAGAAATGAGAACTCCTCTCCTCTGCGCGGTCTTATTAAAGCGACGTCGTTAATTATGACGTGCCAACAGCTGCATCAGCTGTGAGTGTTTTGTTAGAGCGCTGTATTTTGTAATCTCTGTTAGATCAGCTGAACATTGTTCCCCCACATATTTACTTTTAATTCCATTTGCAACAAGTATGACACGAATGTATGAGTATTTTCGACACATACATCTCTTCTGTATTGGGCAGCACTAAAACATTATTATAAAAAGTACCATACAAATAAAGGGAGACATATAGGCTACATGAGGCTTATGTACGTTTCATATATTCACACATGCACACATACAAACACACAAAAAAGACCAATGACTGTCTATACACTATACTATAGGCCAGGGGTCACCAACCTTTTTGTCACCGAGGGCTACTTCAAGGGTACTGAGTAATACGAAGGGCTACTTGTTTGATACAAACTTCCTGAATAACATAATTGCACGGTTCACCTTTAATGATAGAATACATATTAATTTACTGTATGTGAAGGATTGTCTGATCACATGTTAATGTTAATTATTCCTCACAATAATTATTGACAATGATTTACCATTGCTATAGCAACCCCATTGTTTTGTTATGAAAATGTATCTATATGTATACACATTCTCGCGAGATCTATCAGGGGTCGTTGTAATGCTGCGTTCACACCGGACGCGACTTCGCTCTAATCGGTTGAGTTTCACCGCTGCTGCCAGCTGTCTTTACTCGCATTATTCAAACAAGATGCGCTGGCTCGGGAGCTACAACTACAACAAAATGAACATATTTTACCGTGATTAAATTGTAATACACGTTTCTAAATGATGCCGAAGTAACAACATACTGATACCGTTTAGTAAAAACCATGAATTAATGCTTGACAAGTCTGCTGACAAGACGGCAGGCGAAAAACCTTTTAAAATGCTTGTTTTCTGAATGGAGATTGGATCGACCAGGCTAAGCTAACGTTGTATATGCTCATTCCACACTCATAACAACGGCCTACAGACATAAATAAACCAGCGACTGTATTCGCCATGACACAGACAGTCTGTGGTTTGTACTTGTTTAACTTTTGTCCAGTTTCTGAAAAGATATGAGGAGCTGTGATCTCTGTTTGCGATGTTTTCTGATTGAACGTCAGTGGCAGGCTGAGATACTCACCACTGCTGTGTGTGTTCGGTGTGTGTGTGTGTGTGTGTTTGCGGTGTGGTGATGAGGCCCATGATCGTAGCTGCTCATGCTAGCTTGTCTCAGCTAAAGGTGGAACGAAGATTTGGTGCGTGGAGTTCAACTCTGAACCTATCTGGGGTCAGAGTTCAATTTCACGTACCAAATCTCCATTTCACTTACATATGTACATACAAAATGTGTGCTTTTAAAATGTTATATTCAATATTGTCATTTTAAAAATTAAAAATGTATTCAATAATATTTTTAGACGGAGCTCCATGGTGACTTGTGCTATTTTTAGAACATGCACGCGGGCGACCAATTTCCCCCCTGCGGGCGACTTAGTGCCCGCGGGCACCGCGTTGGCTACCCCAGCTATAGGCTATGTTAACCTTTTTAAACTAGTAGGCTAAATGACATGATAAATCATCAACTCACGCCTCTTTCACAAAACAGCTGCAACGAATTTCTAATCCAAATAATTAACTAATGATGAGGGACCTGACAGGCTATATAAGGTCCAGGCACACCTGTGATTTAAATCTCAACAACGAAAAACATATTCAGTGACCACATGAAACAAATTGAGTCATGAAACCCGCTGAAGCATGTGCCTTACGGCAGTGGCAAAAACTTCTGACCAACAACAGGAATCAGGAGAGACGCCGATCCCAGCGCTGGAAAGCGAGAATGCGCAAAGCCATCCTGCTTCATCTTGAGGTATTTGAGTGTTCGATTACAATTGTTTTAAATAGTTGAAAAATAGCTGGCTTTTTTCATTGGAATACAACAATGGATTCATTTGTTATGACAGAATATGTATGTGCAGTTTAGTTTGATGGATAAAGGTATTGACCTGTACATTTTATTCTTTGGGCAGGGCTTCCAGCAGTTGGCCGATAGCCCGGCATTTAGTTCATGTGTGGGTTTCATTGATGGGTGCCACATTAGAATAAAGACCCCACCCGGACCCAGTGGCCAGGACTACATAAATCGGAAGCTCTTTCCTTCCATACAGCTGCAGGCTGTATGCGATGGGAAGGGTAAATTCCTACAAACATTCGTAGGATTTCCGGGCTCAGTGCACGACACCCGTGTCCTAAAAAACAGTACCTTATACAAAGAGGCTCTGTACCCTCCACCAGCGTACTTTATTGTGGGAGATGGTTGCTATCCATGCATTGTACACCCCATAACGGTCGTAACCCCGTATCGGGAGCCACTACAGGGGAGGGTGCAGAGCCGCTTCAACGGCTGCCATGCCAAAGCGCGCAGCATCATTGAGCGCGCTTTTGGGATACTGAAGGGGCGATGGAGGTGCCTCCTGTCGAAGGCCTTGGAGGTGAACCACACCTTTCTCCCTGCTGTGGTAACTGCCTGCTGTGTACTGCACAATCTCAGCATTACTGCAGACATGACTGAACTGTTGGAGGAGGAGGAGGAGGAGGAGGAGGTGGAGGAGGAGGAGGAGGAGGAGGAGGAGCAGCAGCAGCAGCAGCAGTAGCAGCAGCAGCAGCAGAAGGGGGTAGAGAGGTCTCCACCTCGTCCTGTGAGGGGGGAGCGAGGTGGACAGGGCCGGAGAGACAGACTGGCAGACCAAATCTCGGCTCCTGAACACAACCCGGTCCAGCTGAACGACCACGATTATTGTTGAGAGGATTTTTATTTATGGCCAGTTTTTTTGTCACCCGTTTGTTTTCTTCACCGATGAAAAATGCATTTACTGGCCAGATGCATTACTCAGTTCTTTTGTTCGTCCATTTATATGCCTTATTTCCAATTTCACCTTGCTCAAGTTTATTTAGAGCAAAGGACTTTACAGACCCATATCTTTATTACAAATTGTATGTGAAATAGGCCATCACACAATCTCTTGAAAGCGTTACGTTTAGTGTTGAAATTGAGTCATATTCAGTGATAAAATATTGTTATGCTTTGACTGAACTTGAAAAGAAAGAAGAGACATGTATTAGCAATTTTACTTATGTAGGGTTTGAGCTACATGCAGTAACTTGCCTCAATGTTAATGTATATATTATCTATAATAAAACATCCCTGATATTGCATTTTGATACTTTACACACGGTTGGTTTATGCGCAGAATTATTTGAGGTGGAGATTTAAAAAGCGGAAATCAGTGGCCATGACATTCTGTATGACTATAGACAGTTATGCCTTGGGTTGCAGAAAGACTTTAAAAACGTTGGCTTTTCAGTCAGGTCACAATCATAAAATGTATATTCAGCTTTGTATAAAATAAATATCTCCTTGTATCTTCAGTAAACATGTGTGTTTCTGTATGTCTCGTTGTAAAGAAGGCTTCATGCTAGATGTAACCCTTGTATGGTGTTCGGGTCTGTGGGACCCGTTTATTATTTTTCTAAAGAAAATTGATAATTTATTTTCTCTAACTCACTCAATGGCCTTGGCTCTGCATGTCTCCCTTGAAAAAGAGATTAATGATCTCAATGGGATTTCACCTGGGTAAATAAAGGATTTTAATTGAATTTTATGTGAAGAACAGATATCAGAACACATTTTCAGTGACCACCCACTGTACCCCCCCCCCCCCCACCCCACCCCACACACACATGTATATTAGGGTGTTCGGGGCCACCAGACCCACGAACACTGGCTGAATAACAGAAATATGAACACACCACCAGTTAAGGTCAAACTTAAATATGTTTACTAAATGTTGTAACATATATAAATAAAGAATAAATTAATACATCCAAAGTACAGAAAAAAGAAGGAAAAAAAAGACACTATTCCTTCCTAACAAGTCCCTCGAAGAGCTTGAGGAATTTGGCAGAGGCTTCCTCCGAGGCTGCCTGCTGGCGGTTGGAAGCGGTCATCCTCCTTGTCCGCCTCTGCCTCCAGGAACTGTAGCAAATCGCTTTTTCTTTTTTTTCCGGGGAGGGGGACCGGCAGAGGTGGATGGCTCAACACACTCCTGGCTGTCCGAGCCAGACTCTGTGGCCTCCTCATCCTCCACTGTGGCCTGGCTCTGGACAGCCTCAGTGGATGTTGAGCCACTGCCAGAAGCTACAGCCGCAGTGGCCGAGTCCATCAGGTTGGGAGGGTCGATGGATGGCCTCCCACCGATGGCCTCATGCATGGCCGTAAAATACGGATCTATTATGTTCCCAATCCAGGAAAATGTCACTCACTCCCAGGCTTTCTTGGCAGTGTGCCTTCGGCCAGTAAAAAGGTTATCGTTCTCGACCCTCACTTTGATGAGGGTCAGAGTGTCTTGCTCTGTCCCTGTGAAAAGACAAAGTAAAAGGTGTAGCTTAAAACTTTTGGAAGATTTACAGACTGTAATGAGCGATGGATTCTAGTGTACAACATAGCCCAAACCAAATGATGGTGCTGAATGCTAAACAAAGTTCTGGTTGATTTAACACTCTTACAAAAAAAATTAACGTTTGCACTTTTAAACATCATGGCATGCTGTAGCAGGATTGAGTGTAGTTAAAATGTGGATAAAAACATAAAGAATATCAGGTGAAATGTCAATAAGGAATGCGGTTAGAGGGCTCTAACTGCATACAGACGGGCGGAGTTCGATCGCGCATTTCACTTCTTAAATAACTAATGCAACGTATCATTGTCAACACTTACATTTGTGCATTGCTCCCGCCATGGTTTTGAAATGATTCCAGCGGTGTGTCACGCCTATTTTATACCCAACGTTCCCGGAAATGCATCAACGAAGGAGCCGCGAAGGACCGTGGAGGACCCATCAGTGTATCCTCGGTTATAGCTCCTCCAGAGAACCTCCTCGACGCTCGATCCTCGGTTCTCGAAGTGCATTTAGAGAAATGAGATGTCCTTCAACATCGCGCGCTGAAATTCATTTCCGGGTCACTACCGGAGGACAGAGGAGTCGAGGAGTCGAGGAGGGGGATTTGACGAAATGAGAAAGGGCCACGGATTCATCTCCCTCCATCATGTTGATTTGAATCCGAAGTTCTGAACATGAGCCCGCCCCAATCGACCGTCTGAGCCAATCACAGCGCGAGAATGACCTGCCTTCCGTTTCAACCATAATCCTTCCGTTTCCACTATACTTTCTCTCACACATACATACATTCTTCTCTTGCATACATACATTGTCTTCATACATACATACATTCTTCTCTTGCATACATATATTGTCTTCATACATGCATATATTATTTATAATATTAAATGTAAACATTGAATGAATGTGCATGAGAGCAAAATGTATAAATATGAGCATTAAAATATATGAATATGAGAACAAAATGCATGAATGTGTGAGTGACAATATATGAATGTGTGCACTTCAAATATGATAATATGAGAGCAAAATGTATGAATGTGTGTGTGTAAATATATACGTGTGTGAGAGTGAAAATGTATGTATGTAAAAGGAGAATATATGTGTGTAAGAGTGAAAATATATGTATAAGGAGAATGTACGTGTGTAAAAGGAGAATGTATGTGTGTAAGAGTGAAAATGTATGTATGTAGAAGGAGAATATATGTGTGTAAGAGTGAAAATATATGTATGTATAAAGAGAATATACGTGTGTAAAAGGAGAATATATGTATGTAAAAGGAGAATATATGTGTGTAAGAGTGAACATATATGTATGTAAAAGGAGAATGTATGTGCGTGAGAGGACCAGTATGAATTACGGCCTGTACGGCCCCTCATGATTATCATGATTATTACATTTCTAAGAGAAATTGATACATTTAAAATAATCTAGAGTTTTGGTTCTTTATTTTATTTTATTTATTTTGTTTATTGTTTTCTGCATAGTGTCTTGTCCAGTCCAGTTGGTGGCGGTAATGAATCTACAAGTTGGTTTGCCAACCGCCAATAAACATTTAAGAAGAAGAAGAAGAAGAAGAAGAAGAAGAAGAAGAAGAAGAAGAAGGGGAGTTTTGTTTCGTATGCTTCGCCAGGACGTCACAGCGGGCTGGGCAGTGGATGAGCGAGCGGAAACGGACGGAGGAAGCCGGAAGAAGAAAGTGAAGTTGGAGACACGCTGCAGAAAGTTCAGAGAGAGTCGGAAATCATCGAAACATACAGAAACGGTAGCATTGGACTGGTTAGCATAAACTGTACATTGACTGTATCATCATGTCAACCAGCTCAGATGGGACCCAAAGACCTGATATGGAATGGGAGGAAACCAAAGCTGTGAGGAAGAAAAGGGCTTTGAGGGAAAAAGTTAGCAGACCAAGAACACAAAGTTGGTCGGATTGGTCGAGTGGAGCAGGCTTAAACAAAAAACCAAAAGGCAGTCAAAATGGAAAACAAGCAATTTCGAATACAGAACTAGAGCAGGAGTGGAAAGTTATAATAGAATTCAACCGGGATGGTGGGCATTACCACCCGATTCAACTGACAAAATCAATTGAGAAAGAAATGGGTAAAATCAAATTTGCCAAGTTTATGAACAACAAACGAGTTTTGATACAAGCAACCAGCAAGCAACAGCAGGGAAAAATACTTAAAATGACGACACTCAGTGGGGAAAAAATAAAGGCTCATATCCCAGGAGCAATGGCAATGTTGAGAGGAGTCATATCTGGAGTTCCACTTAATATGTCTATGGATGATGTTAAAAAGGAGATTAAAGGAGGAAAAGTTATTGAGGCAAACAGACTTATGAGCAAAAGAGATGGCACATTGAAGGAAACACTTTCAGTAGTTATTCAGTTTGAGAAAAATATACCGAAATCTGTGCAAATAGGATACATGAACTACAGTGTGAGGGAATTCATCCCAAAACCACTTAGATGCTATGCATGCCAAAGAATGGGACACACAGCAATGCAGTGTAAAGGAAAACTAAGGTGTGCGAGATGTGGAGGCCAACATGAGTATGGGAAATGTGAAAAAGAGGCAAAGATTAAATGCTGTAATTGTGGAGGAGAGCACAGTGCGGCGTTTGGTGGATGTGTAGTGCAGAGAGAAGCCAGAGAAGCTCAGAGGGTCAAAGTACTCAGTAAAGTCTCATATGCAGAAGCCCTAAAGAAGGTTAGGGAAACGGAAGCAAACAATCAGGCTTCTAGTGGAAGCGTTCAAAGAAACTTAGTACAGAGTGGTAGCAACATTTCAGAAAGGCAGGTTACAAATCAAAGCCAAGTACCTGTGGAAATTAAAGAAGATGATAGCATTCTCGTGGTAAAGAAAGTCAACTTTATGACATTCATCTGCCATACCATTAATGTTGCAGCACAGATGAAGAAGAAAAGTGACAGAATCAAAACCATCGTGCAGGCAGCGGAGAAATTCCTTAACATTAGAGATATAAAAGCAGACCAGATACATGAATTACTAGCAACAAAAGATGTGGGAGAAACGGACAACCAGGATGAGGGTTAGCACGTTGTTAATGGTAATTCACATACTCCAGTGGAATGCTAGAAGCCTCATAGCTAATGGACAGGAGTTTAAAAAATATGTCTATGAGTTACAAACATTGCCAGATGTAATTTGTGTGCAAGAGTCTTGGTTAAAACCTCATCTAGACTTTATGATTCCAGGGTTCAGCTCTATCAGATATGATAGAGTTAGCAATCAAAATGGTGGAGGGTGTGTTACTTTCATAAAGGATGGGCTGGCCTATAGGGTAGTCCCATCCCCTGACGACAAGGAATGTGTCATAATAGAAATATGCAGCCCAAGGAAAGAAGGGAACATAAAGCTTATCAATTTCTATAACCCGTGTAAAAATCTGGACATTGAAACCTTACAGACAATAGCAGGGAAGGCTCATAGAAGGGAAGTATGGTGTGGTGACTTTAATGCTCACAACAGCCTTTGGGGAAGCAGTCAAACAGACAGTAATGGGGATGTCGTAGAAGAAATGCTAGAGGAAAGATCACTGTTTTGCCTTAATGATGGACAAAAAACAAGAATAGACGTGAATAGGGGGACACAATCATGTTTGGACCTCACACTGGTGACGGATAGGTTAGTTAAATCATGTGAATGGTATGTTAAAAGTGATTCTACCATAGGAAGTGATCATTACCCAGTTTTCACAATCATCAATACAAAGGTATGTAGACAGGAAGGGAGTGTATTTACCAGGTGGTGCTTTGGTAAAGCTGACTGGGAAACATTTAGGCTTTACTGTAAGGAGTCAGCGCAATTGTTAACATTAGAAGGAAGTATAGAGGAGTGCTCAAATCAAGTCACAATGCACATTAAAGAAGCAGCAAATAAAACTATACCTAAAAGAACAACAGAGGGTAGGAAGAAAGTGGTTCCGTGGTGGAATGAGGAATGTAGCAGAGCTATTAAAGAACGAAACAAGGCATTTAGGTCTTTAAAGAAAAACTTGTCACAAGACAATATTTCAGATTATCAAAGGAAAAGGGCAGTAGCCCGTAAAACAGTAAAATACACAAAAAAGACGTCATGGAGAGAGTATTGTTCCACCATTGGAAGAGGAGTGAAGTTAGGGGATGTATGGTCGATGTTTAAACGGATGAATGGGAAAAGGAAGTCGGTTAAAATTCCCGCTTTGATTGATGGGGAGAAAGTGGCAGTGTCAAATGAAGAGAAGGCAGAATGTTTAGGTAGGGCATTTGCTGCGGTGCATAGTGGGGAAAACCTTGATGACAAACATAGACAGCAAAAAGAGTGTGTATTAAGAGAAAATGAAAATGTGAGGGAAAAGAGACCGGATGATAATTCAGCTCTTGATGTAGACTTCTCAATAGCAGAACTTAAAATAGCTTTGCAAGGTACAGGATACTCAGCACCAGGACAAGACCAGCTATGCTATGCCATGTTCCGGCAGCTACCAGAGGAAACATTCAAATTAGTCCTGAGACTATTTAATCAAATCTGGAGAAACGGAGTCTTACCAATGAGTTGGAAAACGGCAGTTATATTGCCATTTAATAAGCCAGGGAAGGATCCTTCTAATCCCAATAATTACAGACCCATAGCATTAACATCACACTTATGTAAATGGATGGAGAAGATGATAGTGCATAGACTATCACACGTCTTAGAACAGAGAGGGTTAATAAGTCATTTTCAGAGTGGTTTTCGTAAAGGAAGATCCACAATAGATGCTTTGATTAGAGTAAGCAATGAGGTGGAAAAGACAGTGAAAATGAAAGAGGTTATGGCAATAGTATATTTTGATATTGAAAAGGCTTATGATTCTATGTGGAGGGATGGGTTGCTCATCAAATTGAGTAGAATGGGTGTTGGAGGGAGAATGTATAACTGGATCATGGCTTTTTTATCAGACAGAACATTCAGAGTTAAAGTAGGGGCAGAGGTTTCAAAAGAGTGCAGTATAGAAAATGGTATTCCTCAAGGGAGTTCAATCAGCCCGATATTATTTAATGTTATGATAAATGACATTTTTAGTAATTTGGATGGATGCATAAAATCTGCACTATATGCAGATGACGGGGCCATATGGATACGGGGAAGAAATGTTCCATATGTGTTTGGAAAAAATAGGGAAAGCTATAAAGAAAGTGGAGAAGTGGTCATACAACTGGGGTTTCAAGCTGTCAGCCAGCAAATCTTGCTTTATGAAATTTACGAATAAACGCAAGATGGAGACTGAGAAGCTTACATTATATGGAAAGCCGATGAGTGAGATCAATGAATTTAAATATCTGGGGCTATGGTTAGATAGTAAATATACATGGAAAACTCATATTAAACATTTGGAAACAAAATCCAAAAAAGTGTTGAACCTATTAAGAGCAGTGGCTGGATGTGACTGGGGGGCAGACAAACAGGCATTAATCGACATCTATCGGGCAATTATGAGGACAACACTGGATTATGGGTGTTTAATATATGCAGCAGCAGCAAAAACGTCATTACTAAAAATTGATAGGTTACAATATAAAGCGTTACGGTTGTGTATAGGTGCAATTAAGTCAACCCCTACTAATGCAATATTAGTTGAAGCAGGAGAGACTCCATTGGAGCTAAGAAGAGAGAAAATTGCTCTTGCTTATTGGCTCAGGTTAAAAGGAAGTGGGGAAGGAAATATCACAAACAAAATACTACAGGAGTGCTGGGAATATTCTAAGTTTCAGGGGCGTGGGTTTGGATGGACAAATAAAGAAAAAATAAGGACATACGGCATGCATGAGTTAGAGTTTTCACCATCAAATCCATTCAGTAGTGTACCCCCATGGCTCTTTCCAATAGTAAATATAGATGTGAGTATTGTAGAAAAGAAAAGAGAGTGGCAAATAAATGAAGTAGGACTCAAAACAAGTTTGTACCTCAGGAATAATTATCACAATTACCTCAAAATATATACAGATGGTTCTAAAAACAAAGAAGAGTGTGTCGGAATTGGTATATATATCCCAGAATTTAAAGTGTCAATATCAAAAAGAGCATCAGACCAACTTTCAGTGTATACAGCAGAAATGTTGGCAGTAGTAATAGGATTACAGTGGGTGGAAGAGGTCAGACCAGACAGGGTGGTGATATGCACAGATTCATTATCCAGTTTACAAAGCATACAGTCAACAACAACTGCCAGAGAAGACATACTCATAGAAATCAATCACAGCCTGTTAAGACTTCACAGAAGCGGCATAGATCTGCAGTTCTGCTGGGTGCCTGCGCATGAGGGGGTGAAAGGGAACGAGTGTGCTGATAGATTAGCAAAAAGTGCACTACAAAAGGAAATCACATTACCAGTTCAACTTGGAAAAGGAGAAGGAAAAGCAGTTATTAAGAAGAAAGGGATGGAGATCTGGCAGAAAAGGTGGGAGAAAGACCAGAAAGGCAAAGAATACCATCAAGTGCAAAAGACAATTACAATTAATATTTATAAAGAAAGAAACAGAAGGGAGGAAGTAATGATAGCTAGGCTCAGACTAAATCACACTGCATTAAATGGTACGCTGTATGTCATGGGGAAAAGTGACAGTGACAAGTGTGGGAACTGTGGAGTTAGGGAAAATGTGGAACATATTTTATTACATTGTGTCACCTATAGAGTTGAAAGAGGGAAATTAAGGGATACCGTTTTAGAGGCAAAGAGGGAGTGGAATGTAGCGGGTATTCTGGGAACAGAAGGAGAAGGAGTAAGAGCTATCAGAAAAGCACTGTTCACCTTTTTGAGGGAAACTGGGATAGGGAAAAGAATTTAACAGTAGACCATGGATGATTTGTTTTTTGTTTTGTTTTATTTATTTAATTTTATTTAATTGTATGGTTTTCTTTTTGATATGCTGGTTTATTAGAGGACTGACATGATGATACACACTCGTGTACAGTAGGTGGCGGTATGCAACCAAAAGCTGTTTGCGACCCGCCATTAAAAAAGAGAAGAAGAAGAAGAAGAAGAAGAAGAAGGTATGTTGTTGAACGTAACTTCCACTCGTCTGCTGGAGTCACCGGGGCTTCTCTTACTCCGCCGCACACACACTCCCTTCTCTGAACAGGTCTCTGCCGCACACACTCCCTTCTCCTGTTCCACGGCTACATGCTAACTCATAAACTCTGTAGCACTACCGCTAGCCTCGGCTCGCTGCTTCATTTCATGAAGAAGCGTTAGCGCTGATTTGTTTCACAGTCTTCAAACATGTCTAAAGGCAACCTTCCAACGGACAAGACAATACGTTCACAGTAAAGTTAGTAAGTGAACTATTTCAAAGCATCTAATGTTAACTTAGCTAGGTAGCTAACACTGTTTAAGTGATTTTTTTGCGTATTAATGGCTGGAAAAAGGTGATATTATTGTTTTTTCTTAAACTAACGCTAGAAGGACCTATAGCTCGGAAGTTGACGTAGCAAGGTTAGCATGTTTCAGTCTGCAGAGGTGTGCAGGTTATACAAGCAGAATGTCCACAGAGGGGACAGATACATAGTTACAGCAAAAGTGAAGATGTAGACAACATTTAAAAAAGCACTTTTAGATTAAAGGGAATGCACACATTATACGATTAAAAATGTAAAATAGGTCACAGTCGAAGACGACGCTGAAGTTGGCTTCCGATTCAGAGCTTCCGATTCGGCAGTTAAGGGGAAAGTTAAGGGACATTTCATTTACAGCGCTGAGTGAACTATCCTCCGTGTTTGTACCTCTTAAATCGCTGCATAGCCGATTTATTTGGACTAGATGATCTCAGAGAGGCTCAACATTCTTTATAACACAGTTTGAGATTTGTGAAACCTTAATTCTATTTGTGAAAATAAAAAAAAGGGAGATTTTACTGGTTTTTTGGCTGCTGGGTCAGGTGAGGCAGCTCTGTGCCCTGATGTGAGCTACACAATCTGTCTTTTGGAGTATGTGGTGTTCTAAGGCTCTGTGCCTGTTAGCATGTTAGCCTAGCTCCTGCTGGGTGACAGACCCTGCAGTTTGTGATGGACTCTTACTGCTGATGCACTGGCAGAAAGAACATAATTGCGAGGCCTGGTCTCCCGAAAAGCAGGTGCAAACATGACAAGACAAACAAGAGCAGGGAGGAGGAGAAACGTGTTGGCACAGTCATGCATTACAATCATAAAGCAGAACAACAAAAACAGTTAGCCAAAAGCAAAGCAGCATGAGCAAAACACTGAAAACACGCTGTGGTGTCTCACAGCAACACAGTGCAAATGATTTATGACTAGATCATTTATTAATTGCTTTTAAAGCACAGTTAAAATGCTTGAGTAAGTTTTGCTTTAACTTTAATAAAATGATCCTGTGAGGATAATAAGTTAATTTGAAACAGACTCAGAGTCAGGGTTGGGGAAAAATAGGACCCAAATGCAGTAAAAGGACTAAAAGGTCAGGTAACAAAAAGCGAGCTTTATTTCCTAAAGCTGAATGACAAAAGAAAACAAGGAATAACTTAACAAACCATAACCGGGGGAGTACGAGGAAGGATCAGGATGAAAAACCTCAGGAACAAACATGGAGCGTGACAGGTAGCATGGATAAGAGCAAAGAGACTAAAGGCCCAGATACACCGCCCGAAATCGGCAATAAATGGGAGTCGGGCCGAACATGAGCGTAGGCACGCCCTATTCGGAGTGGTGTGCGCCGCACCGTCGTGTCTTTTCTGCCGACCTGACGCCTTTTCTTGCCGATTCAACATGTTGAATCGGCGTCGGGAACACCACCGGAAGTCGGACAAAGGGATAACACTGATTGGCTGTTCAGCTAGCGAATCAGTGCATGAGAAGCGTTAACGGAAGTGAGGGAGGTAAACAAATGATTTAAAATGGAAGATGGAACACACACGGACGGCTATTTCACCTCATCGGTTTATAGAGCTCCTGTTCGTTCATGTTTTCAATGGACGAGAGTGAAAATGGAAAGAAAAACGCTATTTGTTGTCCGAGAGGAGAAGAAGAAGACGACAGACACATGGCAGCAACTTTCCGCATACACAGTTCTTACGTGCTCGGCTCGGATTTGCGGTGTGTTCCAGTGCGCGAAGTCGGCAAATACGCAGGAGAGTCCGGCGACGCAACAGTCGCTGTCGGCGACTTCTCAGGTGGGCCCAGATACACCGGCCAGTCACCTGAGAAGTCGCCGACACCGACTGTTGCGTCGCCGCACTCTCCTGCGTATTTTGCCGACTTTGCGCACTGGAACACACCGCAAATCCGAGCCGAGCACATATGAACTGCACATGCGTGAGTGGCAATAACTCTCCTTACCAGCAGGCGGCGGTAGTGTGTATTCATCATTCAAAAGAGGCAACAACCGGAACAACCGGAAAACAGAGAAGAAGAACAGACTGTGATATAAACAAACAACAAATAGCGTTTTTCTTTCCACTTTCACTCTCGTACATTGACAGGGTGTCCGCGGGGTCTTAAAAAGTATTAAAAGTTGATAAATCAATTTAGCGAAAATTAAGGCTATTAAAAAGTATTAAAAAGTATTAAACGGCATTTTCCAAGGTATTAAGAAGGTCCACAGCAACGACAACATGAAACAGTGAAACACCCTTTAATTTACTGAAACGACATGTCGGGAAACCCCCCAAGGCGGCCCCATGCATAGCGCGCCGTAAAATGCTGCTTATTATTTTAAGTTTCGTTGCCTTGCTCCGCTCTGTGGGGGGGGGAACTAAGCGACTACGGTAACGGGTCCCAAGGTGGGTAGACCGGCATACGCAACGCTCTGGGGGTCCAACGGCTCCGTGTGTAAGCCCTATATGATCATTTTCTGATAACGATGAAATAGCCCGCCTCCCTCTCCCCGCGTCTCCTGCTGCTGCTGGGCTGTCAGAAGAGGGGGAGGAAAAGAGAGGCAGGCACCGTTTATTAAATATTCTTATATTATTATACAGAGAACAGAGTCGTTATCAATTTGTTTGAAAGCTCAATAAATAACAAAGAAGACCTCTGACCGGCACTTTTCTAATTTTGTACGGAAGATTTCAACTTTAACGGACATGTTGACCGGCGGAACATTTTTTTTACGGAAACTGCCGCACGGTCCCCTCGTTCCTTGGAAGAGGCGGTGAGGTGGGTGTTTTTCATCTGCTGTGGACTACCGGAGAGATATACAGCAGGAGAACACGCCGTCCACCGCGGAGAATAAACAGAAGGGCAACCATGCTCCGGGGTCTTCTTCACTGCTTTTGGTGTATTTCGGGAGGCAGCAGCGCCACTTACAGGCCTCGTTTCCAGCATTTCCAGCGGTCTTGTGTGAACGGACACGTTAATGAATCGAATGCGTGTGAACGGAAGCCTTTTTTGCGCTTGCGTATGCGTTTTACCGTATGCGTCCTCGTGGGGCCGGGGTCTAAGCCAAACTATATCCGGTCACAGAGATCTGCTATTTTAAAGTAAAGTCAACACATATCGACGCTAAATATAGTCTATATTAAGAACGAAAAAAATCATAACATATATATCCTTTTTTGTAAACATATGACAAATGTGTGAGGGTGATGACGTCAGAGCATCGTCCTATGTGCCAGGGCTTAGCACCGGACAGCCCCAGCCCAATTTAACCCCTGGGTATTTGAGAGGGAGCTCCTATATGGCATTACCCCGCTGAAGCTCACCAAAGTTTAACATATTTCATAGTTCAAAGTTTTGTTTATTGGTCAAATACTGGTTTCTAATGGTTTCTGAGGAGTTTTACTGGAATGAAAGAACACAGAGTCTACATAAGCAAAAAAGCAGCATACTGCATTAAACCTGACCTTCACAGAGAGGTTGAAGTTCATGTGGAAAGGAGGCTTCAGTAGTCTGTCTGCACTCTGTTTAGTTTTGCTATCTTACTATCAATATAGTAAATGTGAGGTAAAGTGTGTAGCCAATGTAACCGGTTAGAACTCAAAGTTGCAATGAGGTCTTAAAATGTATGGAAAGGGTCTTAAAAAAGGTCTTAAAAGGTATTAAATTTGACTTCAGGATTCCTGCATATACCCTGATTGAAAACATGAACGAACAGGAGCAGGACGAACGGGAGGTACTGGAGCTAGCAGCCCTTGGACTCACGCTTGTGTTAAATCATTTGTTTACCTCCCTCACTTCCGTTAGCGCTTCTCATGCACTGATTCGCTAGCTAAACAGCCAATCAGTGTTATCCCTTTGTCCGACTTCTGGTGGTGTTCTCGATGCCGATTCAACATGTTGAAGAAGAAGAAAAGGCGTCAGGTCGGCAGAAAAGACACGACGGTGCGGCGCACACCACTCCGAATAGGGCGTGCCCACGCTCATGTTCTGCCTGACTCCCATTTACTGCCGATTTCGGGCCGGTGTATCTGGGCCTTAACAGGTAGACGAGAAGCGACGACAAACAGACATGGAGCACAGGGGAAGACAAGACAATGCGAAAAAAGCACTGAAATCTCCCTTTTTTGTATTTTCACAAATAGAATTAAGGTTTCACAAATCTCAAACTGTGTTATAAAGAATGTTTAGACCCTCTGTGATCATCTAGTCCAGATTTGATGAGTCTAGGTATAGTGGTTTTAGATCAGGACCTGGTCTAATGTGGTCTAGATGTAAACAAAAGTAGCAACCTCTTCCTTTTTTTGTATTTTCGCAAATAGAATTAAGGTTTCACAAATCTCAAACTGTCTTATAAAGAATGTGTATACTCTCTGAGATCATCTAGTCCAAATCAATCGGCTATGCAGGGATTTAAGAGGTACAAACACGGAGGATTGTTCGCTCAGAGCTGTAAATGAAATGTCCCTTAACTTTCCCCTTAACTGCCGAATCGGAAGCTCTGAATCGGAAGCCAACTTCAGCGTCGTTATTCGAAGTAGATTCTAATAATTTACAAGTTGCACATAAGTGTTGTTGCACAACAGTGTTGTCGTAGTCTTAAGTTGTTTGAGTGGGGGGGGGGCTGCAGGGAGGAAGAGATGTTGCCCACTGAAACATCCTGTTGTGGAGGTATGTACTCTGCAGGGATGTGTTAATAGAAGAATATAATAGAATGGCAGGGATGAAATCCTCTTTAATGGTCACACATGCAGAGCACACAGTGACATTTGTTCTCTGCTTTTAACCCATCCTAGTACCAGGAGTCTGGTACTAGGAGCAGTGGGCAGCTATTGCACAGCGCCCAGGGAGCAATGGGAGTCGGGGGAAAGGGGGTTGTCTGGTGCCTTGCTGAAGGGCACCACGGCAGGGCAGGAGGTGAACTGGGACCTCTCCAAGTAGCAGTCCACCCTCCATTTTTAGGTCTGTTCGGGGACTTGAACCGGCGACCCTACAGCTCACAGCCCAAGCCCCTACTGACTGAGCCGCTGCCGGACTAAGTTTGTGATAGAGGCTTTAATCAACTTTGTGCTCCCTTGAGAATTCATTTAAATCTGTAATTATGCTGCTAACTCAAATGTAAATTGTAATCAATGTTTACATTTTGTGAGTTTGTGATAGGCAGGCCTATCATAATGTAAACTGCCTTCAATCCTGTACATTAGTATTGTTATATTGTGTATTCAATACACATACTTTATAGATATATCCTTTATTACTGATATGTATATTCACAGTGTTGTATATCATACTGCTGATGTGACGAACAATGTCAAAAATTGGGATCAATAAAGTATATCTCATGTTATCTCATCTTAGGCTGCGCTTCAGAGGGTGTTTCCTTACAGACCTTCATTCATCTAAACCCCTTTGGTTTTTCCAATTCTTTTGTCTAAGTTTCATGGGTTGATAAGTGTTGTAATAATAAATTGTGTGTGTGTGGATGTGTGTGCAGCTTGAGGATGGAGCTGTCTGTCCGGCTGGTGGTGCTGCAGCAGCTGTGGGAGGGCTGCGGGGTCAGCACGGTGCAGCAGGGGGGGCAGCAGCTGGGGGGGCTGCTGCTGCTCTGCCTGGCCTGCAGACTCTGCTTCAGACTGGGTGGGTGCTCTCTCTTATCAGCAAGCCTTCATAGCAACACTCGTCTTCATTATTTCATGTGGATATAGCTCAAGAAAAAGGATGGTATGGTTTCAACACTACTCCTATTCAAGATCAAGTGACAGTGAAATAGAATTTCTTTTTTTTAAACATAGTAGATTTTCTGTCATCCATGTTTACTACAATGGGCTAGAATATACCTAAATGCAACCGGTTTATGATGTGATGTACGATGAAAGCTTATCATCATTTATCAAATCTTCTTGCTTGTGTTCCTCAGGAGGTGAGTCCACTGTAAAGCATGTGTTGTCCGTGCTGGCGGGGGTGTATGGCCTCTTCCTGTTCTTCCAGCTGCACATGCTGTGGGTGCTTCTGCTCAGTGTGCTCTGCTACCTGGTTCTGCTCCTCAGCCGACACTCCAGCAGCAGAGGAGTCTTCCTCTCTGTCTTCATCCTCATCTACCTCCTTGTTGGGTGAGAAACAACCTGCAAAAACACATATGTTCCTGGAAGCTGAAATCATTTTCGGAAATCTAAAACAAAGAAGGGAGTGGGTAATGGCCTCTTCTTCGCGTCTTACCATCTTGCACAGGTGCTGTCGCGGCAACAAAATCTGTACACAGACGGTTACACAGAAATATAAACACCTAACAAAGTATTAAATACCCCTCTGTGGTACTGTAGGTACACAATGTGCCATGATGACACGCACACACACACACATCGATTTATGCTTTGGAGAAACACTCGTTATCGTCATGTCAGGTTTTTGGTGGATTTAATCAAGTCTTGGATTGCAGAGTATGAATGTCCTCTTGCTATTTGCAGTTGATAAATACTTGTGTAAAGTTTGTGAAGGCAGGAGGAAAAAAGCTTCCGCAATCACCATCTCCTCTCCGTTCCTCCAAACCCCGCCCCCTCCCTGAAAATAATGAGTGACAGGCTGATAGTAACCCGATAGAAACTTTATTATTCACTTAGTCACTGATTGAGATATGATGAAGCTAACTTAATCTCATACATGCATGGGATTGATGTAACTGTAAGAAAGAGAATGTAAGTTTGCACCCACATGCACTATTTTTGTTTTTATAATGCTGTTGTAAATGCTCCTGTTGTCTGTTGTGTTCAGACTCAAGTCATGTGTGTGATGCCACATTCAGTATCCTTTCTTTAACAGAAGACCGTTGCTAGAAGCTGCAGCTAGACTGCAGAAGCATTAGTTTTTTGTTTTTGAGGATGGAACAATTTCACACACAGATATAGGGAGGCTAGACCAATACAATTGATTTATTTGGTTTCTAAATTAATGTCAAGACATTTATGTTGTTGATTTCTGATGCACTTTCTAAATAATAGCCTGTGTGAGGCTGTTTGAGGCTGTCTGTGTGAGGCTGTGTGTGTGTGTCTGTGTGAGGCTGTGTGTGTCTGTGTGAGGCTGTGTGTGTCTGTGAAGCTGTGTGTGTCTGTGAGGCTGTGTGTCTGTGAGGCTGTGTCTGTGAGGCTGTGTGTGTGTCTGTGTGTGTGTCTGTGAGGCTGTGTGTCTGCCAGTAGGAATGTCGTTGTTCGTTCTGCCTGAATGTTGGCATTGCTTCTTGAATTATTGCATTGTCAATGTCTAAACTTGGTTTTGTTCTTTCATTTTATCCTGACTCATTTCAGTTTCAGAGGCCAGCAAAGTAAACTGCACCAAATAGTCCAACTAAAAACCCAGCATAATGTTGCCAACTGTTAGGAAAGGAACTGTCTGCACTAGCTCCATAAGCTGCTAAGTCTAGGTAAAACACTGAGAGCCTGTCTCTTCAGGCCTCGCTCACAAAAGCCACTAAAGTCCAAATGTTAATTCTTAACTTAAACAAGTTGCAGCCTGTTCGAGCGGCTCCTGCTCACTGCTGAATAGTTTCTATCTATCCATTCCATAAGTAGTCAGAATACCCACACATTTCTGGTGTAGAATACATTGTAACATTTTTGTTTTTGCCCCTCTTCCTTTCAGAGAGTTGCATCTGATTGACATGGTGACCTGGCATAAAATAAGAGGTAAATATTCCACCAGTCGTCCTGAGAACACTGTCACTGATGTATGTTTAGTTGTGTATTTGAATCAGTTGATAGTACCACATAGTTCCACAACTATGTATTTAATGTTCCCATTTCCCATCAAAGATCATGTTTATCCTTTTACAGTTGTTTTTTTTAACTTTAAAATAAGTAAAAACTGACAGTGATATGTTTTACTATGATAGGAAACAGAGAATGGGTCATATGGTAATAAATCTATTGCTTTGAAAATCAATGTTCAAAAGTTTGTGTGAACCTGTCAGCTATGGAAATCTTAAAAAGTATAATATTGTAATGTATGAAAATTGTAAAAACAATATATTATCCTAGGATGTAGTTCTTAGAAAAGGGATTCTACCACACATTTAGTAGTCGTTACGAAATTCCACAATTCTCAATGTCCTATTGGACCCGAGGGTGAAAACAATACACTGCTGAAACTACTTTTGCTTTAAAGATGACCTTTAGACACATCATGATAACTTTATTACACACCTTAGCATAACAATCATCTTTAGTGAATGGAGCTTGAGTGCAATATCATTTATTAACAGGGTTGGGAGGGTTAGTTAGAACAATTACAGTTACTAGTTACATGTAAAAAAAAAAATCGGTAACTTAATCTGAGTATCAAAATATATAATTAATGTAACCTGGTTACCTTTCATTACTTTTGGATTACATCAATATCAAATAAATGAAAATAATAGAAAATAAATAACAATAAGATGTTTTTTAATTATGCAATTTTACAATGTAACCGTAGAAAAGAAGAAGCCAAGATACTTCATATCCAAAATGTAGTAACAGTCATAGTTCACAAATGCTTAATACTAGGCCTGTCACGATAATACATTTTGTTGGACGATACATTTTTATGGAAATTATTGCGATAAACGATAATATTGTCGGCGCCGTTTTAAGACCATTTTAGACATAATGATAATATATAATAATAATTCAAGTACATCCTTTCAAACATAACTTTTTATTGAACATTCAACATTGCAAATGAAATGTGAAATAATATCAAAATATATAAATTATATATAATAAATAAAACAAATTAATTAAATTATAATACATTAATTAAATCACACACAACCAAAACAATAAATTAAATAGAGTCAGGCTGGAAAACAGAGCTCTCTCTCTCTATATATATATATATATATATATATATATATATATATATATATATATATATAAATAAATAAATAAATAAATATGAGCACACATTATCTCACAAGCAAAAAAAAACTCCTTAAAACAACAGTCAAGTGTACAGTCCACTGTCAAACACCCAGATGCCTCAACAGGCCATATCCAAATCTGTTTTTCTAAGTTTTCGAGCAAGGAACACCAACATGTTTGCATTGTCGGGCGGGGGCTCTCCATCTCCAGCTGCCGTGTTTGCTCCCAGCAGGGAAAACGGAATGGGGTGGTTGTGTTTTAGGTGGTTTAAAATGCGTGGTATTGCCTGCTTTTGTCGCTACCTTTTTTAAACCAATGCGACACACCGCCCGGCTCATTCAAGTCCGTAGGTTCGCCTCGTTGATTTGGTTTGAATCCAAAATACTGCCACACCGGAGAATCGAGATGTGTAGTTAGGTTTTGTAACCAATTCCATTTCACTTTAAATTCCCCGCGAGTAAGTCACACGTTGTCTCCCGCTTGTCGCTATATTATTAATTTGGCTGCTACGCTGCTGCACGTGCACGCGGAGTGTCCTGACCTGGCTGTGTGTCAGCCCCGCCCCTCACAGCGCGCCTGGCAGCCACAGCGCTCCAGGCTAAAATGCTGGTCACATCTTTATGTAAACGGCAATTTATCGAGCTCAGAAAAGTTATCGAGTCCATTTTTATTTATCGTACGATAAGTCAATTTATCGATTATCGCGACAGGCCTACTTAATACATTAATCAAAAGCATGCACTCTATTTTTGTTTAATAAATCAAGTGTCCACTTACTGCATTCAAGATAAATGTATTTAAAATAAAGAATTAAAGTAGCCTAAATATAAACCATAAAGAAAACTCATTCTGTACGTCTACTAGTCTTGGGCGGTATAATTTTTTTCATACCGTCATACCTTGCTGACATCATACCGTGGTATACGGTATATGACTTGGGTCGACATGAGTGAGGTGGCGTTCGGCGGCAAATAGATGTTTCGAACGGTATATTATATGTTCGGTGTAAAATGCAGCCCGAGCCGGTAGACGCTCGCAAAGTGCCGCGACGTACACGCAAGTGCAAAACAAGGGCTGCATACATGACACATTGTGCAAATGGCACATTTTGAGATCGGATACAGGACGCGTTTGTCGATGTCTGACGTTGTTTCCATTGTGAGCTAAGTTAACAATATATCATCATACATAAACATTTTCCGGGAGTAAATACTTGACTTATTGAATAAAGTTTGCTATATTCACTCACTAGTTTGGCAATATTATTCCGTGCATGTGTTAAAAACCTTATTTCCATTTGATTCATTGAATTACTCGCGTGAATGTTTAGCACGTAAATGCTTTCGTTTTTAAACCGTCCGACCTCGACTACAAAACCATCAACCAGTTGCATAGGATTAAAAAATTTCAACACTCACTCACCCCGTCTTAAACATTCCCAAAGAAGTGCCTCTGTCTCTCGTTGTGCTGGATGAAGTCACTGGCGACGAGTAAACCCAAAATAGTCCCAAACAGGCGCAGAGGCATTTTTCTTTTTTACTAGTTGTCCGAGTTCGGGGCCGGCAAATGCTGCCGCTATCTCGCTCAGCTCAGCTCTGTGCTGAGCTCTGAGAGCGGGAAAGACGGACTGCCCTCCCCTGCCCTCTGCTGGCGCGTGCTGTGCATTACAACCAATGTCGTCCCTGTCAAAACTCCGTGTCAGTGTAATAGAATGAAACGCATCTGTGATTTGGCGCACAGTCTGTGACGTCACGGTATTGAAAATCATACCGACGGGATTTCGAAATACCCTGGTATACCGTAATACCGTCATACCACCCAAGCCTAACGTCTACCTATAATATATCTATCTTTAGTTCAAAATGTGTTGTAACACTGCTATCCTGCTAGTAATCTCTATTCTAAAAAAAAGGTAACCGTAATCTGGTTACTTTTTTCTAAATGTAATGGTAATCGAAAATGTGTATGTTTGTGTTTCAGGCTCTCAGATGGTGGTGGCCATGAAGGCCATCTCTCTGGCCTTTGACCTGGACAGGGGGGCCGTGAGCTGCCTGCCCTCCCCAGCTCAGTTCCTGGGCTACGTTCTCTTTGTGGGCACTGTAGTGTTCGGCCCTTGGATAAGCTTCTCCACTTATCAGAACGCCATTGAGGGCAAAAAGCTGGTGAGTACATCTGTCCAGCTGTGTGCACGGTGCTCTCCATGCTCAGTGCTGTGGTGTTGAGTGTGGTTGCGGTCGAATTGTCCTAAAATCAGCTCCTATCATCTTTTCCTAACCACTATTCCTTGACCTCTGTGAGAAACGTCAGGACTCAGGAATAGAGTGCTTTGAGAATCCGACTGCACTGACACTATCCGACGTATTCATGATGCGCAAAAGGAAGTTATTAATGTGCGTCTGCTGTGGGGAAACTACAGTTGTCTGTACAGAGGACTACTGTAAGAGCACATAAAGACTTTGCACCGTGTGTTATAATGGGTTTTATGCCGCTTTTATGAACATGGACAACAGTGAAAAATACACTCTTTATTACCAAGATCTGAACTTAAATAAAAAAAGTAAAGTGAAGCTTATTGTGGCTCACCCCATTCCGCTCAGTAAACACTGAAATGTTGACTTATTATTTATTTTACAGTGAAAAATTCATGTTCAAAACAAAGTCACGATAAATGTTGCATCCGCAAGGCATTGTGGGACAGCATTTCCTTTCGTAAAGGAAGGTCCAGTGTTTCCAAAGCTAAAGGAGGTTATAAAGGAAGTTTCAAAGCTCCTTTTTCCTATCATCTAGACAAGAGAGTTCAAACAGCTCTTATCATGGCGGCCACTGGGGTACTTCCAGGTAATTTCACTCCGTTAGGAAGGTTCCTAAGATAAACTGACATTTGACCGCCCGGTCTGTTCCTCAGAGCTGGCGCTGGCTGGGCAGCTCCTCCCTCTGCCTCCTGAAGAGTCAGGTCTGCCTGCTGGTCTCCACCTGCGTCGCCCCCTACCTCTTCCCTCTGTTCATCCCCATCCATGGAAACACAATCACACAGAAGTAAGGCACCTTTAAAAAGATCTTTATCCTCCTCAACTAAGACATTGAGTCAATACAATACACTGGTTTGTGAACATGCTTTCTGTCTTTCTCTCCCTGCTTCCAAGATACATTTGAGAAAGGTAAGAATTGTTTTCAGGGTTAGAGTTTGCTGATTTCCCACAGGCTTCCATAGAACAACTGAAGTGTGTTAATACAAAAAATGTGGCATTGGATAATGGATAAATGCTTCCATTGTCAGCACATGTTTAACCACTCAAAGGTCAGTCGGTCTCTCTATCATACCTACCTCTTCTGGTCTGGACCTTTAGACTTTTCACTTTTGAACCAAACCAAAACAGATAGACATGTCGTGTGTAACAAAGCTCACAGATCAAATGTTTGTAATGACAAAAACTCAAACAAGAGTCCTGTGCTTGGTAGTTATCAGTAGTAAGGTGTTTTAGGCCCTATTTACATGGAGATGAAAATGAACCGAATTCGATATCAAAAAAGTATTCTGTTCACAGGCAATCGGCTCAATAAACTTGTCCTTCCACACGAGACCGCTGGAGACGCTGTAGTACATATGCCGGGCCTGTAAGTGGCCCGGCACAAAATACACCAAAAGCAGCGAAGAAGACCTCCCAAGCATGGTAGCCATGGTTGCCCTTCTGTTTTTTTCGCCGGTCAACATGTCCGTTTAGAAAAGTGCCGGTCAAAGGTCTTCTTTGTTATTTATTGAGCTTTAAAACAAATTGATAACGATTCTATATAATAATATAATAATAATAAACGGAGCCTCTCTTTTCCTCCCCCTCTCCTGACAGCCCGTCAGTATCCGTGGTCTCATGCAGCAGCTGATCCAGTAATGAGTGACCCGACAGTAAAAATAAACATATTTATAACTAGTTTAGGTAGTTTGAGAGGTAACTAAAATAGCTAAGGGTGATGATCTAACTTGAAGTGTGTGTTTTGCTCCGCTCATCGCTCCATCACAGCGGGCGGAGCTGCAGGTTGTCATGACGAGCTGCGTGTCTCCGTCAGCAGCAGCTGATCTCTGATCTCTCTCTCCTGTCCGATAAGACTTCACTCGCGTTTATGTCCATATCGATCAAATCTAGCTGGAGGCTCCTGCTGGGTGCACTGCCCTGCGAGATACCGGGACCTGGCTCGAAACACTCAGTTGTTGGCAAAACACATCAGCAATGACGCGGGTGACACGGGGGTGAGCAGGAGAGGTGGGGAGAGGCGGGGCTATGGCGAATAGGGCGTACACATGGAGCCGTTTGACCCCCCAGACCGTTCCGTCCGCAGATCTACCCACCTTGGGACCCGTCATCGTTTGAGGGGTCCGTTTCCGCGGTTCCGTTACGGCCTCGTGTGGACGAACGGTCTATACCAGTGGTTCTCAAATGAGGGTACGCGGACCCCTAGGGGTACGTTGGAGTACTGCAGGGGGTACGTGAGATTTATTTTATATTAATGAAAAAAACAACATAAGTAATGCATTTAAACAAACTACTAAGAGTAGATTAACTACTTTATTCAAAAGTTTACAGTAATTCTGGATAATAAAATGGGAAAAATAAACGGGGTACTCTTTTCCTCTCCCTCTCCTGACAGCCCGTCAGTCTCGTGCAGCTCGCTGAACCTCTAATAAGTGACCCGACAGTAAAGAATAAATATATTTATAACTAGTTTAGCTAGTTCCAGAGTGGATAAACTAGCTAAGTGTGTTAGGTCTAACTCTTAGTGTATTTTGCTCCGCTCAACAGTCCGTCACTGCGGGGAAGCTGTGATCATGCAGCGCTGCGTGTTCTCCGTCAGCAGCAGCTGATCTGATCTCTGATCTCTTTCTCTCACGTCCGGTTATACTTCACTCGCGTTTATGTCCAAATCCATCAGATCTAGCTAGTTCTAGTTAATTATATGACTGCCTGCGTGTCAAAGGACCTAAACAATAAGCGTTGCTTGGCAACGGCCGCAAAGTATAGCGCAGCATTATGCATTTGTTTATACGAGGGGTCAAAATCCCAAGCTCATAAAATGCTCATATTTTTGTTCTCTTCATTCCCCACGCCCCAAAATAAATAAATATACTAATTTTAGGAAAAGTAACGAAGTTTGAGCAGTGTGGGTTTTATATTAACAGTTACACATATTTAAAAACGCAAAGTGTAATAACTGCAGTTGCCTTCCTGTCACAATGACGAAGATCCTCAGTGAAGCACAAGCCCATGTCTCTCACTAAATGGTAAGTACAACTTGTTAAAAAGATCAGTTCAATGCAACTAATGTCGTCTTAGCGTTATTGCATGATTTTGAAATTGGTTTGCCATGAATTTAGTGATGGATTGTAAACATTTGAAATGTAGCATTTAAGTGTTTCTCATGTTTTTTTAATAAATCACACTGATGGTGCAGCACTGTACTGTACCTCTTTATACAGGCATTTTCCCCCTAACAAATAGTTTTTGCGCTGATCAGGGGGTACTTGGCTGAATTTGTTTTTTCAAAGGGTGTACATTATTGAAAAAAGTTTGAGAACAACTGGTCTATACGAACCGTCTCCATGTAAACGGGGCCTCAGTTAACTATTCCTTAAGGCCCTGACACACCAAACTGACACCAAAGAACACGTCCCGACGGAACACGACTGTTGTGTCGCCTCACGTCTCCTGCTTCTTGGCCAACAGTCGCACTGGAACACACCGCAAAGGCTTTAGCCGACGGCCAAGTTGCACGTACGAACTGCGCATGCGTGAGTGGCAATAACTCTCCTTACCAGCAGGCGGCGATAGTGTGTATTCGTCATTCAAAAGAGGCAACAACCGGAAGACAGAGAAGAAGAAGAGACTCCGTGATATAAACAAACAACAAATAGCGTGTGCATTCCATTTTCACTCTCGTCCATCGAAAACATGTCTTGTGCGGTACTGGAGCTATCAGCCATTGGAGTGTTGCTTGCGGAAGACATTCTTCGTGCCTTCTTAAAGCGTTTGTTTACGTCCCTCACTTCCGTTTCGCTTCTCATGCACTGATTCCCTAGCTGAACAGCCAATTCAACATGTTGAATCGGCCATGCGTCGGCCATGAAAGGCCAAATAAGGCGTGTCACGGCCGACGGTGCGGGACACACCAAATTTGAGTTTGGGCGACAGGGCACGCTTCGTCGTCCGACTAACTAAACGGCCGATTTCGGCCTGGAGTGTCAGGGCCTTTAGACAAAACATCCTGGTCTCAGGGTCAGCTCACTCGCTCACTCACTCACTTCATCAGCTACCATGTCTCTCATGGGCTTCATCATTAGATGAAGATGGATCAGATGTCATCGTATGCCCCAAGTATGAAACATTCTGAGACCAAACCGGTGAAGATGCAATTTTGTCACCTGTGTTGGATTATCAGATTACTTTAGTGCCTTTTTTAAGTTATCTGTTCATAAGGAAGTACTGAAGTTACACTCAAAGGGGGTTGAGATGTCCTCTTACAGGAAGTCTAAGTGAAAGTGATAACCGTGTTTGAGTAACGGTAATGTGTGTCTTTGTGTTTGTGAACAGGTGGCTGCATGCGTATGAGAACGCAGTGTCCTTCCACTTCAGTAACTACTTTGTGGGTCACCTCAGTGAAGGCACCAGCATGCTGGCTGGAGTGGGGGCCACTGAAGAGAAGGACAACATCAGATGGTAAGAGCTGAGCAGGGGGGAACTGCACTGTAGAGGTAGACCTGTTCATCAGACACATTGTAAGATATTCAGCGGCCAAACCTGTGCTAACGAGAACCTTTATTTATTGATAATAGTAATTGACTTGCTGGTCTGTCCTGCAGGATTCCAACATCTTCTGTAATAATGATGCTGAAGTCACCAATAATTCACTACAAAGTTCACACCTTTTTTGCAGTCTTTCAGAAACAAAACCTGTATTTCTTAATAATATTACATGTTTGGATTCCCTTTCCATATGAATTAGTTGATAAATGTTTTCTAATAATGCATAAGTGATGCTTTTGTGCTGTGTATTTATATATATTTTCCTTTATAGGTCTCTGTTATAATGTCGTATTCCTCTTGACTGAAGTTGGCGGTATGCGATTGGTCCATTTAGTGCGGTAGAAGAAGAGTGAAATTATGAGTTACTGTTCATGAAATGTGTCTCTGTGCTTATTGTGCAGGGACATGAGTGTGGTGAAGCCTCTCCGTGTGGAGATGCCCCGCTCCATGGTGCTGGTGGTGACTTCCTGGAACATTCCCATGTCTCGATGGTTGAAAACCTGTAAGTGCGTACATCTTCAGAAAGATTCAGTCCTGCTGCCCCACACAAAACCTGCTGGAGGCTAACGTCACTCACTGATCCATGGAGGGGAAACCTTTGACAGACAGTCATGGTCCCCAGAGGATGATCCCCCTTTTAGTCTAGTTGCTAGCAGTGTGAACCTGGAAATGTTGAGTACCCCAACGTTTTATATTGGAAATGTATAGTAGGGTCCCCAGCACATAAAAACTGCCCGATGCTAACTGCCATTTCAGATCCTGAAAATGTCCGAAATGCATTCCGCTATCTCCAAAACCACAATCGGTCAGACCATTTACTTACTATTGTGGACATACAGGACTGTCTCAGAAAATTAGAATATTGTGATAAAGTTCTTTATTTTCTGTAATGCAATTAAAAAAACAAAAATGTCATACATTCTGGATTCATTACAAATCAACTGAAATATTGCAAGCCTTTTATTATTTTAATATTGCTGATTATGGCATACAGCTTAAGAAAACTCAAAAATCCTATCTCAAAAAATTAGAATAGTTCCTCAGACCAAGTAAAAAAAAAAGATTTATAACAGCAAAACACAATCAAACATTTGAAAATGTCCATTAATGCACTCAGTACTTGGTTGGGAATCCTTTTGCACGGATTACTGCATCAATGCGGCGTGGCATGGAGGCAATCAGCCTGTGGCATTGCTGAGGTGTTATGGATGCCCAGGATGCTTCAATAGCGGCCTTTAGCTCATTAGCATTGTTGGGTCTGGTGTCTTTCAGCTTCTTCTTCACAATACCCCACATATTCTCTATGGGGTTCAGGTCAGGGGAATTTGCAGGCCAATGGAGGACAGTAATGCCATGGTCAGTACACCAGTTACTGGTGGTTTTGGCACTGTGGGCAGGTGCCAGATCATGCTGGAAAATGAATTCCTCATCTCCATAGAGCTTTTCAGCAGACGGAAGCATGTAGTGCTCTAAAATCTCTTGGTACACAGCTGCATTTACTCTGGGCTTGATGAAACACAGTGGACCAACACCAGCAGCTGACATGGCTCCCCAAACCATCGCTGACTGTGGGAACTTCACACTGGATTTCAAGCAACTTGGATTTTGTTCCTCTCCAGCCTTTCTCCAGACTCTGGCGCCTTGACTTCCAAATGAAATACAAAACTTGCTTTCGTCTGAAAAGAGGACTTTGGACCACTGTGCAACTGTCCAGTGCTTCTTTTCCTTAGCCCAAGTCAGACGCCTCTTCCGTTGTCTTGAGTTCAGAAGTGGCTTGACCATGGGAATACGGCTATTGTAGCCCATTTCCCGGACACGTCTGTGAACAGTAACTTTTGATACCTGGACTCCAGCTTCAGTCCACTGTCTTTGAAGCTCCCCCAAATTCTGGAAGCGACTCTTCTTCACAATGCTGTTAAGGCTGCGGTCATCTCTCTTGGTTGTGCAGCGTTTCCTGCCACATTTCCCCCTTCCAACAGACTTTTTGTGGATGTGCTTTGAAACTGCACTCTGTGAACAGCTTGCTCTTTGAGAAATTTCTTTTTGTGTCTTACCCTCCTGATGGAGGGTGTCAATGACGGTCCTCTGGACAGCAGTCAGATCAGCAGTCTTCCCCATACTTGTGATTTAGTTTACTGAACCAAGCTGAGTGTTTATCAAAGGTTCAGGAAACCCTTGCAGGTGTTTCGAGTTAATTAGACGATTCAAGTGATTCGTTGAACACCCTACTAGTATACTTTTTCATGATATTCTAATATTTAGAGATAGGATATTTGAGTTTTCTTAAGCTGTATGCCATAATCAGCAATATTAAAATAATAAAAGGCTTGCAATATTTCAGTTGATTTGTAATGAATCCAGAATGTATGACATTTTTGTTTTTTTAATTGCATTACAGAAAATAAAGAACTTTATCACAATATTCTAATTTTCTGAGACAGTCCTGTAAGCTATAATGTTAATTACGCAACTTAAGCTAATTGTGCAAATTGCCCGACATATGTAAGTTAGCATTCAGTAGTTTTTATGAGCTGGGGACCCTACTATACATTTCTAACATAAAACGTTGGGGTGCTCAACATTTCGGTTCACAATAGGACTCTATGAGCTGCAAATAGACTGTCACCTTTCCTCTGTTGCTCCTATCAGATGTCTTCCCTTTTACGTACACAACACAGTGTCATATTTATAGCTGCATAACTTGATCAATCGGAAGAAAACATTTAAGCAACCATTTAGAAAATCAGTTCATGGTTTCAGTTTCTTAATTAGCAGTAATCCTAATATTATCTGCTTCCAGCTACTCTGTGAGGCTTTTCTCTTTTTTTTGGTCATACATACTGTACATTATAATACATTTAAAACCTTATGGTTTTAGACAAAAACAAGCACATTGATCATCACTCATTTTGTATTAACATGTTTTATGAAAGATACTGTACATTATAACCTCAGGATGTTGTGTTTAATGCGTAATGATCCATGTTTTCAGATGCCTTTAAAAACGCCATGAAACTGGGGACTTTTCCTGCCATCCTGGTGACATACACAGCCAGCGCTCTGCTGCATGTGAGTGACAGAAAGACTCTTTTCTGCTCGGCACTTAACAGTGTTAGGGGTATTGCTTGTATACTTAAATATACTTTTTTTTTTATAAATCTTTTTATTAGTTTTCGCACAGATATCAAACAGACACTTTCAAGACATTACATGTAAAATATTGTGTTTTCCTAGTACAGTTGACAAATAAACACGAACCCCAATACCCCGCAATCTCATTCACACAAACATACAAGGGGGGGGGGGGGGGGGGGCCGCAAGGAAATAAAAACAAAACTAAATAAAGGGTGAATATTAAATAGTATTTCAAAGAAAAAGGGGGGGGGGGATGCTCTGCTGAGAATTAAGTATTGGGTTCTTCACCAATAGTAAGGGTGTCAATGTGGTCCAGAAAAGGCTGCCAGGTATCATGGAATGTCGTCAGGGTGCCCCTAAGGGAGAACCTAATTCTCTCAAGCCTGACGCAATACAGGATTTCATGAATCCATCTATTATGGGTGGGAGGGGAGGAATGCATCCATTTAAGGAGAATAAGCCTCCTGGCAAGCAGAGTGGTGAATGCAATAACTTGTTGTGAGGTAATGGGTGCATTGGGCATCAGAGGAATTCCGAAAAGGGCAGTGAGGGGGCTAGGGTCCACTGTCTCACCTAAGACCTCCTTAAGTGAATCAAATATTGCAGACCAGAACTCCGATAGTTTAGGGCATGACCAAAACATGTGCATGTAGTCAGCCGGAGATTGTTTACATCTAGTGTCAGACAGTCAGGGTATATCCTGGCCAGCTTAGCGTTAGTGTAATGTACTCTGTGCAGAATCTTGCACTGCAGTAAGCTATGCCTTGCACATATACGAGAGGTGTGTACCAGGTAGGGCTGTCCCGAATATCATTTTTTGGGCTCCGGATATTCGGTAGTAATCAGCAGCGAATACTCGAATATTCGGTGCGGAGAGATTTGTATCATTTTTTTATAAAAACATTTTGAAATAAAAAAAATTTCAAAAATGTTTCATAACACGCTCCGAATCCGAGACACCTGACAACACGCTGTTCAGCAGAAGCGCAGAAAGAGCATACTATTACGATTTATATTTATTTATTGTCTCAGTACTTGCAAACATTAAAACAAAATGTGTCCTCTGTAGGGTAACTGTAGGGTCTGCTGTATTGTTGAGGATGTTGATGGCTGGGATGCGTTGCACAAGTTATTATTAGGCTGAGCTACTCAACTTTATGCCATTGCCTTAGCTCCAGATGCAGGGCCGTGGGAAGTAGGGGTGCTGAGGGTGCTGCAGCACCCCCTGGTGGAGGACAGGGGATCTGCACTTCCATAAGATTAAATACAAATATAATACAAAAAAAATGAATTTTCAGCCTTGATGTAACAACATTCATAATTAAGTAAAGATAACACCCTTTTCACCCCGGTTACATTTTCCATTTGCCCCGTACGATGGGCGCTGTAAGTGGTGAAAGTGTATGGCGTTATATTTGTGCCTCTATCCTGAGCACGCAATGAAACATGTTGAGCCTAGAAAATGCGATTGAGCGCACACTTGAACATTTTTGAGCACAGAGAAATATATTTTCTCTCATAAAACTCCTGCTTCGTGCGCAAGCAGACCGCTGCACGCGCTCTCTTTCCCTCGCTCGCTCGACCTCTCCACCCTGTGCGCGCTCAGCTTTGCCTGCCTGCTCGCTCAAGTTGTCACAGCGTTACAAATGTGCCACGAAACCAACCAATCGGAGAACTCGAGAAGATCAATTCTGATTGGCTGGTCCAGCACCATGTAGAGAGAAGAGTTGCGACAGCGGAAGTCCAAAATGCTTGATTGTCACGTGGTTCAGAGAGACTCAGAAAGTTCCCGGAAGTTTGTGGCGGGCCATTTGAATCACGATTTGAATGCATTAATAACAGGATAGAAATGCAATTTTTGGTAGTTATTGGTCAATAAAGGTTTTGATTTACAATATGTATACAACATATCGATATGTGTATGTAGTTACATCAATGTGTTTTTGTTTTTTTTAAGTAAAATGTGCTAATATTTGAGGATTAAGACAAAATAAGAAGTACTTTATTGATACCAATTGGGGAAATGTTAACGCGGCAGCAGCAAAAGACAAGGCATTGTACATTAGACAGTTAAAAGACTAGAATTAAACAATCGAAAATGTAAACATCTTAAATAGAAATAACATAGCAATGCAAAAAGTAGAAAATATACATGGATAGTGTGAACAGCTATCTTACCTGTTAACATACATGTTAGGCTAACGTTGCCTTGGTTACAGAGCCTGTTCCTGTTTATTGCTTTTAATTCTTTAAAACAAATATTATCTTCTTACACTTTTATGAGTCAAGAACATCACATCCTTATTGATATATTTAGAGGGAGGGAAGGAAGGTTTCAAAATTCTGATTAGAATCATTTCTACCATTTCTTTAATTCATGGTGGTTTCAGTAATCCTCTGGTAATTGAGGACATAAGTCATCTAAATGACTAATGTAATCTTTATGACTTTCAGAAAGGACAGGAGACCGTCAATGATTGTCAACTGACAGCACAATGAGTCAAAGCACTAGCAGCAGCAGCAGCAGCATGATGATGTTAAATGTATTGTTTTAGGAACATCCATGTAAATAAATGGAATTCAATAAACATTCAATAGCATGCGTGCAGTTTGTCTGTGCCTTTTCCTCTGTGTTGTCCTGGCATATAGTCTCCCCCATGGTTTGCTGTGCAGCTGGGGGATGCTCCAATCACTCATAGAAAGGAGTACACATGTACGGCTTCCCCACTGACACAGAGAGGAGGAAAGAATGGCTGGCTCAATTCAGCAGGAGCCTTTTAACTATCACTAAAGACAACAACAGCAACAAAATATGTGAGGTAATCATATTTTTCACAAAACGAAGACCACACCCTTGGGAAGCTTAATGTCTTTTTAATCAAAAATAAGGAACAGGGAGAGGCTTGCAAAACTCTGGGAATTGAGACTCAGGCTCAGGGTGAGGGTTTCATTGCAGGTCTTCAGGCTCCATTGAATCCCCCTGGGGTTCTTGTGCTGAGAGAGGGAGACAAAGACAGGAGAAAGGGTTAGATACATCTCGCAACCTATAGGATGGGAAATGGCTGACCTATTTTAAACTTACCTTGTATTTTCACTCTAACTTAAGTCCCTCTCCCTTTGCCATCAATCCAAAATCAGCTGAGCTGCAACATAATACAGAAAGGTAATAATCAACAGAATCACAAGGACATAATATGACTCTGCTAAAAACACTCACCCATAAATTACGTTTTTGTTTACTTGTCTCAAATATCCACTCTAAATCCATATCAATAGCAATGTATCACAAAAATAGCTCTCTTCCTTATTAGTGTGCAACGTTAACTATATTATGCTAGCTTGAACTCCAAAATGGATATCCTCATTTCACCACCTCCACCCACTACAATCACACGCCCCAATGTTATATTTAACTCCCTCCACCCCGGATAAAAGCAAGTTAAGAAGCCCTTTCTCTCTAATTCCACAACGTTGGACGGAATAAACATTAAGAGAACGGATTAATAGGCTGTTCATGGTTAACGTGTGTTGCTAACTTTATCCGGTCCTAGCCTAATCTGTTTAGTTGTCCGGTTGAAAATTAACGCAAGCTCTATGCCCATTGTAGAACAGGAAACAGAAGTTGGTCCAGGTTCTGGTCAACCCAAAATTGTGACAGAGAGAGAAACATGTTTGTCATTCTACCACCTCTAATGCTTACAGCAAGTAATCAATACCTCAGAAGGGTTCATGGCGTACATGTAGGCTACGGTTTGTTAGCTGTTTGCTTAAACTACCCCTATAGCTATGTTGCCGGCTAGCAAACTCAGGCATTGCAAACAATAACGTGATATCAGAAAACTAGAAATGTATAACTCACCTGACACTGTGGTGTGCTTTTCTCTTCATTCAAGTCTGTCATGTCCTGTAATGTCAACGACGGATGTGTAATAAGAACGTCAACAGCCTGATGGCAACCGAAAATCCCTCTCTCATCTCAGATAGAAGATATGATTGGAGACGACCAGCCAATCACAATTGACCTTCTCGAGTTCTCCGATTGGTTGGTTTTGTGGCACATTTGTAACGCTGTGACAACTTGAGCGAGCACAGGCAAAGATGAGCGCGCACAGGGTGGAGAGGTCGAGCGAGCGGGGGAGAGAGAGCGCGTGCAGCGGTCTGCTTGCGCACGGAGCAGGAGTTTTATGAAAGAAAATATATTTCTCTGTGCTCAAAAATGTTCAAGTGTGCACTCAATCGCATTTTCTATGCGCAACATGTTTCATTGCGTGCTCAGGATAGAGGCACAAATATAACGCCATAAAAGTGGGGGATGTTGGCTTATCAGGCGCACGCAGCTCACAGCCAGCGTGAGAGAGAGAGAGAGAGAGAGAGAGAGAGAGAGAGAGAGAGATAGATAGATAGATAGATAGATAGATAGATAGAGAGAGGGGGTGCACCGGTACCGGCGGGGAATGTTGTTAGCTTCTGCTGCACTAACGGATATAAGAAGCTGTTTCTACAATAATGTGGAGGGAGGGCTCTCCTTTCAGACTGAGAGGCACAGTGAGGTAAAGGACTCTTGAGTGTTTAGATCAGGGATGGGCAAATGGCGGCCCGCGGGCCGCATGCGGCCCCCACCTCCTCTTTTTTTCGGCCCTCAGATTAATTAATAAACAACGTAATTAAAAAAAATTTTTGTTTTACTTGTAGTACTGATACCGTCCACTAGACTCCTAGTTACGTCGCGAGCTGCGTACATGATTTCAAATACTGCAAAATAATCTGACACGCATTTGTGTGTATTGTGTTTGTTTCCCGGGGAAACCCTCACAAGAAACACCGGCTGTTGTTATGCCTGCTGTGACGTTAAGTTGTAACTATGCCTTTACAAGTTTAAAAGTTGTATTTATCATCTGAATTTGGCAAAACAAGTTTAATATTCTTAAAACCAAGACTTTGTTTATTTGAAATCAGATGAAAACAAACTTTCACGGACCCTGCCGTGTTATCTTACTACGCTTTTCATTCATAATTTCAGCGGGAGGGAGGGTGAGTGTTGCTGAGGAACAGCAGAGTGCGGGCTGACAGGTGTCTGTGTTGACATTCCCCTTATTGTGGAATAAGGGGAATGCAGAGACTGGCTACAAGTGTTTTTGGTTCAAGTTAGACAACTAATGTCTGGGTTAGTGCTCATGACTTCATGTGTATGTCATCTTAATGGTTAATCTCAATACACACACATTTTCCGCGCTTTCGAATAGTTTAAAATAGTTTTATTAAACTGTTTAATAACCTGTTCAATACAAACATGCCACTTGTAAAAATGAAATAACATTTCTGTGAACTGATATTTGTTTAGTGAGCTTATTAGAGGATGTTCCCTGAAAGATTGTAAAATGTCAATGAAGACGTCAGACTTAGTATATTTGTTAATAATTACATACAACACATGGAATTTTTGTGTGTGTGTGTTCCAAGTTAATCTGCGGCCCCCTGGTGGCCAGTACATCAATGATGTGGCCCCCACCACCATCAAAGTTGCCCATCCCTGGTTTAGATAGTTCACTTTAGTCTAAATTATCTCAGTGGGTCTCAAACGTTTTGATCACAATTTATGTAAACAAATATTTCCAAGGCACTCCTTTATAATTATTAGGATAAATAAAAACAGGTTTCAAATCATTCCAATGTATACTATAGGACAGTAAACCAAAAATATTGTTTAAAACTGGAGATATTTAAAAATATGCATAAATAAATAAATGTTAACTGATAAAATAAGATATAAATGAACCACAAAAATAAAACAAGTTAGCCTACATTTATTTGTTATTGACTATGGTAGGTTATTGGTTATGTTCCCATACTTATTTGATTATTAAAATGCAAACTGATCTTTTTCATATGGGTGTTTTTAGAGTTGTATCTCCTAGATCAGTCTCTAGTTTGGGCGCTCAAAGTGCACCAGATTGAAGCATTTTACTTTAAAATGTAAAAACCCGGGTGAACCCCCGAACCCCCCTAGAGGATGTGACGTCCACCCCCCAATTAAATCATGTTCATGCAATACTAAATACATTTGAAGCCTTTTTATATAAGCTGCCCACCATATCAATACGTTTCTCTGTTTGTAGTGTATTGGTCTTTTGTAGAGGTTTTTCATTGCCAGCTAAAATCTTGCCTAGGGCCAAATTGGTCAAAACCGGCCCTGGTGTCATCCCCACAGCACCCCCCATTTGAAACATGTTCCCACGGCTATGCCCAGATGTTCCCACTTTACTCATTATTTTCACTATTCGGATAAAATAAAAATAAAAAGATATTAAAAAAACAATTTGGTTGCTTGCTTGCAACTATTTTCCAAGCAAAGTAAGTGCACGTTTTTATCATGTGTGACGTTACTGTTTAAACGGCGGATAAAGCAGCTTCATCATGGCAACTTGACAGCTAAGCTAAGCTAGGCTACTACTTACAGCATTCAGGTGACTTTTCAGAGTTGTTGTGCCACCGTGGTAGGCCAGTTTCTTATCGCTTATTTGGCACATATTCTTCTTACCGTCGTTCAATTTAAAATGGTCCCACACAGCTGAAGTCTTCGGCATTTTATGGGTGAAACGAGGTGAAGCGAGGTGAAGCGTGCCGTTTGCGTTCGTGACCGTGAGTGAACGCGATGTCAGGAGCACAGGCTGAGATTGTATATATTTTTTTAACAGTGCAATTCAAAAGAATAAATATAGTATAAGAATATGGCAATTCGCCTTTATTAATAGCATACATTTAGAAAAAAAAAAATATATATTTTTGAAAAAACAAAAATTATTTTTGAAAAAAAATAAAAAAACGAATATCCGAATAATGAAATTGAAACCCGAATAGTTGGCCAACGAACGAATATTCGAATATTCGAGTACAGCCCTAGTACCAGGTCTATTATACGTCCCCACTAATCATCTGACATGTCTTAAATATACTTTTAATATTATTTTAGGATATAGTTTGTGAACGTATGATATACTATGTAATGGCTGTCTTAAACAACAGGTCACATGACACAATAAATAGAGGCTCAAACATTATTTCTTCCATACCGGCTCAGACAAATAACACTCTGGGCCTGTGCAGTTCATCAACATTAGGTACTAATGAGTACTTTTCCCAGGAATAGTTCTGATAGTTCCTGGGATTTTGCGTTGACACCAAAAAGATCTAGAACTAGAACCTTTTTTCGGGAACCTTTTCCCCCCTTTTCAGTCCCTGCTAGAGAGCAGGGACTTTCCTGGGGAGAAAAAGGTTCCAATTTCTGATTGACTGGGCGAATTGCATTATTAGCATTAGCATTAGCCCAGCGCACCAACGGAGAGAGACTAACTTATGGCAACACAACTCCGGGGACAACTCCGGGTACTTCCGGCCGGGGACTTTGGGTGGCAGTATACGCCGTGAAGTGGTTTGCAACCTGCCAGTAAACCCAAAGCAGCAGCAGCAGCAGAAGAAGAAGTGATGTCAGCGGCTCCCTCAGGGACTTATTCCGGTGTGAACGCGATTTACTAGATAGTCCCAGGAAATAAAAGTTCCGGGAACTATTCCTGGGAAAAGTAGTCGGTGTGAAAGCGCCTAATCACTGCTTGTCACCTCCAATCAAACTGTCAAACATAAATCAGGGATCTGTTTCTTCATAGCCTTGCCTCAAATGCTTTCAGTAACATATTTTAGTTTCTAGCTTTACAAAACCCCAATGATCCTCCTTTCACAGATTATGTTTGTTTTACTGTGTATATGTATACACAGTCAAATATATATATATTTCGCCCTGCAGATGTATTTCTTCATGGCCTTTCTGTGGCCCTATAGTGGTTATGTCCAAATTTGAATATTTAATTGTTGTTTTGTTTGTAGTAGTCTTGGGCTGTATGTTTTTTGTATTGTGACTGGATTTGGTTTTGTCAAACCCCCCCTGTGCTCTCTCAGGGGCTGAGCTTCCATCTGGGCGCTGTGCTGCTGTCTCTGGGCTTCATCACATATGTGGAACATGGTACGGGTGAATGCACTCACTGAACCTCCTGTGTTTGTGCTGCTGCTTTCATCTTTCATCTTGTGGAGTTCTAAAGAGGAATTTATTTAAATCCTCCTTTTCCATATCAGCTTTGTTAATAGGAGTTTTCAAGAGAGAACGTTGATCTATTGAACACAACTATTACTGTTATAGCCAGTCTTTAGTTTTTTGTAAGAAAAAGGTAAATATGTTCACCTTATCATGACCTCTTTAGTCAAGAGGCTAAAAAAGACTACATTTCCCATGTAGGTCCTTGTGTGCTCCCAGCATGTGTGATTGCTTTAATGGGGTTTGGTTCTCACACCTCAATGAACAAGGTTGTTGATTTTTCTCATCCTCAGTTCTGAGAAAAAAGCTTGCCTCCATCTTCAGTGCCTGTGTCCTCTCCAGGCCCTGCCCCCCCGACTGCAGCCATCAGCACAAGAAGGTACAGCTTCGCTCAAAACAGACATCTACTTATCAACGGCAAATTCTGTTCATCTGTTGTAAAGCAGTTATGGCTGCCATGATGAACAGTTTCAGGGGAATTGATCTGAAGGGTCTATGCTGCAGACTGTAAAGCTCCCGCAGCCTATTGTAATTTGTCATATTGGGCTCTACGCATATCATTTTAAAGATAGATTGATATAAATGAATCAGCATAAGAATTTGTCCCCTTTTTAATAAAACACACTTTAATCATCACACCCTCTGGCCTTATCTGAAGCCTCCACCTAAATAGTGTTAATATCATAGATTTGAATTGAAGATGTTGTGGAGCTCTCTGCACTCGTAGGTGTCTGCTGAGGCAACCAAACTGTCTCATTGTAAATGTAACCGTTTGAAAGTGTTCCAATGTTCACCTTGTGACTTGTAAGAGTACATTTCATAATGTGCAAGTACTGTTTATCAATTGCAGAACACATTTGAGAGGTTCTTTTGCAAAACCTGTTATCTCTGGTGGTATTTAGCATTCTATCGGTATTTGTTTTGCACACAGGGTGTGTCAAACAGGCGTTTATTTATTCTTGTAAGATTGGCTTTACAAATGAACTCTTGATATATGATATGTAGGAAGTTTAGTTTAGTTTAGTTTATTTATTTATAGTGTCATGGACAGTCCCCATCGTTGAACTGTCACAAAAACAGTAAATGGTGCAGCTTTAGCCGACATGGCTAATTTCCAGCTGTTGTCCCCGGCCAGATGGTAATAAACACCCTTAAAATTAGAATATATCAACAGCATTAGTTATAAGAAAATATATAAAATAAAAAGGAGGAAAGACAAGTATACCGGTGTGAGGATAAAAGAGAACAATAAAGAACACACGTTACTACATACAGTACATGTCACATATAGCACATCACAATCACATAACAGAAACGAGGGGCAACATCCATGATCACAACATGTAACACAACATGTAACACTCACGCCATACTCAACACTGACTAGTGTGTGCAGGTGTAGTTGTCAGTGAACCATGTTTTTAAGTGAGCTGTGAAGGTGGTATGTGTATGTATGTCTTTGATTTGAGTGGGTAGAGAGTTCCAGTTTTGTATTGCTGTGACCGAGAATGATGACTGACCAAAAGTACTCTTCCTGAATGGGACTGATAGGTCGCCACGTGTGGAGCTTCTAGTGGTCAGTCTGGTGTTGTTACGTTGAGTAACCAATGAGTTAAGAGGTGGAGGGGCCGTATTGTGCAGGATTTTGTACACCAGAACGATGTTCCTATACTTTATTAAATCTTCCCAACTCAGGATGTTATGCTTGTTGAGGATGGTACAGTGATGGGAGCGGTTAGGTTTCTGGTCCAGTACTTTGAGGGTTTGTTTGTACAGGGTTGCTAGTGGCTTCAGTGTGGTAAAAGGTGGTAAAGTAATATCAGACCTTTTCTCCTTCTTTCAGTTTCATGTGTCGAGGTCTCTGTGAATGTCCGCACGTTCTCCTGTCAAGCTTAGTTTTTATAAATCCTAACTTTGCAGAGAAACAGCTGCAGGTGAAATATGAATGCCTGTTATATTTTCAACTTCAATCTGACTGTGACAAACCCAGGCCAGCAACTGAAGAGGACAGCTTTAGATTACAGTGCTTTAACAGCATTTCATCTGTTTCAATCTACTGTTACTACAACTGCCAATTGTAATCTACATTTTTAACATTTGAATAGATGGCTAAATAAAAGACAATGTTTGTTACAGATGAATGACTAAATAATGTTGAACCAGTGGTTAGCTGATGCTTCTTTGGGTCTCTTAGAGTTACCAAACAAAGCATTGTTTAGCCTTCTGCTGGTCTAAAGAGTCAGGCCAGCTTCCCAACAGAATATCAAGGGTTAAAAGATTGCGTCTGTTTCACAATTATTTTTTCTTCATTTGTGTGCAGGACTACTGGGTGATGTTGCTGAACCTGGTTTTCAGCCTCCTGGCCATTTTCCACCTCACCTACCTGGGCTCTATGTTTGATCCTGGACTTGACGAACGGGAAGTAGAAGAGGTGAGAGCAACTGGAGGATAAGGAACATTAACATACTGTATTAAGCAAGATATAGTGCAGGTCACAGAGGCTCATGTTATAAGTAGAAGGGAGGGATCAAGACATTTTAGTAGCTGGAATGCTTTTATTTGAAAACATCTGTGCACAAGTGTCTTATTGAGTTAGTGAGCAGAGAACTGCAGGTAAACATGTGATGTGTTTAGATTGACAGCCAAGTCCAGCAGGGGCAGAGAGCAGGAAGGCTGTTACCCAACATGTGGTGGCACATACTAAGGACATGGGACTGGCACAGTAACAGGGTTCTGGGTTAGCAGTGTGGGTTCTAACAGTCCTTTGCCATGCAGGTGAACGTTAGCATGGACATGTCTCAGCTGGGGGAGACAGTCCCTGCTGAAGCTCTCTGAGGAGTGCTGACAGATAACGGATGGATACTTTCGATCAGGGGTGTCAAACTCATTTGAGTTCAGGTTCCACATACGGCCACATTTGATCTCATGTGGGCCTGACCAGTAACGTCATAGCAGAATAACCCATACATAACCACAACTCCAAATTGTTCCCTTTGCAAAAAATACATTCTGAAGATTTTCACATTTAATGAACTATCTTTTTAGAAAACATTACAACCTGAGTACAATAAAAAAAAAAATGAGCCTACGACAAGCCTTGCAGCACCTAAGCCCAAATCAAGGAAGTATGATGAGTCATACATCTCCCTTGGCTTCACATCTAACGTGGTAGGTGGGGAGGAACGACCAGTGTGTCCTCCTCTGTCTCAAAACCTTAACAGTAGCGAGCATGAAACCAAACAAGATGAAACGTCACTTGGAGACCACACACCCCAATGATGTGAACAACCCCCTTGATTTCTTTCAGAGAAAACTTCAAGAATATCGTTGTCAGCAGATCTGCTTTGTTAAAAGAGCATCTGTCACATCTAATGCTCAACTTGCCTCGTATAAAGTGGCCTATAGTATCGCCCAGTCTAAAAAATCACACACCTTCGCTGAGAAGCTCATACTCCCTTGCGCTATAGACATGGTTTCAACTTTAATTGACTAGGTAACTGGCCAAAAACTCAAAGCCATCCCCTTGTCCGACAACACTATTGCTAGACATGAAAGAGCAGCTTGTTGAGAAAGTAAAAGACAAACACTTTGCGCTCCAAGTAGACGAGGCTACAGACAGTAACAAGGACTGTCTTTTAATTGCGTATGTCAGATACGTGGATACAGATGAGCTGAGCGAGGATTTGCTATTTTGCAACTATGTCCGAAAGAGAGCAACAGCTGATGAACTGTTCAAAATAATCGACACCTGTCTGAGTGAAGCCGAAATGAAATGGGAGGACTGTGTGGGGATCTGCACAGATGGTGCCCGGGCAATGGCAGGAACACGGGGAGGGCTACATGCGCTCATCAAGCGCGTTGCACCGAGAGCAGTGTGGATGCACTGTATAATACACAGAGAGGCACTCGCGTCAAAGCAGCTGAGTCCGGAGCTTAATGCCGTTTTTTCCGATGTTATAACCACCATCAATTACATCAAAACAAGACCGCTGAAAGCTCACCTTTTTTCCGCATTGTTCGAGGGGATGGGCTCCGAGTACACAGCTGGTCTTTTTCACAGCGAGTCCCGATGGCTCTCTTGCGGAAAAGTGCTGTCCAGGGTGCGGGCGCTTAAAGATGAGATCAGAATCTTCTTGGAGGAGGAGGGGAACGACCTTGCCAGCAAGTTTAATGATGAACACTTCCTCATGAAACCGGCCTACCTAAGTGACATGTTTGTGAAGCTAAATGAATTGAATCTGCAGTTGCAGGGCAACAATACACACCTTCCACACCTGGCAGACAAGATACAATCCTTCACACGGAAACTGGACATGTGGGGCAGGAGACTAGAACGTGGGGATATCGACTCATTTGAGAATCTCAAGACATTCATCGAGACGAATGAGCTGCAGAACACAGCGTTGAATGAGATGTATGACAGATCACATCTCAGCCCTGAAAGTCAGCTTCCAGAAATATTTCTTTGTGGATGACAGTGCCAAATATGACTGGATTAGAGATCCATTTGTTACAACACCACCTACCACGTTCAGCACTGCAGAAGAGGAACAGTACATTGAAATGACTTCAGATTCAACCATGAGGCTGCTGTTCAAATCCAAGACCATGGCTGGGTTTTGGGGTTGGAGTGGAGAAGGAGTACCCTCTCATTGGTCAGAGAGCTTTGAGCATACTGCTGCCTTTTGCAACATCCTACTTGTGTGAGACAGGCTTTTCTGCTGTTGCTGCCATCAAAACCAAATACAGATCAAAGCTGAACATTGAGAATGAACTGAGTGGCAGTCTCAAAACAACAGCCCCGGTTTGAGAAGATCTGCGAGGGAAAGCAAGCACACACAAGTCATTGATAGGCTATGTGTGGAATAAGAATGGTATAGTGATGTGGTCGTTTGCAACCTGCAGTAGTAATAGTAGTTCAGTGTTCATTCATATATTTTTTTCCTTAAACAAATTTGAAATTTAAAAATCTATTTTTCACTTTTGTTCATGTGTAATCCATAATAAAATATAAAATGATAGTTGGATCTTTATATATTCTTATTATTAGCAAAGAAAATGTAATGTTTTTACAACAATATATAATTAATCCTACCAATATAGATGGGAACCGGGTTGGGGGGTCCTGAAAATATTTCCAATACCCAAGGGGGTCCCGACTGAAAAAGTTTGGGAACCACTGACCCTAATCCAATCAACGGCTTTGTTTTGTCTGCAGTGACTATTTGAGAATTGTACAACATATTTCAATGTTATAGTGATTATTGTTTCACAGCACAGACTGACATGAGACAGAGATGTGTGTGTAATGTTTTGTTTTTGTCTCCTGTTGACAGGGTTACACTGCCATCCACACCGTCCAGAGGTGGTCTGAACTGAACTGGGCCAGCCACTGGGTCATGTTGGCATGCTGGGTCTTCTACCGTTTGATCCTTTGACGTGACGGAAGCAGACACCAAATACTTCATAATGCAGTGGGGTTGTGTGGGGAGGGTCACAGACAGAGTTACAGAGCACAGAGGAACCACCTTATTACACTGTATGAGTGGAGATGACCTGCAGAAAATGATCCATTGATTTGATTGCATTGACAGTATGAAGCATAGAGCAACAGCAGGTGAACTGTATATACTGTACACACATATACTGTATGCTGTATGCTGTAGAATGAGTCTTGCTGTTATGTTGCTGAGGTCCTTCTCCAAAAGCATTTCAGCAGTTTAGCATGCTTAGACTGATGAACATTTATTAAGGATCCATAACATTACGTATGTTCTTCTGTTACAACTTTTTATTACAGCTGCTATGTGTTTATTATTATTAGGGCCCGAGCACGGAGCGCTAGGACCCAACGGCGTCCTAGAACAAAGTGCGAGGAACCTATTGTTCTCCGTGGTATTATTATTATTATAAGGAATCATATTTCCTGTTTTTGAGGGCTTTAGGATGCTGAGAAAGTTGTATAATTTTGCACGGGCGCCAGGACCGGTAAAAATTGCAACATTCTGGAGTCAATGGGTTAAAAATATTACAACCTGCTCACTAGCGCCACCTATCAAAATCCCATTTCGGAATACATTTACAAAGTCCCACCGTAACTCCGAATGACCTGACATTTTGCACACATATCCGGGTGGACCTGCTCTACAAATAATCCTCTTGGAACCCTAAGCTCCGCCTCCATTTTTTTTAATTTAAATTAGCATAATGTTCAAAACAGTTAAATATTCACTTCAATTTCAATTTTCTGTTTTTCTACACCAAACTTCGTATACAGCATCGGTCGAGGGTCAGACACATTAGCGTAGAAAATGAGCATGTTAGGATGATAAATATTGTCGCCGTCAATCAAAACGTACTCGCAAAAAGGCGGGGCTTAGAAATAAATGCTCATAACTCATCAACCATGTATCCAAACATCATAGATTTTGGTAAATAGGTTTAGTCTGTCTTGGGGAATAGGCACACCAAAGCATTTTCATTTTGGACTATAGGGGGCGCCAAAAACACCACCAATTTATAACTCAAGAGCGAATGGACTAATCTTTTTTTCTTTTTTTTACACATACTCTCGGGGTGACTATGAACTCAGATTTAAAGTGTCGCAACAAATTTAGAATGTGGGCGTGGCCTATAGATTTGTTTTGAATTGCGATAGCATAAAATGAGCTTTGGACGCATAACTTGGGACACACGTCAGAGCCCACGACCTTTTCAAGAATGTAAAAAAAACACGTAATTTTTCAAAAAAGCTGCTCACTAGCGCCCCCTATTGTGTGGTAGTCACATATAGTTTATCAGAACTTCACGAATTTTGGCACAGACATTCCTCATGGAATTGCGGACATATTTGTAAATAGATTCCATTAGCCCCGCCCCCCAGGAAGTCGGCCATTTTGAAATATGTGCGCTTTTCATGCATTTTAAGCACATTCTTGCAAACTCCTCCTAGGGGAATGATCGGAAAAATTCCAATGCAGGACAAGTTCAGCCCAGATCCAATATGATGCTAAATTGCGAAGGAATAGTCGATCGCTCAAACGAGGACTTCGTAAGCGAACGGAGAACTTTCAATTTTTGCCGATATACATGTCACAAATTACTCCAAATGAATCCAAACTACTCTCGTATAGTTTTTCCAATATTCACGAAACGCTGTATACACATTTCTCTTATGATTGCGGACATATTTCAAATTGGCTTTTATAAGCTGACAGTCGGCAGCCTGACAGTCGGCCATTTTCAAAAAAAAAAAAATCGTTTTTCATGCATTTTAAGCACATTCTTGCCAACTCCTCCTAGGGGAATGATCGGAAAAATTTCAATCGAAGACACCTTCAGCCCCTATCCAATATGATGCTAAATTGAGAAGAACATTTATGATAGCTCAATCGTGGAGGTCGTAAGCTAACAGCGAATACACAATTTTTGACGATTTACATGTCGCAAATTACTCCAAACAACTCGCATATAGTTTTTCTGATATTCACGAAACGCTGTATACACATTGCTCTTATGATTGCGGGCATATTTCAAATTGCTTTCCATTAGCCCTGCCCCCGAAAAAGTCGGCCATTTTGAAAAATGAGCGTTTTTCATGCATTTTAAGGACATTTCTGCGGACTCCTCCTAGGGGAATGATCGGAAAAATTCCAACCCAGGACAAGTTCAGCCCATTTCCAATGTGATGCTAAGTTGCGAAGGAATAATTGATCGCTCAAACGATGAGCTCGTAAGCGAACGGAGAATGTTCAATTTTTTACGATTTACATGTCACAAATTACTACAAACTACTCGCATATATTTTATCCGATATTCACGAAACGCTGTATACACATTGCTATTATAATTGCACACATATTTCAAATTGCTTTTCATTAGCCACGCCCCCTATAAAGTCGGCCATTTTGAAAAATGTGCGTTTTTCAGCCATTATAAGGACATTTTTGCAAACTCCTCCTAGGGGTATGATCGGAAAAATTCCAATCCAGGACAAATTCAACCCCTATCCAATATGATGCTAAATTGCGAAGAAAATAGTTGCTAGCTCAAACGGGGAGCTCGTAAGCTAACGGAGAATGTACAATTTTTGACAATTTATATGTCAGATAACCTACTGACACCTGCCTGTCTGCCTGCAACATCAACTCACACACACACACACACACACACCCTACAAATAAAGTGTGAAATGTGGGCTGCCTGTTACATATATTATTGAGCGATATATATTATACACACTGTTCTGTTTCTGCACTGACCTCAGCAGCTGTTCTCACTGTAAATATCGCGTCACAATGAAAGCAGTTGTATTAAAAAAATAAATAGCCTAACATCCAGGGGAGATGTAATTAGTGAGTAAACAAACGGTAAAGAGCAGAAAGTCTGATGCATATTTTATCATCTCAAATAACTTATAATGACAACGGGGACAGTTTGCAGAGCTGTGCTTCGTTGACATAAGTCCAGCCATGCGTCACGCCTCTTTTAAACATCACTGTTGGCTGAAATCGACTCCGGAGGATACATCCCTCGGTTATAGCTCCTCCAGAGAGACTCCTCTCTCCTCTCTCCTCTACATCGTTGTACCCTCGGTTATAGCTCCTCCAGAGAGACTCCTCTCTCCTCTAAATCAGTGTATCCTCGGTTACGGCACCTCCAGACAGCCTCCTCGAATATCGATCCTCGACGAGCCTTTAGAGAAATTTGTTTTCCTTCGAGACGGCACGCCAACATCCGTTTCCGGGTCGATGCCGGAGGACCTGGGACGCGAAAATTAGAGAAATGACAAACGACTCATTTCCGAGGACTCGCGCGCGTCTGCTTGACGCCGGGACGACCGGCTGCCCTCCCCGACAGGCGCACGGACGCGAGGGCCCGCTCATCACTGCGCGCACAAGTGCGACCGCAGTTTTATTTATTATTATTATTATTATTTCTTCTCTTAAATGGTTCATAACTGCAGATAGCATGGTGACAGACTGATAACCTGAACCCTGGTATTATATTGTTTTCTATCTTTTATTATAATCACCTACCTCATTAAAAAAACTTGGTGAATAATCATATTTGTCATTTATTTTCTGCATATCATGGATCAGGGACTAATCCCATACCTTCACAGCTGAAGACTAGTTTGCTAGTCCGCCAATGGGAAAAAAGAAAGAGACTACATGTGTTCCCTCTGAAGCAGCTGGAGTCTACAGGATGCCAGTCATGATCTGACTTCAGTTGCGTTGGAAGGAGTTGCTCAGAGCAGGTTTTATTTAGGGTCATCTCACCACACCACAAAGAAACACTGAACCACAGAAGCCATGTGCATTGGCGTTAATGGGTTAAATATGAGCCATTTTATTGGAGTGGTTAAGCTTAGTTCCTTTAGAACATGGCAGCACTGAGATCTGTTCATCTGTCTGCCCAAAAGGTTAGATTTCATTTGGTAACACTTTATATTAAGGTACACAGAATGGACTTGGATCCCCACATGTCCACTTACCTGTTCCGGGGCTGAAGTCAAATAGTCCATTTAGCTTAGGAACCTTCCTAATGGAGTGAAATGACCCGGAAGTCCCTCAGTGGCAGCCATGATAAGTGCTGTTCGAATTCTCTACATGATAGGAAAGGAGGTTTCAAACTTCCTTTATAACCTCCTTTAGCTTAGGAACCACTGGACCTCCCTTACCGAAAGGAGAGGAGAAAATGCTGCCCCACAATGCCTTGCAGCTGCAGCATTTTCCGTCACAACAGTCGGCCGTTCACGGAAACAACCGATTATGACGGAGAAATTATATCATGAAAGTTACGGTGCTTATTAAGCATTTTAAAACATAGGCCTATGTGGTAAGTTGCCAAAGTGCTTTGTTTTGAACGTTCATCAGTATTATAATCAAAAAGAGAAATATGAACGTTAGTTTTTACTGAAATTATCAAATAAAGTCAACATTTCACTGAGCTGTGTGGGGTTTGTTCAACTTTTAAAAGATGTTTGGTGATATACACAGTGTAGGTGTTAAGGACTAACGTTTATAATAAATACATTTGTATTGATTTTAAGATCTTTTCATAGTTCATACAATCATACGTATTGGGATAATTTGTATTAATGTGGACCGGAGGGAGAGGGTGACGAGCATAAGTTTCATTTTCATTTTTTATTTCAATTCCAATTATGGTCATGAAGAATATGTTTCTCTGTTGTCCACGTTCATAAAGCATAAAGCAACAGCATCAGAGCACGGTGCAGAGTCTCTAGATGAGTTTACAGTAGTCCGTTGTTCTTTTTAAACATCCATGTTGTAGTCCGCTGTATAGAAAACTGTAGTTTCCATAGTTTCCCCACAGCAGCAGACGCACAAAATTACGTCGCATCACAAACACGTCGGATAGTGAAAGTGCAGTCGGATTCTCTAAAGTACCGCAGTCTCTTCTCCTAAGTCTTGAATTCTCCGATCCACTATCCCTTAACCCCGTGACGTTTCACTCAGAGGTCAAGGAATAGACGATAGGGTTAGAATTTAGGAGCTGATTTTTTGATTATCCGACCGCAGCCCCAGTCAATCATTCATGTGTGCAGACCGTACAGACTCAAAGGAAGTGAAACAGCACTCGGAGCCTCTCAGTGTCCGAGTCGGCTTCTTGTTCTTCTTCTTCGCCTTCTTCTTCTTCTTCTTCTCTCAGTTTTTGGCGGATTGTAAACAACTTTAAGGTGCATACCGCCAACTCCGGAGTCGGCTTGACTCGGTTTGCATTTATAAAGAATGCACATTCCTCTCTGAAGAACCAGCACCTTACCGTGGTAGAGAGGTTTGTGTGCCCTGATGAACCTGGGGGCTGTGTTGTCTGGAACCTTGTGTTCCTGGTAGGGTCTCCCATGGCAAATTGGTCTCAGGCAAGGGGCCAGACTAAGATTGGTTCACAAGACCTCATGAAAGACGATACACGAAGTGAGGATACCCGGCCCGGAGGAAGCCCGGGGTCCCCTTCTAGAGCCAGGCCCAGAAGGAGGACTCGTCGGCGAGCGTCTGGTGGCCGGGCTTGCCACGGAGCCCGGCCGGGCACAGCCCGAAAAGGCAACGTGGGCAACACCTCCGCTTCTCCGTCCCGCGGGCCCACCACCTACGGGAAACAGCGATGGGGTCGGGTACGCTGCCAGAAGGGTGGCAGTGAAGGCAGAGGGTCTCGACGGACCAGACCCGGGCGACAGAAGCTGGCTTTGGGGACGAAGAACGTCACCTCTCTGGGGGGGAAGGAGTCGGAGCTTGTGCGGGAGGTGGAGCGTTACCAGTTGGATCTGGTAGGGCTCACCTCTACGCACAGCGTCGGCTCTGGAACCTTACTTCTGGATAGGGGTTGGACTCTATTCTTCTCCGGAGTTGCTGAAGGTGTGAGGCGCCGGGCGGGTGTGGGGATACTCACAAGTCCCCGGTTGGGTGCTTCGTTGTTGGAGTTTACCCCAGTGGACGAGAGGGTCGCCTCCCTACGCCTGCGGGTTATGGGGGGGAAAACTCTGACTGTTGTGTGTGTTTATGCACCCAACAGCAGTTCAGAGTATACGGCCTTCTTGGAGACCCTGGAAAGAGTCCTGTATGGGGCTCCTGAAGGGGACTCTTTAATCTTACTGGGAGACTTCAATGCACATGTGAGCAATGATGGAGACACTTGGAGGGGAGTGATTGGGAAGAACGGCCCCCCTGATCTGAACCGGAGTGGTGGTTTGTTACTGGACTTCTGTGCTAGTCATGGATTGGCCATAACAAACACCATGTTCGAACATAAGGATGCTCATAAGTGTACGTGGTACCAGAGCACCCTAGGCAGAAGGTCCATGATCGATTTCGTTATCATATCATCGGACCTGAGGCCGTATGTTTTGGACACTCGGGTAAAGAGAGGGGCGGAGTTGTCAACTGATCACCATCTGGTGGTGAGTTGGGTCGAGTGGCGGGGGAAGCCTCTGGATAGACCTGGTAAGCCCAAACGTGTAGTTCGGGTGAACTGGGAACGTCTGGAGGAGGCCCAAGTTCAGGAGGCCTTCAACTCACACCTCCGGCGGAGCTTTTCGGGCATTCCTGTGGAGGTTGGGGACATTGAACCAGAGTGGTCGGTGTTCAAAGCCTCTATTGCCGAAGCCGCGGCGGGGAGCTGTGGTCTCAAGGTCCTAGGTGCCTCAAGTGGCGGTAACCCTCGAACCTCCTGGTGGACACCGGTGGTCAGGGAAGCCGTTCGACTGAAGAAGGAGGCCTTCAGGGATTTGTTATCCCTGGGGACTCCCGAGGCAGTTGCAAGGTACCGACAGGCCCGAAGGGCAGCAGCCTCAGCCTCAGCCGTGGCCGAGGCAAAGCAGCGGGTGTGGGAGAAGTTCGGAGAAGACATGGAAAAGGACTTTCGGGCGGCACCAAGTTGTTCTGGAAAACTGTCCGACACCTCAGGAGGGGGAAGCAGGGAACCATCCAAGCTGTGTACAGTAAGGATGGGACGTTGTTGACCTTAACTGATGGAGTGTTAGGGCGTTGGAAGGAACACTTTGAGGAACTCCTGAACCCGACAACTATGTTAGAGGCAGAGTTGGAGTTTGACGAGGGATCAACACCAATCTCCCGGGGGGAGGTCACTGAGGTCGTCAAACAACTTCACAGTGGCAAAGCCCCGGGGGTGGATGAGATCCGCCCAGAAATGCTGAAGGCTCTGGGTGTTGAGGGACTGTCATGGTTGACACGTCTCATCAACGTTGCGTGGAAGTCGGAAACGGTACCGAAGGAGTGGCAGACCGGGGTGGTGGTTCCCCTTTTTAAAAAGGGGGATCAGAGGGTGGGTGCAAATTACAGAGGCATCACATTACTCAGCCTCCCCGGGAAAGTTTACTCTAAGGTACTCGAAAGGAGGGCCAGGCCGATTGTCGAACCTCAGATTGAGGAGGAACAATGCGGATTCCGTCCTGGTCGTGGAACGAAGGATCAGCTTTTTACTCTCGCAAGGATCCTGGAGGGGGCCTGGGAGTACGCTTATCCATTCTACATGTGTTTTGTAGACTTGGAGAAGGCGTATAACCGGGTTCCCAGGGAGTTACTGTGGGAGGTGCTGCGGGAGTATGGGGTGAGGGGGTCTCTACTCAGGGCCATCCAATCTCTGTACTCCCAAAGCGAGAGCTGTGTCCGGGTCCTCGGCAGTAAGTCGGACCCATTTCCGGTGAGGGTTGGCCTCCACCAAGGCTGCGCTTTGTCACCAATCCTGTTTGTAATATACATGGATCGGATTTCGAGTCGTGGGGGAGGGGGTCTGCAGTTCGGTGGACTAAGGATTGCACGACTGCTTTTTGCAGATGATGTGGTTCTGATGGCTTCATCGGTCTGCGACCTTCAGCACTCACTGGATCGGTTCGCAACCGAGTGTGAAGCGGCTGGGATGAGGATCAGCACCTCCAAATCTGAGGCCATGGTTCTCAGCAGGAAACCGATGGACTGTCCACTCCAAGTAGGGAATGAGTCCTTACCCCAAGTGAAGGAATTCAAGTATCTCGGGGTCTTGTTCTCGAGTGAGGGAACAATGGAGCGTGAGATGGGTCGGAGAATCGGAGCAGCGGGAGCGGTACTGCAGTCGCTTTACCGCACCGTTGTGACGAAAAGGGAGCTGAGCCAGAAGGCAAAGCTTCCTGTCTACCAGGCCATTTTCGTTCCTACCCTCACCTATGGTCATGAAGGATGGGTCATGACCGAAAGAACGAGATCGCGGGTACAAGCGGCCGAGATGGGTTTTCTCCGCAGGGTGGCTGGTGTCTCCCTTAGGGATAAGGTGAGAAGTTCGGTCATCCGGGAGGGACTCGGAGTTGAACCGCTCCTCCTTCGCGTCGAAAGGAGCCAGTTGAGGTGGTTTGGGCACCGAGTTAGGATGCCACCTGGGCGCCTCCCTAGGGAGGTGTTCCAGGCACGTCCAGCTGGGAAGAGACCAAGGGGTAAACCTAGGACCAGGTGGAGGGATTATATCTCTTCGCTGGCCTGGGAGCGCCTTGGGATCCCCCAGTCAGAGCTGGTTGATGTGGCCAGCGAAAAGAAAGTTTGGGGCTCTCTGCTGGAACTGCTACCTCCGCGACCCGACCACGGATAAGCGGGAGAAGATGGATGGATGGAAGAATGCACACACGTCTTTAATCGTTAATTTCAGATATGTACTAAGTTAATACATTTGTTCCTGCTCAAGATTAGATTCAACTTTATTGTTCTTGCACATATTACAGGTATTGAGACAACGAAATGCAGTTTAGCTTCTAACCAGGAGTGCAACAAGCAGTAAAGTGAAAAGTAATGTACACAATCCGCAGAATAAAATATAGAATGAATTGAATGATGAATAAACAGTGAGGGGTATGAATATACACAGCAGCCTGTGAGCAGTATGTACAGTGTGTATGAATATGCTAAGATATATAAAGTATGAAAACGGTAAGCAGTACAAGTATAGTATAACATATATAGATATTAATTTCATGATGATAAACATTGTGGAACAATTAGGAAAAATGTTAATGGAGGGGGCGACGTAAAACTGACACAAAACAGCAACAAACTTTTGCCGAGCCAATTGGAGAGTTTCATCACCAGCACGTGGTAAAAACCACCAATGAGCGCTCAGCTCGAGATACCAGCGAGTCATTTCCCTTCAAGCATTTCGCTTCCGCAGCCCGTGGAGAGGAACTGCGCCGCCTCGCCGCGCCTCGCTCTCAAGGCTGCGGGCGTCATGTAGGCGAGCCTCCAGAGCAAGTCGGACAAAATGACTAACCATCATGCAATGCACTAGCAAGACGTTGATTGAAATTGTGCAGGTCTGCGCAGGTCTTGCTTGTCTCAAACAAGCCTACTGTCTGCTATGTGACTGAGCCAACCCACTCTCTTCAGTCTGCGTACACATGACACGACTTTACACATTGGAAAAGCGTGCAATAGATACGCAGAAGTCCTATTTTGCGTGCATATGAGACGCTAACCATTCCCATTGAGTTCTGAGGCCGAGTTTTGCGTGCATATGATACGCCACGTTTTGTCCGTCGGCTCTTGGTAGACCGGAAACTGCGGTTCATAAAAACATGTTCTTACCGGTTCTTACTCAATATCAAGAAACGATTATTGTTTTTATTTTAAATCGTATAAAGTCGGATAATTTTTGTCGTCTGTGAGGAAAAGAAATGGGGCACGGAGCCACAGAATAATGAAATCTGTATTTTTTTAAAATCTTTTTTTCCTTCTAATTTGTTATTCTTTTCTAAATAACACACTGTTATTTACTCAACAATAACACAGAATTATCCTTGTTTTTATTTATTTGTTTAATTCTATAATCTCAGGCTTTTTAGCCGTTTCTCAGGAACTGAATTTCAAAATAAAGTCACCGGAAACAGACGTAGGCCTATAAGGGACATTTCGAGCATCATCGCGATACACAACACAAACGGTTCGGCTACATTACATAGTACACATCTGCCGTAGTTCTTTATTTATAGAGCCCTGATAAGAAGACTTCTAGACAAACAGGAAGAACAGTCACGGAAACTGAATGTGACGTGGACCATAAATATATCAGCAATTAAACAACATCTTCCATTTATTTTCACACAATACGTCTCCTTGCAGTATCAACCTTAATTCGGGTGACTTTTATATTTGATCCAATTGGTAGATATGTTATATTTACACCATAACGGTGCACAGCTGATAGAAAAGGACTTTTTAAAGATATTACTGATTTTCTTTGAATATAAGAAAGTAAATACTGAGTTGAGAGAATAGTCAGGGGATTTGGGTGATGGGAGACACATCTATGGAATCACAATTTCAATAGCTTACCATTAAATGACGGATATACCTTTCTGTCTGTGATGTTTTATAAATCAGATATTAATGTTAGAAGTAAAACATGAGAAATAGTATAGCAATGTCCTGTGAAATTATGTAAAAACATGAATAAAACTACACATCTTGAGAAGTTATACATATACACTTGCTTTGCATAAGGCAAATAACCTTTGAATGTGACATCACAAACAAATATTCTTCCTCCCATTCTGGGTGGAAGTGTTATGTTTTTAGCTTTTTGCTCGGTCCCGCACTCATTTTGTTGTTTGTCTCTTGTTTGCCTCTGGATCTTGTTCCACCACATCCCGCTCTATAGGATTTAGATCTGGTGCCCTTTGAGTTCAGTGAACTCATCATCATGTTCAAGAATTCAGTTTGAAATGATTTGAGTTTGTGACATGGCGCGTTATCCTGCTGGAAGGAGCATCAGAAGATGGGTACACTGTGGTGATAAAGGGATGGACATGGCCAGCAATAATACTCAGGTAGGCTTTGGTGTTTAAATGATGCTCAATTGGTACTAAGGGGTCCAAAGTATGCCAAGATAATATCCCCCACACCATTACACCACCCCCACCAGCCTGAACCGTTGGCACAAGGCAGGATGGGTCCATGCTCTCATTCAGGGCTGCCCCTGGCCAACTTGTGGCCCTCCGCAAAGTTGTGGCATGAGGCCCCCCGGGTCTGTACACAAGTCGTCACACATGTGTCGCGAGCGTTGATGGGAATCATAAGATGAGGCCCCCTCTGCAAGATGAGGCCCCACGCTGTCTGTGTGAACTGCATGTAGGGAGGGGCGGCCCTGCTCATGTTTTTACAACACCTTACATTTTGACCCTATCGTCCGAATGTCGCAGCACAAATCGAGACTCATCAGACCAGGTTACATTTTATCAATCTTCTATTGTCCAGTTTTGGTGAGCCTGTGTGAATTGTAGCCTCAGTTTCCTGTTCTTATCTGACAGGAGGGAAGGCCCGGTTCTACAGGGGTGCATAGGCATGCATTGTACCCCCAGTTGCATGCTATGCACCCTCTATTCAAAAAAGAGAACGGAGCGATTTAAAAAATATATATAACAATAATAGAATACAATACAAAACAAATTGTGTCAGGTGCGCTTGACCTGCGCCGCTTCACGTGCATCATTTCCAAAGTGCTGCCGCAGCAGTGACACACATCTGTGGATAATCATGGATATGCGAAAATGGTTAAAGCAACCATCACTAAACGCTAGTGTTACGACTGGAGCACACAAAAACTGAAAGGACCCAAATGCACGACTCCCGACAAAAGATGATTCAAAAAAGGTTTTTAATGCGGTGATAAACAAGGTAATCCATTCACAAGGTTCAAAAACGATCTGGCGCTTGGCACAGGGAACTTTGGAGTCTATTTTTATATAACATTACAAGACTGATTCTTATTATTACATTATATGTTTATTGTGCTCATGAGATTGCTATGACTATAGAATAAATAGACACAATCACTAATCCCAGGTTCTGATGGGTTAGATACCAACGAGGGGAATAGTCAGAAGAAAGTTTAGCTTGCACTATTGAAAGTAGCAAGGTCGAGTGCAGAGACTGAGAGAAAACAAAGAGGTAGTCAGAACAGCACATCGCACCGGCCTTCACTTTGCATGGGAGCCGCGCTCCCCCGCAAAGCTAGGAAGCAACATTATGGTTTCCCACTATATCTGAAGAAACGTTAGAGAAAACAAATTACGTATGACAGAGCCAGAGTAGGGAGGGACTTCCACAGGCCTGCCGAATGCTGATTGGAGGATCGTGTTGCCAAGAGACTCTATCTGAGTCTGCGCACCAACCAAAGAGAACCAAGTCTAAACCATGGTATCTCTTCAGCTAGTCTTGACCAATCATAAATGTACGGGCAACACCCTTTTTAATACAAATGTATGCACGCACAAGGTTCGAGGCTCTTGACGGATTTGGTGGTTACAGATTACAGCTTTGCTGCCTGTGATTCCCAAAGACGTGATGAGTCCTTGGCCAAGTAAAATATATATATTTTGCTCTCTTTACAATAAATAGTTAAACTTAGAAGTTGTCTGTCTTTTCTGGAATTCTGAACCCAACAAAATGGTGACCGACGACGTGATTCCAGAAAGACGATTGGGAACTCCCGTCTTCGAGTCCAAGGGACTGAAGGACGGCGGAGACCTCCTCCGGATTCCTATCAATACTCACAGGGCCAAAATCAAAGGTAAGCAGAAGCCTGTTGTATAACTACCAAAATCCTGCACAGGTAGAATAGGACTGTTAGAACTGTGAGTGTTGGTGGATGAACAGAGGAGGTAATGTAAAACATATGAGACAACTGAGGTGTGGGGGGAGCAAGGGATATATTTCTGATAAGTGTGCACATGATTTAGGTGTCCGGAACCTATGACAAGAATTGAAAATCAACATAAGAGTCTGGGACCTATGTTAAGAATTGAACATGAACATAAGAGTTTGGTACCTATGTTAAAAAATTCAATATAAGAGTCTGGGACCTGCGTTAAGAATTAGTGATCAACATAAGAGTCTGGGACCTATGTTAAGAATTAAAAATAAGAATCTGGGACTTTATAGATGAATTCAAGATAAGAGTCTGGGACCTTATCAGAAAAGAGATTAAATCCTCCGCCGTGAGGCTCGACCGCCGTGTGGAGGCTGTGGGTTGGGGGAAACGAAGAATAGGGCAAGTGATTGGATCTAAAGTAAGATTTTATAGTAAGTGAAGACTTTTTACGGAGAGCCCGTCAAGACGGCATAGGTTTAAAAGGGTGAGTGACGACAGCTTAATTGTCTCATTCCTTCCTATGGACTTACTATATTATCCTAAAATGATGGCAGGGACAGCTTAGGGCATTTCAACAGAAAATATAGCATTTGGTTGCTAAAAATAGTTTTTACAGGGACGCGTGTGGTGCAGTGGGTTGTGCGTTGGTGTTGTGATCAGGGTTCAGGTTCAAACCCCACTGCAGTCAGTATGTCGTTGTGTCCCTGGGCAAGACACTTCACCCCAAATTGCTCCTGTGGGGTTGCACAGTATTGAGTAAGTCGCTTTGGATAAAAGTGTCTAACAAGTGACATGTAATGTAATACATTGTTAAATGACCAATATTTGTTACGCTGTTTGATTAAAAGAACGGAACAAATAGATAAGAAAGTGTGAAATAAGGAGAGGTTTTGTAAGATGGAGAAGTCAGAGTGAAAAGGACAAAGAACGTATACAACAGGGTGTGGCACATAAGAAAGAGAGAGTAATTATAAATTAAGGTTTGGCTTCATATGCTGGACATATTGTATAGTATTTTAGTCAGAACTAGAACCATGTGTTCAAATTTAGAACTATTATATTTAACACATATTTGTATATTTAAAGCATTGCACATAAATAATTTTGATCAGAAGTACAAAAGGGATTAGTAATTAATCCATAATAATTTAAAGAATCTTTAGAATGTAAACAGATAGGGAAAAACACATTTTTACACTCAAACAATTTGCATTTCTGGATTATGGACAGGGCATTTAGATAATACGAATAAGTGTTCACTAAAAGTGATAATATTAATAATTATAATAGAAAGAAAACATAGGCCTACTCTTGAGTCAATTTGCATTGTTGTGATCTGTTAGTATGCTCTCTGCTGGTTTTTAATGTTGTTCTAAGTAATAGTAGGATTTAAAATATTGGAGAATATGTGGGGATGTTCTTCTTGTGTGAAATATATGGAGCTTGAAATATGTGAGTATTTCATTTTATAGGAGAAAATGGTTAACTGAAAAAGTTGTTTTGAGTAAATATGTTACAAATGGTTGAAATATTTTTTTTAAAGGAGTTCTGTAATATCATTAGGAGAACTTCATTTATTTAACAACCAAGACAGATAGTATGATTAGAAAAAAGACAGATTGGAAAGGGTGGGATTTATTTAACCTCAGTGTGCTAGAATTTCTATAGGTAATGCTTCCCGAGACCTGGACCCTCTCTCTCTGCCTGTCAGACGGCTAAGACCCCGATCCGCCTGAGCAAACAAAGACCTAACCCGGACTGCTGCTTCTCCATCGAACAGATAGAGAACCAGAGCTGAACCAACAACAAGACTGCATCCAGAACTGCACCCAGAACTATCTCCACCTGTGGCAGCCAGAACCAAAGCTCCATAAAACAGCAAAGAGACTGAAAAGGAGGAGATGAAATGCAAAGCAGTACAAGAACAGTGGCATGATGGGGGCTGCAGACGAAACTGGGCAGATGGCTGCATAAAAGAGTTACAGCGGATGGATTCAAGAGCTGATGGACAAAGGGGGAGGAGTCAGAATCAGAGGAGTTGGTCGAGCAGAATGTGAGGAGGCCGGGGTCACGGCTCGAGATAAACCAGAGGAGACGGGAAGGGAACCGGAATGAGTGAGTTTGCACATAAACACACTTATTCACATACGCACATAAAAATAACCACATTTAAAGAAATTGAATTGACTTGATAAATAGTAAAGATAAAAAGATTTATTACATGAATTAATCAATTGGTAAATTAAAAATAGCAGTTAAGAGGAAACTATTAAAGTAAAATGAGGAAATAATCCTAAACACACTGAGGGTACTGTGGGATAAAGGGGGAGACATGATGGAAATATTCACTACACTGTAAGCAGTGGGTGTTTTGGAGTCAAGAGTACAGAGTAGAACAGATTCTTCAATCTTTTCATCATGTTTACAAATTATTCTTTTAGAGTTTTTATTCATGTGTGAATTTGGTAGAGATTTAATTTGTTACAGTATTAATCTACAGTTTAAAGGGAGAGTTTTATTAACCACTCTATAAAATCAGACAAATATTAATTTATATAGGTCATGTTGACGGGAAAGCTAGTTCTAAGCAAAATAATAGTATTTCAATTTGAGGTATTGGTTTCACCATTGTAGCATATATTACTACAGGAGAACTTTTTATGGGGAAATAACTGTTGTTTGCAGTCCAATATGTAGAGTTTAAAATTAAAAACAGCTAATTTAATTTTGAAAAAGCAATATAATTGGGAGTAAAGAAATGTGGGGCCTTCAATCCCCCATTGTAATGGTGCATATTATTGACGACCAATAGGGAGAAGGGGTCACTCAACCCACCCTGCAGTGGTTTTTAAATCTTACTTGCAGCTTCACAGGGAGCGCACAGCACCAGATTATGAGTTTAAAAGACAAGTGTCACCACCTCCTAATGGACATCCATTTAATTAGTAATGACCTGACATTTAGAGATGTTAAAAAATAAAAACATACCTACCATAAGTGATAATTCCTAAATTCAACTACAAACCATTGATGAAATGACTTCTGTTTTTAAATCCTTGATAAAGGAAGAAGTGATTGTTACATGTTCGTACACCCAAGGTTCCACACACTGTTAAAGAGGTTAACATTGTTCTTTAAGTGGACCAGAATTGAAGATAAATGAATATGAGTTATGAAATACATGGCAGAGCTTTACAGATCCTAATAATGTTTTGATTCAAGAAAATAATGATATGCACAAGTTTCTGAAATAGATCTATTAGACATTTTAATATAGATTAGGTGTTAATAAACTGCTGTAGTAGTACTATAAGGAAGTGACATTTTTGGCTAACACATTTCAGGGAATGTGGGAAACAGCTGTCACAATGAAAAGTTAGAGATATTTGCAAATTATTGTAATCGTGAATTAATAAATGATGGCGCTCCATATATGACTGATTTTTGTAGACAAAGGATACTGGCCTATGCTGAAATATCAATGTCTCTGCAGAGCACGACACATGGCCAAAAAGACTGAGACCAAATCACCTTTGACCCTGACCGACAGTGATACTTGAGAAAAGCACTGTCAATGACTGACTCTGGGGTGCATACCTGACCAAACTTGACTTTACAACCAGACAGTGTGAGTGTGAATGTATCTCTGCATGTTATCAGTGTAACTGCATGATTTAAAACAATGACTAATCAAGCATGTTTTTGGACTAACACATTATTCTGGGGCTCTGTGGGAAATGAGAGGTTTCCTAAAATTCCACAAAATTGGAAAACCGCACATGTCCGCACTTTTCGGCCTTGATGCCTTCAATGGCCTTCAATGCTGATGAGTGAGAGGACGCTGGCGTTGCTTGTTCGCCGCTTCTCCGTCTGCGTTTTAACTTTTCTTGCCTTGTAAAAAGTGTTCGTTTTGACTGCTGGATTATATACAGCCTACTGTTCTGTCACAACTGTGTGATGATCGCATTGTTCAGTTTTTTCATCTGGCTACTCACCATTTCTGTAGATCAGCTGTCTGGGGCTAGCTACCTGTCAGCTGTTAGCATCGACAGCCGCCAAATCCCGTTTTCCCCTGGGTTTTTGGCTCGGACTTCCACCTCTCTCGCCACCTGGATTATCCCTAAACCGGATTGACTGTTGCCTTGAGGGCCGAACTGTCCGTGAGTTAGCTCCGATCATTGCACCGCGGAGTGCTGTTGCTCGAGGCTCGCTCGCTAGCTGGTTAGCTGCTGTGGATATGGTGCTTCAATACTCCGCTCTCCAACTTCGGAGTTTTTTCAGCTCTACTGCACCAGTCTGCCTGGATGCCATCAGATCATCAGGACTCTTGCAGCGCCCCCGCTACATACACAGATCATCCCGCTACAAATTTATTCAGACAAATTCTAGTATTCCTGTGGTACAATCGGCTCTGCATTTCCGTGTTGCTTGTCGACGTCATCTAAACACACGTCACGTGCGCACCAGCTGTTTGAAGCCCCTGGCCTGCTCTGACAGTAGCACTCCTCCTGTCTCCTCTGCAGCCACCTTCATGCTGCTCAATACCCGCTCCCTCAACAATAAAGCACTACTCATCCATGACATCATCATTGATAGGAAACTTGATTTCTTATGTTTAACGGAGACATGGCAGAACCAGCAGGATTTCTTCGCTCTCAACCAAGCTTCTCCCCCAGGCTACGTTTACCTCGATAAACCTCGCTCCACGGGCCGCGGCGGCGGGCTGGCTGTCATCCACCGAGCAGGCATCCAGGTCAGGGAGATTCCCTCTCCCAATATCACATCATTTGAGTGTATTACATTCTCGCTCTCCGGATCACCTCTACTCCAGGTTGCCCTGATTTACCGCCCCCCCAAAGCTTCCACCACCTTCATGTCCGAGCTGAGTGAGCTTCTGTCCTCTCTCTGCTCTAAATCACCTTCCACCTATCTGCTGGGAGATTTTAACATCCACGTCGACTCCACCAGCTGTAGCTTTGCCGCAGAATTTCTGTCACTTCTGGACTGCCTCAACATAACACAGCATGTCCAGGGCCCCACCCACTCCAAAGGTCACACGCTGGGTCTAGTCTGCTCCACTGGTGCCCCCCCCCTCTCACCTGCAGCGCTTAGACCTGGCAGTATCAGACCACCATGCCATCATCTTCACCATCCCCATCCCCCTGCCCAGGCAGCGCCCCAGGCGCACAATCACCTTCAGAGACACCAAATCAGTGAGTGCATCAGCCCTATCAGACCTCCTCATAACCCACATGGCCCCGGCTCTCTCCGACACTTCGCCGGACGTGTTGGTGGCCCGCTACAACACTGCCCTCTCTCTCAGCCTGGACTCTCTGGCTCCCCTCAGAAGCCGGACGGTGTCTTTTCTCTGCCCGGCACCATGGTTCACCTCTGATCTTCGCACAATGAAGCAAACTAGTCGTCGGCTGGAGCGGCTTTCCAGACAAACTGGCCTCACCGTCCATCGTATGGCCTTGGTGGACCATGTGAGGTCCAACAAGGAGGCTCTCTCCAAGACCAAGACCGCCTACTACTCCTCCCTCATCACCTCACAACAAAATCACCCCAGATCCTTGTTCTCCACCATCAACCGACTGCTCCGCCCCCTCCCTGCCACGTACACTGCTGAAGCTCCTGACCTCTGCTCCAAATTCCTCAACTTTTTTCAGGCTAAGGTGATCTCCATTCATCAACAACTCCTGGTGCCCGCCCCCTCCCCCTATCTGCACTGGCCCCTGACACAGAAATGCACACTCCCAGCTCAACCCCTCAATCCCCAATGCTCTCTCTCCTCCTTCTCCCCAGTGGATGTTCCACTGGTCTCGAAGCTGGTGACCAATGCTAAGGCCTCCACCTGCTCCCTTGACCCCATGCCCGCGGTGCTGGTCAAGGCCTGCCTTCCCACCCTCTGCCCCATCATAACAGACATCATCAACTCCTCTCTGTCATCTGGAATAGTTCCCTCCTGCTTCAAAACCGCCTCCATCACTCCCATCCTCAAGAAGCCTAGTCTTGACCCTGAGGAGCTGAACAACTACCGACCGATCTCCAACCTTCCTTTCCTTAGGACAACCTTGGCATCACTGGCACAGCTCTGTCATGGTTTCAGTCCTATCTCTCAACCAGGTCTCAGTTTGTCAGCATCAGCGGCTCATCCTCCCCCCCGGCCCCAGTCAACCATGGTGTCCCCCAAGGCTCCGTGCTTGGTCCCCTACTTTTCACCATTTACATGCTCCCCTTTGGCCAGATCATACGTCACTTCGGTCTCAACTTCCACTGCTACGCTGATGACACTCAGCTCTATCTCAGCACCTCACCATCTGCCCAGCTCCCTCCACAGTCTCTGGTCAATTGTCTCCATGCCATAAACACCTGGATGACAGCATATCTACTCAAACTCAACAGTAAGAAGACTGAGCTCATGGTTGTGGCCCCCAAGGCACTGCTCCGGAAGGTTGGGGATCTCCTCCTCCACATTGACGGATGTTCCATCTCACCGTCTCCCGAATTCCGTAACCTGGGTGTCATCCTTGACTCAACTCTCTCATTTCAATCACATATCAAATCCGTCACCAAGTCTGCCTTCTATCACCTCAGGAACATCTCCCGTCTACGACCATCACTCTCCGATTCCGTGGCCGAGACCCTCATCCATGCATTCGTCTCCTCCCGCTTGGACTACTGCAACGGAGTCCTGTTCGGGGTTCCCAGTAAAGCCCTGAACAGGCTCCAGTATGTGCAGAACTCGGCTGCCAGGGTGCTCACTCACACCAAGCCCTGGCAGCACATCACCCCCACCCTCATCCACCTCCACTGGCTCCCAGTCAAGCACCGTATCACGTATAAACTCCTTCTTCTGACCTACAAATCCCTCCATGCCCTCGCCCCCCAATACCTGTCTGACCTTCTCCGCCACCACACTCCATCCCGGAATCTACGGTCGTCTGGACAGGATCTCCTCTCCACCCCCCACACCAGGTTGCGGACTTTCGGTGACAGAGCTTTCAGTGTAGCATCCCCCACCCTCTGGAACTCTCTCCCCCCCGAAATCCGCAGCGCCCCAACCTTGGACACTTTCAAAAAAGCCCTCAAAACGCACCTTTTCACCAAGGCATTCCCCACTATATAGTTAGTTTGATAGGTTTATTTTTCCGCTACTTGCTTGCCCCCCCCCCCCCTAACCTGTCTGCCTCTTTTCCCCTACTCCCCCACTTACCCGACTTGTAAAGCGACCTTGGGTTTCGTGAAAGACGCTATATAAATATTATGTATTATTATTATTATTATTATTATTATGTGACCCGTTTCTAATCTACTTGATGCTATTGTAGCTACTCCCACAGGCAGTGGCGGTTTGCAAAATGTGAAGCTCAAACTAAAAAAGGAAGATTCTGTTTCTTTTAGGATTTAAAGATGGAGGGAAACACTTCACTGGAGTGTTTACAGTGGAAAATACATTTGTGAATAATGTTTGTTATTTTCTTATAATCAATGGTTACCTGAAGGTTTTCTTCCCATACAGGATTTTGTTACACATGAGTTCATGTGTAAAAAGGGGGAGTGTGTGTATAATGTAGTGTATCAACATGGCTGTCAAATTCACAATCTACATTTTTCATTAAGGGACTGAAAGAAACCTGCCGCCCCAACTCGGATGTTCAATCTGACCATTGATTGACAGTTTTAGAATGAACCTGCTCCATGTCTATAGGATAGTGTTTTTAATGAATGTTGACATGTTTCTAAATATTGATTGAATTATAACAGGTAACACAGATGCAGTGGCCAAGGTGCTACTGTGAGAGATGTAAGTCCAGAATGGGAATACCAAAGAAGTTGACCTGTGATGATGAAACAATTTTGTAATGTGGATATTTTAACAGATATTAAGTGGGGTTTGAAATGTAGAACGAACATATTACAGTTAAGTTAAGCTAAAACATAGTAATGTAATGTTGGGGCAGAACCTCTGCTCCACGCGTTCCTCTATGAGTTTGTTTTAAAAGAAGGAAATATTCAAAGCAGCCAGGATAAGGGTTAAACAATAATCTGTTTTAATGGTAAAACATACAACACAAATACAACCTCAATCACGAAGTAATCCGGATTACTCCGGCTCTAGTTCCTCTCGCTGGGAGAGGTCTTACCCCTTGGCCAGCATGAAGAAAAGAGAGCAAACTTAGAGAAAACACAGGCTATCATACTAAAAAAATTGTAGAAGGTGTGTGCATGCTTCCCCCAGAGGGGTCTCCCATTGGGAGAGACCAACACATGGCGTGTCGTACCCAATCAGCGTGAGCCAGAGGCGACCCTTAAGTTTGAAGCAAAACAACCCCATCTGGTTTTTATTGTTCCGCATTCTTGCATAGAGTTTCTCCTATCCTCCCCCCCTCAGTTGTTAAAGCACATTTCGTTTCACATACTTTTGGCATCTTTTAAGATATAGTTGGATTATACAAATATCACATGTAAGTTACCTTAATATCACTAATAACTAGGAAAACATTACCTCTGCTCTCAAGCAGTGAAATAGTAGTACTTTACAGCAGGTTTTAACGCACACTAAGTCTCCCTGCAGCATTCCAGAGACTTGAGCTGTTATCTCTTGTGTGTGTGTGTGTGTGTTTGTTTCTGTCCTCTCTTCTCTGTCCTGAAAAAGCTGCCTCTAATTCATACAGAGTAATTAAACATGTTTAAGCTAATTTCTCCACAATGTTTGTAGCCATTCAGTAACCACACATGAAATAATAAAACCAAGAAATCAAATAAAACACACACAGTTATAATTTGAGCAGCAATCCCCTTCTAGCTGCTGCAACAGCCCTAAAGCATCTTTCACGCACCCACATGGCAATAGAAACAAAAGCAGACTGTGTGGCCTAATTCCCAAGGCCTCTTTTATGGGCCCACAGGAAACAAATCATTAACTTTAACAAGACTTTAACTACATTATCTGAAAATGTATCTGGGAATTCCCCTGTTAATTGCAAGGACTATTGATAATTAACAGAGAGACCCTAGGGATCTCTTCTTGGTATCTGCTAGGCAGAAGTCACTCAATGAAGAAATCACAAGTTTAACACACATTCTATATAAGGTGACATTAAAATGAATATACCAGAAATACACTTTATTGAACTTTCCTGCCATAACACGTTACTTTAATCCTTCAAATAATTCAAATAATACTTCATTTCCCCCTTTTGGTCTCGCCCCACGAGACCAACTCACATAAGACATTTGAAACACAACTACTGTCATTCTTTGCTACTGTGTCTGTCCCCCTTCATTAAACCTTTGGGAACAGAACACAACTTTTCATGTCAGTGAAGGAACTATTAGAGTGAGAGCCTGAGTGCCAGAAAGCAGCATCCTTGCGTGTTGTTGAATCCTCAGGGCCCCCCTCCCCCTCAAAGGAATACGCCAACGAGGGCAGCTGATAGGGAGGGGGAGATGTGGCCTTTCCTTCAAAGGTGGAACTGATTAGAGAGAAGTAGACTCCTCTGCTTTCTCGTGATGTCCCCCAGACTGCTGACGGCGACTTCTGGGCCGTCTGCTGGATGTATGTCCTCAGGATCCTGCTCCTCGAGTCCGCTGATGGCCGCTTCCTAGTCGAGTCCTAGACGAGAGCCAGATCCGTCCTGAGGTCGTCGGGGGTCCTTCCAGGTGATTTCCCCGCCGCACACTGGCTCCAGTGGTACCAGATGTCCCCCTTTTCTCCTCGACGGACGGCATGAGATGTCCTCTGGGTCACTCTGTAGAGGCCGGAGAACCTGGGGTTGAGCCACCTAGACCTGATGACCTTCAGCCAGACGAACTCCGCTGTGTCGGCCTCTTGCTCCTCGGGTCCCCCTTTTGGCGTCAGGAACCTGTGTGGAGAAATCGGATACCCACCCCTCCAGTCTACGCTCAGGGCTTCTGGGCCCTCAGGTGTTTGACCCACCACTGGTGGGCTGCTTGGAGCCTGTTGGTGGGGTGTCTTAAAACAACAGCTGTCTGTGAACAGGTTTTCTAAATTAGTTGCAGACCTCCTATCTGCCAGTGCCGCTTCAGAATCTTAATACTTGGCCTGTGTCAAAAAAATAAACCCCAACATCTTCAGGTGAACTAAATAACATATTTCAATAGCTCTGAATTTCTGACAAGCATCTTAATTATTTTTAAAAGAAATCCTTGAGATCCTATTTAAAATCTAAATATAATATTAACTGCTAATGTCTCTGGTAAAGAAACACACTGTTAGGGATTCAAAAACAACCGAAATCATGATACTGACAAAGTGAATAATTTCCTGGTGATACTGCTTCTACCTTACAGTGTTTAGATATTATCAAGCTGAAAAATGAATACAGAAATCCAACATACTGTCATCAAATGTCTTTCTATTATGAATTTAAATTAAATGTACATCCCCATAATGATCTAAACAATAAAGTCTATGGCTTTTACTTCTTTACCAGGCTAGTTATAAGATGTTGTCTAAATTAAATTCTATCTCATTACATTACTATGTTTTAACTTAACTGTAATATGTTCTTTCTACATTTCAAACCTCAGTTACTCTAATAACTTTTGAAATATTACAAAATTGTTTCATTATCACAGGTCACCTTCTCTGGTATTCCCATTCTGGAATTACACCTCTCACAGTAGCCCCTTGGCCACTGATTCTGCATCTGTGTTACCTGTTATAACTCAATCAATATTAGAAACATGTCAACATTCATCAAACAGTATCTTATCCCCAGATATGGAGCAGGTCAAATCTAAAACTGTCAATCAATGGTCAGATTGAACATCTGAGTTGGGGCGGCAGGTTTCTAAATGAAAAAATCCCACACTCCCCCTTTTTACACATGTACACATGTGTAACAAAATCCTGTATGGGAAGAAAACCTTCAGGTAACCAGTGGTTATAAGAAAATACCAAACATCATTCACAAAAGTACATCCATTATTTTTCACAGTAAACACTCCAGTGAAAATGAGTGTTTCTCTCCGTCCTTCAGTCCTAAAAGAAACAGAATCTTCAGATTTCAGTTTGAGTTTTTCATTTGCAAACCGCCAACTCCTGTGGGAATTAGAAACGGGTCACATGTGCGTTTTTCCAAATGTGTGGAATTGTAGGAAACCTGTGTTTCCCATGGAGCTCCAGAATAATGTGTTAGTCTAAAAACATGCTTGGTTAGTCATTGTTTTAGAATCATGCAGTTGCACTGATCACATGCAGACATTCATTCACACTCACTCTGTCAGTCAGGGTCAAAGGTCATTTGTTCTCAGTCTTTTGGCCATGTCGTGCTCTGCAGAGTCTTTTCAGAGGTATTTCAGCAAAGGCGGGTACCCTTTATCTACAAAAATATGTCATATGCGGAGCGCCATTCCTTATTCATTCACGATTTCAACTACGATTTTCAAGATGGTTCTAACTTTCCATTTGGACTTCTGCCTCCCATCTTTCCTGAAACTTGGTACAAAACTCACTTCCTTATAGTACTACTACTACTGCAATTCATTTACACCTAATTAGTATTACAATGTCTAATAGATCTACTTCAGAAACTTGTGTACATAACTATTATCTTGAGTCAGATCATTACCAGGATCTGTGTAGCTCTGCACTTCATAGCTCATTATACTCATTTATTTTCAATTCTGGTCTACTTAAAAAACAATGTAATACTCTTTAGCAGTGTGTGGAACCCTGGTTGTCCGAACACGCAACAATTACTCCTTACTTCATCAGGGATTCAAAAACAGAAGTAATTTCATCAATGGTTTGTAATTTAACTTTTAGGAATTGTAAACACTACATTCTGGACTACAAACAACAGTTACTTCCCCCTAAAAAGTTCTCGTATAGTAATATATGTTACAATGGTGAAACCAATACCTCAAAATGAAATAGTATAATTTTTCAGAACTAGTTTTCCCTTCAACATTATCCATACAAATAAAGATTTGTCGTATAGAGTGGTTCCTAAAACTATCCTTTTAATGGTGATCAATATTGTAACAAATGAGATCACTACTTTATTCACACATGAATAAAAATGTCTTGAAGAATGATTTGTTAATATGATGGAAAGATTGAAGGATATTCCCACACTGTACTCCTAACTCCAAAACACCCACTGCTTAAAGTGTAGTGCATATTTCCATCATGCCTCCCCCTTTATCCCTCAGTGTGTTTTTAGGATGATTTTCCCATTGTACTTTAACAGTTTCCCCTTTACTGCTATTTTGAATTTACCAATTGACTAATTCGTGGGAAATATAACTTGTCTATCATTCCTTATTTATCAAGTCAATTCAATCTCTCTAAATTTAGTTCTTTAAAATACATTAGTAAATACCTTGTGAAGTATGCACAATATAACTAATCATCTCAAGGATATGAAATCCATTCATCTTTAACCAGATACTAATTCCCTATTTATTTTCGGTTCATGATAACAATGGTATAACAACCACAAGTTTTACCCATAGCTAGGTTCTATGTCAAGATTATCATGTGTGACATAATAATCTGATGTCTTGTTTGCCAAACAAGGATATTAAACTTTAATCTTTTCAGTATTCCAGACCATCATTAAACAATCAGCCTCCCTTCCTAAACACTAAGCATATCGTTCTACACCACCTTCTGGTAAACTCTTGCACAGTTATGCTGTAAAATCATTGCATGATTTCTTCAGAGTCTGAACAGACTGAGACCAGCCCGTCTCAAGATCTTGTCATATTGAGAACAGTCAATGATTCATTGTCCTCCTCAGCTGTAGTTAGTGGCAGGGCCCCCCAAAAGCTAGAACCGGCCCTGGTCAGTGGGCTTCAAGGAAACTCTCTCTGGCATTGGGATGTCCTGAGGGGGAAGGGACCTCTGGATCAATGTGATACAATCAGCAGACACACATTGTCCTCTGTACCGCAGAAATCCCCCAAAACTGCAGTACCTCTTCACACCACTGTTGCCTTGACAACGAGGCACAAGCAAACTGTCAATACCTCCTCAGAGATGCGTTCTTTGCACACTTCTTCTATTTCTGTAATGAGCAACTTTTCACCAGTACACAGATTCAGAGTACAACCCAAAGATGGCGCACAACTATCCAATGCTGCTGTAATCACAGCAAATCAGCTATTGGGAAAAACTCAATGTAAATCTCTCCCCCAGCGGGTGACAAAATAAAACAGCTGAGTGTCTATATGGTCAGGAATGCTGAAACATGTGAATGTTAAACCCATTAATGGTAACAGTCTTCCGATTGTTCATTACTTCAGTTCTAAGTTAATAGGCAAAACAAAGACACCTTTCTTAACCACTATAGATTCATCTTTTATCTACTTGCTTATTCTATTCTTTTTCAAATGATCTATCACAGTTCTGTGTTACAAGCAGGGTTAGGTTGTGACGGAATACAAAACTAACTGTATCTAGCGCTATATATTTAAAACAAGTAATCTGATTACAGTTAATTAATATATTTTTGGAACACTTAAAGGAATTATTACAAAATGTAATCTTCATTATTACTAAAGCTGAAACCTAAAGAAATCATCACGGAACATTTTTCTGTCCCTATTACTTAATTGTTCCAATAAAAACTAAAAAGCATTGTGAAAACTCCCATTTTTGAGAACATCTCAACACTTTTATTCCATCTAAACACGAATGTTTATCACAGAATCGTCCTATTAATCCACAACGGTATTTAATAGTATCAATTGTGAACTTTCCTAACATTAATTGTAAATGCAACGTATGTTCTCCCCAGAACAAAGATAGGATAGTTGCAGCTGAAACTGGTTAATAGCAATTTTCTGTTAACCTAGATAAGCCTGTTGTTCTTATATCTAGTAAATATATTCTTTATTTTATGTTACTCCGAAACAATATGACCTTTTCCAGAATATTGGTTAACTTTATTTAACGTTTATTCTCTCTCTACTCTTTCAAAACCTCTTACTTCTCCTCACTGCGCCCTCTCTTCGCCCGGCAGCAGCCGGTTCCTGCACCAGCCTCTCATAAATCACCCCTTTGTGTAACTGTGTGAGATGGCTGGAGCAAAACCTCGTGCCGCACCTCTGTCATGCTTTAACATTAACAGATTCCCTCTGACAAACTTACCAAAACCTTCTTTTTACTTTCTACTCCTTCTTCATAAACTTAAAAACACAATTCTGGTGGATCGTTTACGTTTTCAGTTTCCTATCTACTTTAAACAACCATCAACTGAGAGTAACTTTATACGAGAACAACTCCCAAATAACATTACAATATATATTTCTTCCAGTGAGTTCGTTATTTCATGTCTAACAAATTCTCCTCTTTCTATGTCTTTATACTAGGTGGAAAAATCCATTATTATATTTAATTTGAATAAAGCCTTAACTTTAATGTACTTCATATACTCAGTAAACCTCTTTTCACTTTCCCCTTACGTTCCTGTATTTAATTAAAAAAAATCTTTGAAATATAATTAAGTACAATCCTTAGTTAATGACAAATACCATGAAATTCACAATGCAATGCAACGGTATCAATCAGTTCTCAAAGACTGTGTTTAAATAGCAGCAAATCATTGTTTCTTATTTATTTCAATATATCTACCACTTCAAATCACACATAGATCTGTTAATTTTCAATGTATTTCACTCCAACTTCAGATCACTAGAGACACACAGACACACTCCGGGCCGCTGCTGCTCTCGAGAGGAAAAAGGGGGGGGGACTCTCACAGACAAATACTGACACCCCACTCTCTCTCCCCCGCTTTAGCTCTCAGCCTTTTTAGGAGAAGGGGGGCTTCCTTCAACAATTAACACTTCTGCTATCATTTTATTCAATTTTTCTGCTTGAACCCACTGTTCTCGTAAGCTCTTAACTCACGCTCCTCTCGTTCAAATTCTCCTTTCATTATGACTTTGTATCTATTCATCTGACTAAGGCTGTTTCATGTTCAATAATATATTCTATTTATTCACCTGGCACATAAATATATCCTCCTCACTGTCTGTGCAGCTTTTAAGATGCGATATTTCTTTCAACAGAATGGGAGTTTAAACCCAACAGAACAAGAGATAGCGAGATCCGTTAGTTTCAAATGGCTTTTTGAAGTTTGCGTTTTCTCCTCTTGGATTTTTACATATAACTTAACTTTGATTCCTATGAACCTAAGAATTGTTATTCTGATTTGTTCCGGATGGCGTCCAATGAACCAATGAACATCCCCAACGAGTCTTAGCCATCTACTTTTGAAAAAAGTATGGGGCCTTTCACGGTCTTGATTCACTTTTATTTTATATAACTTTCTTACCTATCTAAAATATGTATTGTATATTCCACCTCAACAACTATGACACCGGAATATGTCTCTGACAACTCTAAAATGTAGTTTAGCCAATTATAGACCTTCGATAGAAAAAGGCTCGTCTGCTCACCTTTCAATTGTAGGATCCTCGTTTTAGTTGTCAGAGATTATTCTAGGGTTGCGTTCCAATAGTCAATTTAGTTTAGGAACCTTCCTAACCAAGTGAAATGACCCGGAAGTACGTCAGTGGCAGCCATGATAAGTGCCGTTCCAATTCTCCAAATGAAAGGAAAGGAGGTTTCAAACTTCCTTTATAACCTCCTTTAGCTTAGGAACCACTGGACCTCCCTTTCCGAAAGGAGAGGAGAAAATGCTGCCCCACAATGCCCTGCAGCCGCAGCATTTGCGTCACACAACAGTGGCCGTTCACGGAAACAAACGATTATGACGGAGAAATTATATCATGAAAGTTACGGTGCTTATTAAGCATTTTAAAACGTATGTGGTAAGTTGCCAAAGAGCTTTGTTTTGAACGTTCATCAGTATTATAATCAAAAAGAGAAATATGAACGTTAGTTTTTACTGAAATGATCAAATAAAGTCAACATTTCACTGAGCTGTGTGGGGTTTGCTCAAGTTTTAAAAGATGTTTGAATGGTGATATACACAGTGATAGATGTTAAGGACTAACATTTATAATAAATACATTTGTATTGATTTTAAGATCTTTTCATACAATCATACGTATTGGGATCATTTGTATTAATGTGGACCGGAGGGAGAGGGTGACGAGCATAAATTTCACTTTCCTTTTTTATTTCAATTACAACTTTGGTCATGAAGAATATGTTTCTGTTGTCCATGTTCATAAAGCATAAAACAACAGCATCAGAGCACGGTGCAGAGTCTCTAGATGAGTTGGCAGTAGTCCCTCGTTCTTATTAAACATCCATGTAGTCCGTTGTATAGATTAGAACACTGTAGTTTCCATAGTTTCACCACAGCAGCAGACGCACACAATGACGTGTACCGGGGCATCATAAACAAGTCAGATAGTGAAAGTGCATTCGGATTCTCTAAAGTACCACAGTCTCTTCTCCTAAGTCCTTTTGAATTCTCCTATCCACTATCCCTTAACCTTGTGACGTTTCACTCAGAGGTCAAGGAATAGGAGATAGGGTTAGAATTTAGGAGCTGATTTTTTGATTATCGGAACGCAACCTAGGCCTCTTCTCCGGACCATTCGTTCGCTGTCTGCTGATTTTCCTCTAAAAAAGCCTACTCATGACGTCACCACGTCCTCACGTCGCCACCTCATGACGTCATCACGTCGGGATTCACCAAATTGTTGGGGCAGAATCTCTGCTCCGCGCGTTCCTCTATGAGTTTGTTTTAAAAGAAGGAAATATTCAAAGTAGCCAGGATAAGGGTTAAACAATAATCTGTTTTAATGGTAAAACATACAACACAAATACAACCTCAATCACGAAGTAATCCGGATTACTCCAGCTATAGTTCCTCTCGCTGGGAGAGGTCTTACCCCTTGGCCAGCATGAAGAAAAGATAGCGAACTTAGAGAAAACACAGGTTATCATACTAAAAACATAGGAGGAGGTGTGTGCATGCTTCCCCCAGAGGGGTCTCCCATTGGGAGAGACCAACACATGGCCTGTCGTACCCAATCAGCGCGAGCCAGAGGCGACCCTTAAGTTTGAAGCAAAACAACCCCATCTGGTTTTTATTGTTCCGCATTCTTGCATAAAGTTTCTCCTATCCTCCCCCCCTCAGTTGTTAAAGCACATTTCGTTTCACATACTTTTGGCATCTTTTAAGATATAGTTGGATTATACAAATATCACATGTGAGTTACCTTAATATCACTAATAACTAGGAAAACATTACCTTTGCTCTCAAGCAGTGAAATAGTAGTACTTTACAGCAGGTTTTAACGCACACTATTTCTCCATGCAGTATTCCAGAGACTTGAGCTGTTATCTCTTGTGCGTGTGTGTGTGTGTTTGTTTCTGTCCTCTCTTCTCTGTCCTGAAAAAGCTGCCTCTAATTCATACAGAGTAATTAAACATGTTTAAGCTAATTTCTCCACAATGTTTGTAGCCATTCAGTACCCAGACATGAAATAATAAAACCAAGAAATCAAATAAAACACACACAGTTATAATTTGAGCAGCAATCCCCTTCTAGCTGCTGCAACAGCCCTAAAGCATCTTTCACGCACCCACATGGCAATAGAAAAAAAAGCAAACTGTGTGGCCTAATTCCCAAGGCCTCTTTATGGGTCTACAGGAAACAAATCATTAACTTTAACAAGACTTTAACTACATTATCTGAAAATGTATCTGGGAATTCCCCTGTTAATTGCAAGGACTATTGATAATTAACAGAGAGACCCTAGGGGCCTCTTCTTGCGGGGTGTCCGCGGGGTCTTAAAAAGTATTAAAAGTTGATAAATCAATTTAGCGAAAATTAAGGCTATTAAAAAGAATTAAACGGCATTTTCCAAGGTATTAAGAAGGTCCACAGCAACGACAACATGAAACAGTGAAACACCCTTTAATTTACTGAAACGACATGTCGGGAAACCCCCCAAGGCGGGCTCATGCATAGCGCGCGCCGTAAAATGCTGCTTATTATTTAAGTTTCGTTGGGGGTCCAACGGCTCCGTGTGTAAGCCCTATATGATCATTTTCTGATAAAGATGAAATAGCCCGCCTCCCTCTCCCCACGTCTCCTGCTGCTGCTGGGCTGTCAGAAGAGGGGGATGAAAAGAGAGGCAGGCACCGTTTATTAAATATTATTATATTATTATACAGAGAACAGAGTCCTTATCAATTTGTTTGAAAGCTCAATAAATAACAAAGAAGACCTCTGACCGGCACTTTTCTAATTTTGTACGGAAGATTTAAACTTTAACGGACATGTTGACCGGCGGAACATTTTTTTTACGGAAACTGCCGCACGGTCCCCTCGTTCCTTGGAAGAGGCGGTGAGGTGGGTGTTTTTCATCTGCTGTGGACTACCGGAGAGATATACAGCAGGAGAACACGCCGTCCACCGCGGAGAATAAACAGAAGGGCAACCACGCTCCGGGGTCTTCTTCACTGCTTTTGGTGTATTTCGGGAGGCAGCAGCGCCACTTACAGGCCTCGTTTCCAGCATTTCCAGCGGTCTTGTGTGAACGGACACGTTAATGAATCGAATGCGTGTGAACGGAAGCCTTTTTTGCGCTTGCGTATGCGTTTTACCGTATGCGTCCTCGTGGGGCCGGGGTCTAAGCCAAACTATATCCGGTCACAGAGATCTGCTATTTTAAAGTAAAGTCAACACATATCGACCCTAAATATAGTCTATATTAAGAACGAAAAAAATCATAACATATATATCCTTTTTTGTAAACATATGACAAATGTGTGAGGGTGATGACGTCAGAGCATCGTCCTATGTGCCAGGGCTTAGCACCGGACAGCCCCAGCCCAATTTAACCCCTGGGTATTTGAGAGGGAGCTCCTATATGGCATTACCCCGCTGAAGCTCACCAAAGTTTAACATATTTCATAGTTCAAAGTTTTGTCAATTGTTTTGTTTATTGGTCAAATACTGGTTTCTAATGGTTTCTGAGGAGTTTTACTGGAATGAAAGAACACAGAGTCTACAGAAGCAAAAAAGCAGCATACTGCATTAAACCTGACCTTCACAGAGAGGTTGAAGTTCATGTGGAAAGGAGGCTTCAGTAGTCTGTCTGCACTCTGTTTAGTTTTGCTATCTTACTATCAATATAGTAAATGTGAGGTAAAGTGTGTAGCCAATGTAACCGGTTAGAACTCAAAGCTGCAATGAGGTCTTAAAATGTATGGAAAGGGTCTTAAAAAAGGTCTGAAAAGGTATTAAATTTGACTTCAGGATTCCTGCATATACCCTGTCTTGGTATCTGCTAGGCAGAAGTCACTCAATGCAGAAATCACAAGTTTAACACACATTCTATATAAGGTGACATTAAAATGAATATACCAGAAATACACCTTTTTGAACTTTCGTGCCATAACACGTTACTTTAATCCTTCAAATAATTCAAATAATACTTCAGTAATGAGACAGAATTTAATTTAGACAACATCCTTTCTCTAGCCTGGTAAATAATTAGAAGTAAAAGCCATAGACTTTATTGTTTGGGTCATTATGGGGATATAAATTAAGTTAACACAAGACTAGTTTCACAAGGGCAATTTAAATTCATAAGAGAAAGACATTTGATGAAAGTATGTTGGAATTCTGTATTCATTTTCTCAGCTTGATAATATATAAGCACTGACAGGTAGAAGCAGTATTGCCAGGAAATCATTCACTTTGACAGTATCATGATTTTAGTTGTTTTTGAATCCATAACATGAGTGTGTTTCTTTACCAGAAACATTAGCAGTTCATTATTATATTTAGATATAATAGGATTTCAAGGATTTTATTTAAGAATAACACAGATGCTTGTCAGAAATTCAGCGCTATTGAAATATGTTATTTAGTTCACCTAATGATGTTGAAGTTTTATTTTGTTGGCACAGTCCAAGTAAAAAGATTCTGAAGCTGCACTGGCAATTAGGAGGTCTACAATTAATTTAGAAAACATTAACATTAGAAATAATAAGCACACCATTTATAATCTACAGAGATAAGAAAAGACATACATGTGGTTTAAACAGAAAATTAAGATGAAGAGAATGTGAGATTTAAAGAGAAAAGTGTAAATGAAAGAGCATGTGTTTGAGATGTGAAAGTATGAAATGGTACTAGAATATCTAATGAACAATCAAAGGGCTGTAACTCAATCTTAAATCAACCATACTCGCAGAACGCCCCACAGACAGCAGAACTAAATGGTCCCAGGAGGGAGTTTTTAAGCTAAAGACAGCATTAGGTTGCCTCCTGATGAGTTTAAAGATAGAAACCAAATATCAGCGGGTTTTGAAGTAATATTTCTCTGTCCCACAATCAACAAGGATGTGGATGGGGTGAGCTATATCTAGTATAACAAGCAGAGATTCATAAATTACACCAGAGACGCAGTAAAAAGAAAAATAGACGTAGATTAGGGGAAGCAGGGAACCATCCAAGCTGTGTACAGTAAGGATGGGACGTTGTTGACCTCAACTGATGGAGTGGGGCATTGGAAGGAGCACTTTGAGGAACTCCTGAACCCGACAACTCCGCCCTCTATGTTAGAGGCAGAGCTGGAGTATGACGGGGGATCGACACCAATCTCCCGGGGGGAGGTCACTGAGGTCGTCAAACAACTTCACAGTGGCAAAGCCCCGGGGGTGGATGAGATCCGCCCAGAAATGCTGAAGGCTCTGGGTGTTGAGGGACTGTCATGGTTGACACGTCTCATCAACGTTGCGTGGAAGTCGGAAACAGTACCGAAGGAGTGGCAGACCGGGGTGGTGGTTCCCCTTTTCAAAAAGGGGGATCAGAGGGTGTGTGCCAATTACAGAGGGATCACACTACTCAGCCTCCCCGGGAAAGTTTACTCTAAGGTACTCGAAAGGAGGGTCAGGCCGATTGTCGAACCTCAGATTGAGGAGGAACAATGCGGATTCCGTCCTGGTCGTGGAACGACGGATCAGCTTTTTACTCTCGCAAGGATCCTGGAGGGGGCCTGGGAGTACGCTTATCCAGTCTACATGTGTTTTGTAGACTTGGAGAAGGCGTATGACCGGGTTCCCAGGGAGTCACTGTGGGAGGTGCTGCGGGAGTATGGGGTGAGGGGGTCTCTACTCAGGGCCATCCAATCTCTGTACTCCCAAAGCGAGAGCTGTGTCCGGGTCCTCGGTAGTAAGTCGGACCCATTTCAGGTGAGGGTTGGCCTCCGCCAGGGCTGCGCTTTGTCACCAATCCTGTTTGTAATATACATGGATCGGATTTCGAGGCGTAGTCGTGGGGGGGGGGGGGGGGGTGGGTCTGCAGTTCGGTGGACTAAGGATTGCACCACTGCTTTTTGCAGATGATGTGGTTCTGATGGCTTCATCGGTCTGCGACCTACAGCACTCACTGGATCGGTTTGCAACCGAGTGTGAAGCGGCTGGGATGAGGATCAGCACCTCCAAATCTGAGGCCATGGTTCTCAGCAGGAAACCGATGGATTGTCCACTCCAAGTAGGGAATGAGTCCTTACCCCAAGTGAAGGAGTTCAAGTATCTCGGGGTCTTGTTCTCGAGTGGGGGAACAATGGAGCGTGAGATGGGTCAGAGAATCGGAGCAGCGGGAGCGGTACTGCAGTCTCATTACCGCACCGTTGTGACGAAAAGGGAGCTGAGCCAGAAGGCAAAGCTCTCTGTCTACCGGGCCATTTTCGTTCCTACCCTCACCTATGGTCATGAAGGATGGGTCATGACCGAAAGAACGAGATCGCGGGTACAAGCGGCCGAGATGGGTTTTCTCCGCAGGGTGGCTGGTGTCTCCCTTAGGGATAAGGTGAGAAGTTCGGTCATCCGGGAGGGACTCGGAGTTGAACCGCTCCTCCTTCGCGTCGAAAGGAGCCAGTTGAGGTGGTTCGGGCACCTAGTTAGGATGCCACCTGGGCGCCTCCCTAGGGAGGTGTTCCAGGCACGTCCAGCTGGGAAGAGACCAAGGGGTAGACCTAGGACCAGGTGGAGGGATTATATCTCTTCTCTGGCCTGGGAGCGCCTTGGGATCCCCCAGTCAGAGCTGGTTGATGTGGCCAGCGAAAAGAAAGTTTGGGGCTCTCTGCTGGAACTGCTACCTCCGCGACCCGACCACGGATAAGCGGGAGAAGATGGATGGATGGACGTAGATTAGATTCACACCTTACAAGGTGGGAAAGGAGGGATTTGTGGAGTCTATTTTTATATAACATTACAAGACTGATTATTATTATTTCATTATATGCTTATTGTGCTCATGATGTTGCTATGACGGTTCCGCCACTTCCTTCTCTAGTTCTGGAAAAAGAGGAGGTTGGTAACCATAGGCGCAGTGAAAAGGGGAGAGACCTGTGGCAGATGTAGGTTGGGTGTTGTGAGCATACTCCACCCATATCAGCTGCTTGCTCCAAGTTGTGGGATTCTGGGACATCAGACACCGTAAACATGTCTCCAGTTCCTGGTTGATCCTCTCTGATTGACCATTAGCCTGTGGGTGGTAACCAGATGCGAGGCTGGGAGTGGCTCCTATCAGGCTGCAGAATTCTTTCCAAAACTGGGAAACGAACTGCGGCCCACGGTCTGACACCACATCTCGAGGAAATCCATGCAGCCTGAAAACATGCGCTTCTGCTGTCTCTTTAGCAGAGGGCGATTTGAGTCATTTTGGTAAATCTGTCAACAACAGTGCAGATGGTGGTGTTTCCTGCAGGGGGTGGCAGTCCAGTGACAAAATCCAGTGAGATGTCAGACCCATGGGCGGCTTGAAATGGACAAAGGTTGCAGTAGACCCATAGGAGACTGGGTAGAGGTCTTATTCCGAGCACAGGTAGTGCAGGCCGCCACATACTCAGTAACCTCCTTCTCCATTTTAGGCCACCAAAACCTTTGCTTTATCATGTACATAGTTTGTTTGATACCTGTATTACATGTTAATACAGATGTGTGAGACCAGTGAACCACGTCAGAGTGGACAGATGGGGGAACAAAGAGGTGGTTAGGGGGGCCACCACTGGGTACGGTTTTTCCCTCTAAAGCTCGATTTACCTTAGCCTCAACTGGCCAAGTCACCCCTCCTATCACCTGAGTGGGCGGGAAAATGGATTCGGTCTCCTTGGAAAGAGCCTCTGGGTCAAAAAGCCTGGATAACGCGTCTGGTTTGGCGTTCTGTGAGCCAGGACGGTAGGAGAGAGTGAAGTTAAACCTATTGAAGAATAAGGTCCATTGTGCCTGTCTGGAATTTAACCTCTTAGCCTTGCGTATGTACTCCAAATTGTTGTGGTCTGTCCACACAATAAATGGCTGTTTTGCCCCTTCTAGACAGTGCCTCCACTCATCTAGTGCTACCTTCACGGCTAATAACTCTCTATTGCCTACATCATAGTTTCTTTCAGCAGCAGACAACTTACGTGAAAGGTAAGCACATGGATGGAGCTTGCTGTCTTTCTCTGCCCTCTGTGAGAGGACCGCCCCGATGCCCTCGTTGGAGGCATCCACCTCCACCGTGAGCTGCCGTTGAGGATCCGGGATGGTAAGTATTGGAGCTGTTGTGAAAACTTTTTTTAACTTCTGTAAAGCTTGGTCTGCCTGTGGGGTCCACACAAACTGAACAGAAGGAGAGGTGAGTACATGCATAGGAGCGGCAATAGACCAAAAATTCCTTACAAACTTTCTGTAGAAGTTTGCAAATCCAAGGAACTGTTGGACTTTTTTTCTGGAAGAGGGTGTGGGCCAATCAGCCACAGCGCTCACTTTAGCAGGATACATCATTATCTGGTCAGGACCCAGGATGAAACGCATAAATGAAGTGGAACTGACGTGGAACCAGAGCCGGCCCGACCCATTAAGCGACATAAGCGGCTGCTTAGGGCCCCGCAGCCCCCTAGCAAAAGAAATAAAAAATATCTCAGTACACCGTCGCCGTGATAAGTATGTTTAATTAATTGTGTTAATATGCCTAGATTGCCTACTCTCAAAGGCATGTATTATATTATTGAGTCAATAATATAATACATTAACCGTGCTTTAACTGAACCTCATCATGACACAAGAGAGGACGACAGGAATGTAATTTCCCGTGTTCAGTGAATGCAACAGAGGCAAGACACCAGACCAAACAGAGAGTTGAATGGAAATAAACATCTGTCTTATTGTCTGACAGGTACCTATCCTGTGAGCTGTGACAATGTTTAAAATAAACTGTCAGTCAGACTCAGTTTTTGAAGATGGACATAAGAAAACATTTTCTTAAAAAATACGACAATTCTCAAGTGGTGGCTCACACAACAACCCCAGAGCCACCACTTGAGCCAGGTAAACAAGGTATGTAAATGTCAGTAAACTACTAAATTATGCAAACATGTAAGCAAAGCATAAATTACAGCTACGTTGACGTTACTTTGAATCGCGGGGTAAGCTAAACCGTTAGCAAGTAGCTATAGCTAGCCAGATATATTAAATAAACACTTTGTCATACAATCTAAATGTAATGTTTTTTAGCGTTACCTGGTAATTTCAAAGAAAGCTCTCTGGGAAATGTTGACTTACTGTTCGACATGAAGCTAGAAGCTACCTTACAGTACACAGTTGATCCGGAGTCCTGTCAGTTAAAGTGTTTCATAGTTAGCTTAGCTAAGCATCAACCTAGCAGTGAAATATATGGATGTTATGTGAGTAGTTATAAGACAGCCACTTCTGTTGGATTTTAATTAATGACTGATAACAAATGATTTATGACCCTATAAACCGGAAGTCCCACCCCTATAAACAGGAAGTCCCGCCTCCAAACCGGAAGTCCCGCCCTGAAGTGAAATGAGTATTTGATACTGGATAGTTTTTGTTTTATTCTCATCTAAAAACAGAGGGATGATAGCTCAAATATGAGATTTCAAAGGTCTTTTATTTTGAAACTCTACATCAGAATGTCCTGATTCTCCCTGAGTGACTAGATGGGGTGTCCTGCCATAACCCTGGAGTGAAATTAGTCTTTGATACTGGAGAGTCTTTGTTTTATTCTTATATAAAAACAGAGGGATAATAGCTCGTAAAAGAGATTTCAAAGGTATTTTATTTTGAAACTCTACATCAGAATGTCCGGATCTTTTCTGAGTGACTAGGTGGGGTGTCCTGCTATCACCCTGGTTTAAGATGAGTCTTTGATACTGGACGGTTTTTGTTTTATTCTTATCTAAAAACAGAGGGATGATAGCTCATAAAAGATATTTCAAAGGTATTTTATTTTGAAACTCTACATCAGAATGTCCTGATTCTCCCTGAGTGACTAGATGGGGTGTCCTGCCATCACCCTGGAGTGAAATTAGTCTTTGATACTGGAGAGTCTTTGTTTTATTCTTATCTAAAAAAGGAGGTATGATAGCTCACAAAAGAGATTTCAAAGGTATTTTATTTTGAAACTCTATTTCAGAATGTCCTGATTCTCCCTGAGTGACTAGGTGGGGTGTCCTGCTATCACCCTGGTTTAAGATGAGTCTTTAATACTGGACGGTTTTTGTTTTATTCTTATCTAAAAACAGAGGGATGATAGCTCATAAAAGATATTTCAAAGGTATTTTATTTTGAAACTCTACATCAGAATGTCCTGATTCTCCCTGAGTGACTAGATGGGGTGTTCTGCTATCACCCTTGAGTGAGATGAGTCTTTGATACTGGACAGTGTTTGTTTTATTCTAATCTAAAAACAGGGATGATAGCTCATATATGAGACTTCAAAGGTCTTTTATTTTGAAACTGTACATCAGAATGTCCTGATTCTTTCTGAGTGATTTGATGGGGTGTCCTGCTATCACCCTGGAGTGAGATGAGTCTTTAGATACTGGACAGTCTTTGTTTTATTCTCATCTAAAAACAGGGATGATAGCTCATATATGAGATTTCAAAGGTCTTTTATTTTGAAACTCTACATCAGAATGTGCTGATTCTCCCTGAGTGACTAGATGGGATGTCCTGCTATCACCCTTGAGTGAAATGAGTCTTTGAGACCGGAGAGTTTTTGTTTTATTCTTATCTAAAAACAGGGATGATAGCTCATAAAAGAGATTTCAAAGGTCTTTTATTTTGAAACTCTACATCAGAATGTCCTGATTCTCCCTGAGTTACTAGGTGGGGTGTCCTGCTATCACCCTTGAGTGAGATGAGTCTTTGATACTGGACAGTTTTTGTTTTATTCTCATCTAAAAACAGGGATGATAGCTCATATATGAGACTTCAAACGTCTTTTATTTTGAAACTGTACATCAGAATGTCCTGATTCTTTCTGAGTGACTTGATGGGGTGTCCTGCCATCACCCTGGAGTGAGATGAGTCTTTGATACTGGACAGTCTTTGTTTTATTCTCATCTAAAAACAGGGATGATTGCTCATATATGAGATTTCAAAGGTCTTCTTTTTTGAAACTCGACATCAGAATGTCCTGATTCTCCCTGAGTGACTAGATGGGGTGTCCTGCCATCACCCTGGAGTGAAATTAGTCTTTGATACTGGAGAGTCTTTGTTTTATTCTTATCTAAAAAAGGAGGTATGATAGCTCACAAAAGAGATTTCAAAGGTATTTTATTTTGAAACTGTATTTCAGAATGTCCTGATTCTCCCTGAGTGACTAGATGGGGTGTTCTGCTATCACCCTTGAGTGAGATGAGTCTTTGATACTGGACAGTGTTTGTTTTATTCTAATCTAAAAACAGGGATGATAGCTCATATATGAGACTTCAAAGGTCTTTTATTTTGAAACTGTACATCAGAATGTCCTGATTCTTTCTGAGTGATTTGATGGGGTGTCCTGCTATCACCCTGGAGTGAGATGAGTCTTTAGATACTGGACAGTCTTTGTTTTATTCTCATCTAAAAACAGGGATGATAGCTCATATATGAGATTTCAAAGGTCTTTTATTTTGAAACTCTACATCAGAATGTGCTGATTCTCCCTGAGTGACTAGATGGGATGTCCTGCCATCACCCTTGAGTGAAATGAGTCTTTGAGACCGGAGAGTTTTTGTTTTATTCTTATCTAAAAACAGGGATGATAGCTCATAAAAGAGATTTCAAAGGTCTTTTATTTTGAAACTCTACATCAGAATGTCCTGATTCTCCCTGAGTTACTAGGTGGGGTGTTCTGCTATCACCCTTGAGTTAGATGAGTCTTTGATACTGGACAGTTTTTGTTTTATTCTCATCTAAAAACAGGGATGATAGCTCATATATGAGACTTCAAAGGTCTTTTATTTTGAAACTGTACATCAGAATGTCCTGATTCTTTCTGAGTGACTTGATGGGGTGTCCTGCCATCACCCTGGAGTGAGATGAGTCTTTGATACTGGACAGTCTTTGTTTTATTCTCATCTAAAAACAGGGATGATTGCTCATATATGAGATTTCAAAGGTCTTTTATTTTGAAACTCTACATCAGAATGTCCTGATTCTCCCTGAGTGACTAGATGGGATGTCCTGCCATCACCCTGGAGTGAAATGAGTCTTTGATACTGGAGAGTCTTTGTTTTATTCTCATCTAAATACAGGGAAGATAACTCATATATGAGACTTCAAAGGTCTTTTATTTTGAAACTGTACATCAGAATGTCCTGATTCTTTCTGAGTGACTAGGTGGGGTGTCCTGCTATCACCCTGGTTTAAGATGAGTCTTTGATACTGGACGGTTTTTGTTTTATTCTCATCTAAAAACAGGGATGATAGCTCATAAAAGATATTTCAAAGGTATTTTATTTTGAAACTCTACATCAGAATGTCCTGATTCTCCCTGAGTGACTAGATGGGGTGTCCTGCCATCACCCTGGAGTGAAATTAGTCTTTGATACTGGAGAGTCTTTGTTTTATTCTTATCTAAAAAAGGAGGTATGATAGCTCACAAAAGAGATTTCAAAGGTATTTTATTTTGAAACTCTATTTCAGAATGTCCTGATTCTCCCTGAGTGACTAGATGGGGTGTTCTGCTATCACCCTTGAGTGAGATGAGTCTTTGATACTGGACAGTGTTTGTTTTATTCTAATCTAAAAACAGGGATGATAGCTCATATATGAGACTTCAAAGGTCTTTTATTTTGAAACTTTACATCAGAATGTCCTGATTCTTTCTGAGTGATTTGATGGGGTGTCCTGCTATCACCCTGGAGTGAGATGAGTCTTTAGATACTGGACAGTCTTTGTTTTATTCTCATCTAAAAACAGGGATGATAGCTCATATATGAGATTTCAAAGGTATTTTATTTTGAAACTCTACATCAGAATGTGCTGATTCTCCCTGAGTGACTAGATGGGATGTCCTGCCATCACCCTTGAGTGAAATGAGTCTTTGAGACCGGAGAGTTTTTGTTTTATTCTTATCTAAAAACAGGGATGATAGCTCATAAAAGAGATTTCAAAGGTCTTTTATTTTGAAACTCTACATCAGAATGTCCTGATTCTCCCTGAGTTACTAGGTGGGGTGTCCTGCTATCACCCTTGAGTGAGATGAGTCTTTGATACTGGACAGTTTTTGTTTTATTCTCATCTAAAAACAGGGATGATAGCTCATATATGAGACTTCAAAGGTCTTTTATTTTGAAACTGTACATCAGAATGTCCTGATTCTTTCTGAGTGACTTGATGGGGTGTCCTGCCATCACCCTGGAGTGAGATGAGTCTTTGATACTGGACAGTCTTTGTTTTATTCTCATCTAAAAACAGGGATGATAGCTCATAAAAGAGATTTCAAAGGTCTTTTATTTTGAAACTCTACATCAAAATGTGCTGATTCTCCCTGAGTGACTAGATGGGATGTCCTGCCATCACCCTTGAGTGAAATGAGTCTTTGAGACCGGAGAGTTTTTGTTTTATTCTTATCTAAAAACAGGGATGATAGCTCATAAAAGAGATTTCAAAGGTCTTTTATTTTGAAACTCTACATCAGAATGTCCTGATTCTCCCTGAGTGACTAGATGGGGTGTTCTGCTATCACCCTTGAGTGAGATGAGTCTTTGATACTGGACAGTGTTTGTTTTATTCTAATCTAAAAACAGGGATGATTGCTCATATATGAGATTTCAAAGGTCTTTTATTTTGAAACTCTACATCAGAATGTCCTGATTCTCCCTGAGTGACTAGGTGGGATGTCCTGCCATCACCCTGGAGTGAAATGAGTCTTTGATACTGGAGAGTCTTTGTTTTATTCTCATCTAAAAACAGGGATGATAACTCATATATGAGACTTCAAAGGTCTTTTATTTTGAAACTGTACATCAGAATGTCCTGATTCTCCCTGAGTGACTAGATGGGATGTCCTGCCATCACCCTGGAGTGAAATGAGTCTTTGATACTGGAGAGTCTTTGTTTTATTCTCATCTAAAAACAGGGATGATAACTCATATATGAGATTTCAAAGGTCTTTTATTTTGAAACTGTACATCAGAATGTCCTGATTCTTTCTGAGTGACTAGGTGGGGTGTCCTGCTATCACCCTGGTTTAAGATGAGTCTTTGGTACTGGACGGTTTTTGTTATATTCTTATCTAAAAACAGAGGGATGATAGCTCATAAAAGATATTTCAAAGGTATTTTATTTTGAAACTCTACATCAGAATGTCCTGATTCTCCCTGAGTGACTAGATGGGGTGTCCTGCCATCACCCTGGAGTGAAATTAGTCTTTGATACTGGAGAGTCTTTGTTTTATTCTTATCTAAAAAAGGAGGTATGATAGCTCACAAAAGAGATTTCAAAGGTATTTTATTTTTGAAACTCTATTTCAGAATGTCCTGATTCTCCCTGAGTGACTAGATGGGGTGTTCTGCTATCACCCTTGAGTGAGATGAGTCTTTGATACTGGACAGTGTTTGTTTTATTCTAATCTAAAAACAGGGATGATAGCTCATATATGAGACTTCAAAGGTCTTTTATTTTGAAACTGTACATCAGAATGTCCTGATTCTTTCTGAGTGATTTGATGGGGTGTCCTGCTATCACCCTGGAGTGAGATGAGTCTTTAGATACTGGACAGTCTTTGTTTTATTCTCATCTAAAAACAGGGATGATAGCTCATATATGAGATTTCAAAGGTCTTTTATTTTGAAACTCTACATCAGAATGTGCTGATTCTCCCTGAGTGACTAGATGGGATGTCCTGCCATCACCCTTGAGTGAAATGAGTCTTTGAGACCGGAGAGTTTTTGTTTTATTCTTATCTAAAAACAGGGATGATAGCTCATAAAAGAGATTTCAAAGGTCTTTTATTTTGAAACTCTACATCAGAATGTCCTGATTCTCCCTGAGTTACTAGGTGGGGTGTCCTGCTATCACCCTTGAGTGAGATGAGTCTTTGATACTGGACAGTTTTTGTTTTATTCTCATCTAAAAACAGGGATGATAGCTCATATATGAGACTTCAAAGGTCTTTTATTTTGAAACTGTACATCAGAATGTCCTGATTCTTTCTGAGTGACTTGATGGGGTGTCCTGCCATCACCCTGGAGTGAGATGAGTCTTTGATACTAGACAGTCTTTGTTTTATTCTCATCTAAAAACAGGGATGATTGCTCATATATGAGATTTCAAAGGTCTTTTATTTTGAAACTCTACATCAGAATGTCCTGATTCTCCCTGAGTGACTAGGTGGGATGTCCTGCCATCACCCTTGAGTGAAATGAGTCTTTGATACTGGAGAGTCTTTGTTTTATTCTCATCTAAAAACAGGGATGATAACTCATATATGAGACTTCAAAGGTCTTTTATTTTGAAACTGTACATCAGAATGTCCTGATTCTCCCTGAGTGACTAGATGGGATGTCCTGCCATCACCCTGGAGTGAAATGAGTCTTTGATACTGGAGAGTCTTTGTTTTATTCTCATCTAAAAACAGGGATGATAACTCATATATGAGACTTCAAAGGTCTTTTATTTTGAAACTGTACATCAGAATGTCCTGATTCTTTCTGAGTGACTAGGTGGGGTGTCCTGCTATCACCCTGGTTTAAGATGAGTCTTTGGTACTGGACGGTTTTTGTTATATTCTTATCTAAAAACAGAGGGATGATAGCTCATAAAAGATATTTCAAAGGTATTTTATTTTGAAACTCTACATCAGAATATCCTGATTCTCCCTGAGTGACTAGATGGGGTGTCCTGCCATCACCCTGGAGTGAAATTAGTCTTTGATACTGGAGAGTCTTTGTTTTATTCTTATCTAAAAAAGGAGGTATGATAGCTCACAAAAGAGATTTCAAAGGTATTTTATTTTGAAACTCTATTTCAGAATGTCCTGATTCTCCCTGAGTGACTAGATGGGGTGTTCTGCTATCACCCTTGAGTGAGATGAGTCTTTGATACTGGACAGTGTTTGTTTTATTCTAATCTAAAAACAGGGATGATAGCTCATATATGAGACTTCAAAGGTCTTTTATTTTGAAACTGTACATCAGAATGTCCTGATTCTTTCTGAGTGATTTGATGGGGTGTCCTGCTATCACCCTGGAGTGAGATGAGTCTTTAGATACTGGACAGTCTTTGTTTTATTCTCATCTAAAAACAGGGATGATAGCTCATATATGAGATTTCAAAGGTATTTTATTTTGAAACTCTACATCAGAATGTGCTGATTCTCCCTGAGTGACTAGATGGGATGTCCTGCCATCACCCTTGAGTGAAATGAGTCTTTGAGACCGGAGAGTTTTTGTTTTATTCTTATCTAAAAACAGGGATGATAGCTCATAAAAGAGATTTCAAAGGTCTTTTATTTTGAAACTCTACATCAGAATGTCCTGATTCTCCCTGAGTTACTAGGTGGGGTGTCCTGCTATCACCCTTGAGTGAGATGAGTCTTTGATACTGGACAGTTTTTGTTTTATTCTCATCTAAAAACAGGGATGATAGCTCATATATGAGACTTCAAAGGTCTTTTATTTTGAAACTGTACATCAGAATGTCCTGATTCTTTCTGAGTGACTTGATGGGGTGTCCTGCCATCACCCTGGAGTGAGATGAGTCTTTGATACTGGACAGTCTTTGTTTTATTCTCATCTAAAACAGGGATGATAGCTCATAAAAGAGATTTCAAAGGTCTTTTATTTTGAAACTCTACATCAGAATGTGCTGATTCTCCCTGAGTGACTAGATGGGATGTCCTGCCATCACCCTTGAGTGAAATGAGTCTTTGAGACCGGAGAGTCTTTGTTTTATTCTTATCTAAAAACAGGGATGATAGCTCACAAAAGAGATTTCAAAGGTCTTTTATTTTGAAACTCTACATCAGAATGTCCTGATTCTCCCTGAGTGACTAGATGGGGTGTTCTGCTATCACCCTTGAGTGAGAGGAGTCTTTGATACTGGACAGTGTTTGTTTTATTCTTATCTAAAAACAGAGGGATGATAGCTCATAAAAGAGATTTCAAAGGTCTTTTATTTTGAAACTCTACATCAGAATGTCCTGATTCTCCCTGAGTGACTAGATGGGGTGTTCTGCTATCACCCTTGAGTGAGAGGAGTCTTTGATACTGGACAGTGTTTGTTTTATTCTAATCTAAAAACAGGGATGATTGCTCATATATGAGATTTCAAAGGTCTTTTATTTTGAAACTCTACATCAGAATGTCCTGATTCTCCCTGAGTGACTAGGTGGGATGTCCTGCCATCACCCTGGAGTGAAATGAGTCTTTGATACTGGAGAGTCTTTGTTTTATTCTCATCTAAAAACAGGGATGATAACTCATATATGAGACTTCAAAGGTCTTTTATTTTGAAACTGTACATCAGAATGTCCTGATTCTTTCTGAGTGACTAGGTGGGGTGTCCTGCTATCACCCTGGTTTAAGATGAGTCTTTGGTACTGGACGGTTTTTGTTATATTCTTATCTAAAAACAGAGGGATGATAGCTCATAAAAGATATTTCAAAGGTATTTTATTTTGAAACTCTACATCAGAATGTCCTGATTCTCCCTGAGTGACTAGATGGGGTGTCCTGCCATCACCCTGGAGTGAAATTAGTCTTTGATACTGGAGAGTCTTTGTTTTATTCTTATCTAAAAAAGGAGGTATGATAGCTCACAAAAGAGATTTCAAAGGTATTTTATTTTGAAACTGTATTTCAGAATGTCCTGATTCTCCCTGAGTGACTAGATGGGGTGTTCTGCTATCACCCTTGAGTGAGATGAGTCTTTGATACTGGACAGTGTTTGTTTTATTCTAATCTAAAAACAGGGATGATAGCTCATATATGAGACTTCAAAGGTCTTTTATTTTGAAACTGTACATCAGAATGTCCTGATTCTTTCTGAGTGATTTGATGGGGTGTCCTGCTATCACCCTGGAGTGAGATGAGTCTTTAGATACTGGACAGTCTTTGTTTTATTCTCATCTAAAAACAGGGATGATAGCTCATATATGAGATTTCAAAGGTATTTTATTTTGAAACTCTACATCAGAATGTGCTGATTCTCCCTGAGTGACTAGATGGGATGTCCTGCCATCACCCTTGAGTGAAATGAGTCTTTGAGACCGGAGAGTTTTTGTTTTATTCTTATCTAAAAACAGGGATGATAGCTCATAAAAGAGATTTCAAAGGTCTTTTATTTTGAAACTCTACATCAGAATGTCCTGATTCTCCCTGAGTTACTAGGTGGGGTGTCCTGCTATCACCCTTGAGTGAGATGAGTCTTTGATACTGGACAGTTTTTGTTTTATTCTCATCTAAAAACAGGGATGATAGCTCATATATGAGACTTCAAAGGTCTTTTATTTTGAAACTGTACATCAGAATGTCCTGATTCTTTCTGAGTGACTTGATGGGGTGTCCTGCCATCACCCTGGAGTGAGATGAGTCTTTGATACTGGACAGTCTTTGTTTTATTCTCATCTAAAAACAGGGATGATAGCTCATAAAAGAGATTTCAAAGGTCTTTTATTTTGAAACTCTACATCAGAATGTGCTGATTCTCCCTGAGTGACTAGATGGGATGTCCTGCCATCACCCTTGAGTGAAATGAGTCTTTGAGACCGGAGAGTTTTTGTTTTATTCTTATCTAAAAACAGGGATGATAGCTCATAAAAGAGATTTCAAAGGTCTTTTATTTTGAAACTCTACATCAGAATGTCCTGATTCTCCCTGAGTGACTAGATGGGGTGTTCTGCTATCACCCTTGAGTGAGATGAGTCTTTGATACTGGACAGTGTTTGTTTTATTCTAATCTAAAAACAGGGATGATAGCTCATATATGAGACTTCAAAGGTCTTTTATTTTGAAACTGTACATCAGAATGTCCTGATTCTTTCTGAGTGATTTGATGGGGTGTCCTGCTATCACCCTGGAGTGAGATGAGTCTTTAGATACTGGACAGTCTTTGTTTTATTCTCATCTAAAAACAGGGATGATAGCTCATATATGAGATTTCAAAGGTCTTTTATTTTGAAACTCTACATCAGAATGTGCTGATTCTCCCTGAGTGACTAGATGGGATGTCCTGCCATCACCCTTGAGTGAAATGAGTCTTTGAGACCGGAGAGTTTTTGTTTTATTCTTATCTAAAAACAGGGATGATAGCTCATAAAAGAGATTTCAAAGGTCTTTTATTTTGAAACTCTACATCAGAATGTCCTGATTCTCCCTGAGTTACTAGGTGGGGTGTCCTGCTATCACCCTTGAGTGAGATGAGTCTTTGATACTGGACAGTTTTTGTTTTATTCTCATCTAAAAACAGGGATGATAGGTCATATATGAGACTTCAAAGGTCTTTTATTTTGAAACTGTACATCAGAATGTCCTGATTCTTTCTGAGTGACTTTATGGGGTGTCCTGCCATCACCCTGGAGTGAGATGAGTCTTTGATACTGGACAGTCTTTGTTTTATTCTCATCTAAAAACAGGGATGATTGCTCATATATGAGATTTCAAAGGTCTTTTATTTTGAAACTCTACATCAGAATGTCCTGATTCTCCCTGAGTGACTAGGTGGGATGTCCTGCCATCACCCTGGAGTGAAATGAGTCTTTGATACTGGAGAGTCTTTGTTTTATTCTCATCTAAAAACAGGGATGATAACTCATATATGAGACTTCAAAGGTCTTTTATTTTGAAACTGTACATCAGAATGTCCTGATTCTCCCTGAGTGACTAGATGGGATGTCCTGCCATCACCCTGGAGTGAAATGAGTCTTTGATACTGGAGAGTCTTTGTTTTATTCTCATCTAAAAACAGGGATGATTGCTCATATATGAGATTTCAAAGGTCTTTTATTCTGAAACTCTACATCAGAATGTCCTGATTCTCCCTGAGTTACTAGGTGGGGTGTCCTGCTATCACCCTTGAGTGAGATGAGTCTTTGATACTGGACAGTTTTTGTTTTATTCTCATCTAAAAACAGGGATGATAGCTCATATATGAGACTTCAAAGGTCTTTTATTTTGAAACTCTACATCAGAATGTGCTGATTCTCCCTGAGTGACTAGATGGGATGTCCTGCCATCACCCTGGAGTGAAATGAGTCTTTGAGACCGGAGAGTTTTTGTTTTATTCTCATCTAAAAACAGGGATGATAGCTCATATATGAGACTTCAAAGGTCTTTTATTTTGAAACTGTACATCAGAATGTCCTGATTCTTTCTGAGTGACTAGGTGGGGTGTCCTGCTATCACCCTGGTTTAAGAGGAGTCTTTGATACTGGACATTTTTTGTTTTATTCTTATCTAAAAACAGCGGGATGATAGCTCATAAAAGATATTTCAAAGGTATTTTATTTTGAAACTCTACATCAGAATGTCCTGATTCTTTCTGAGTGAATAGGTGGAGACACATCTGGAGTAAGATGAGTCTTTGATACTGGACGGTTTTTGTTTTATTCTTATCTAAAAACAGAGGGATGATAGCTCATATATGAGACTTCAAAGGTCTTTTATTTTGAAACTGTACATCAGAGTGTCCTGATTCTTTCTGAGTGAATAGGTGGAGACACATCTGGAGTAAGATGAGTCTTTGATACTGGACAGAGTTTGTTTTATTCTTATCTAAAAACAGAGGGATGATAGCTCATAAAAGATATTTCAAAGGTATTTTATTTTGAAACTCTAAATCAGAATGTCCTGATTCTCCCTGAGTGACTAGGTGGGGTGTCCTGCCATCACCCTGGAGTGAAATTAGTCTTTGATACTGGAGAGTCTTTGTTTTATTCTTATCTAAAAACAGAGGGATGATAGCTCATAAAAGAGATTTCAAAGGTCTTTTATTCTGAAACTCTACATCAGAATGTCCTGATTCTCCCTGAGTGACTAGATGGGATGTCCTGCCATCACCCTGGAGTGAAATGAGTCTTTGATACTGGAGAGTCTTTGTTTTATTCTCATCTAAAAACAGGGATGATAGCTCATATATGAGATTTCAAAGGTCTTTTATTTTGAAACTCTACATCAGAATGTCCTGATTCTCCCTGAGTGACTAGATGGGATGTCCTGCCATGACCCTGGAGTGAAATGAGTCTTTGATACTGGAGAGTCTTTGTTTTATTCTTATCTAAAAACAGAGGGATGAAAGCTCATAAAAGAGATTTCAAAGGTCTTTTATTTTGAAACTCTACATCAGAATGTGCTGATTCTCCCTGAGTGACTAGATGGGATGTCCTGCCATCACCCTGGAGTGAAATGAGTCTTTGAGACCGGAGAGTTTTTGTTTTATTCTTATCTAAAAACAGAGGGATGATAGCTCATAAAAGAGATTTCAAAGGTCTTTTATTCTGAAACTCTACATCAAAATGTCCTGATTCCCCCTGAGTTACTAGGTGGGGTGTCCTGCTATCACCCTTGAGTGAGATGAGTCTTTGATACTGGACAGTTTTTGTTTTATTCTCATCTAAAAACAGGGATGATAGCTCATATATGAGACTTCAAAGGTCTTTTATTTTGAAACTGTACATCAGAATGTCCTGATTCTTTCTGAGTGACTTGATGGGGTGTCCTGCCATCACCCTGGAGTGAGATGAGTCTTTGATACTGGACAGTCTTTGTTTTATTCTCATCTAAAAACAGGGATGATTGCTCATATATGAGATTTCAAAGGTCTTTTATTTTGAAACTCTACATCAGAATGTCCTGATTCTCCCTGAGTGACTAGATGGGATGTCCTGCCATCACCCTGGAGTGAAATGAGTCTTTGATACTGGAGAGTCTTTGTTTTATTCTCATCTAAAAACAGGGATGATAGCTCATATATGAGATTTCAAAGGTCTTTTATTTTGAAACTCTACATCAGAATGTCCTGATTCTCCCTGAGTGACTAGATGGGGTGTCCTACCATCACCCTGGAGTGAAATTAGTCTTGGATACGGTAGAGTCTTTGTTTTATTCTTATATAAAAACAGAGGGATAATAGCTCATAAAAGAGATTTCAAAGGTATTTTATTTTGAAACTCTACATCAGAATGTCCGGATCTTTTCTGAGTGACTAGGTGGGATGTCCTGCTATCACCCTGGTTTAAGATGAGTCTTTGATACTGGACGGTTTTTGTTTTATTCTTATCTAAAAACCGAGGGATGATAGCTCATAAAAGATATTTCAAAGGTATTTTATTTTGAAACTCTATATCAGAATGTCCTGATTCTCCCTGAGTGACTAGATGGGCTGTCCTGCCATCACCCTGGAGTGAAATTAGTCTTTGATACTGGAGAGTCTTTGTTTTATTCTTATCTAAAAAAGGAGGTATGATAGCTCACAAAAGAGATTTCAAAGGTATTTTATTTTGAAACTCTATTTCAGAATGTCCTGATTCTCCCTGAGTGACTAGGTGGGGTGTCCTGCTATCACCCTTGAGTGAGATGAGTCTTTGATACTGGACAGTGTTTGTTTTATTCTAATCTAAAAACAGGGATGATAGCTCATATATGAGACTTCAAAGGTCTTTTATTTTGAAACTGTATATCAGAATGTCCTGATTCTTTCTGAGTGATTTGATGGGGTGTCCTGCTATCACCCTGGAGTGAGATGAGTCTTTAGATACTGGACAGTCTTTGTTTTATTCTCATCTAAAAACAGGGATGATAGCTCATATATGAGATTTCAAAGGTCTTTTATTTTGAAACTCTAAATCAGAATGTCCTGATTCTCCCTGAGTGACTAGATGGGGTGTCCTGCCATCACCCTGGAGTAAGATGAGTCTTTGATACTGGACAGAGTTTGTTTTATTCTTATCTAAAAAAAGAGGGATGATAGCTCATAAAAGATATTTCAAAGGTATTTTATTTTGAAACTCTAAATCAGAATGTCCTGATTCTCCCTGAGTGACTAGATGGGGTGTCCTGCCATCACCCTGGAGTGAAATTAGTCTTTGATACTGGAGAGTCTTTGTTTTATTCTTATCTAAAAACAGAGGGATGATAGCTCATAAAAGAGATTTCAAAGGTATTTTATTTTGAAACTCTAAATCAGAATGTCCTGATTCTCCCTGAGTGACTAGATGGGGTGTCCTGCCATCACCCTGGAGTGAAATTAGTCTTTGATACTGGAGAGTCTTTGTTTTATTCTTATCTAAAAAAAGAGGGATGATAGCTCATAAAAGAGATTTCAAAGGTATTTTATTTTGAAACTCTACATCAGAATGTCCGGATCTTTTCTGAGTGACTAGGTGGGGTGTCCTGCTATCACCCTGGTTTAAGATGAGTCTTTGATACTGGACGGTTTTTGTTTTATTCTTATCTAAAAACCGAGGGATGATAGCTCATAAAAGATATTTCAAAGGTATTTTATTTTGAAACTCTATATCAGAATGTCCTGATTCTCCCTGAGTGACTAGATGGGCTGTCCTGCCATCACCCTGGAGTGAAATTAGTCTTTGATACTGGAGAGTCTTTGTTTTATTCTTATCTAAAAAAGGAGGTATGATAGCTCACAAAAGAGATTTCAAAGGTATTTTATTTTGAAACTCTATTTCAGAATGTCCTGATTCTCCCTGAGTGACTAGGTGGGGTGTCCTGCTATCACCCTTGAGTGAGATGAGTCTTTGATACTAGACAGTGTTTGTTTTATTCTAATCTAAAAACAGGGATGATAGCTCATATATGAGACTTCAAAGGTCTTTTATTTTGAAACTGTATATCAGATTGTCCTGATTCTTTCTGAGTGATTTGATGGGGTGTCCTGCTATCACCCTGGAGTGAGATGAGTCTTTAGATACTGGACAGTCTTTGTTTTATTCTCATCTAAAAACAGGGATGATTGCTCATATATGAGATTTCAAAGGTCTTTTATTTTGAAACTCTACATCAGAATGTCCTGATTCTCCCTGAGTGACTAGATGGGCTGTCCTGCCATCACCCTGGAGTGAAATTAGTCTTTGATACTGGAGAGTCTTTGTTTTATTCTTATCTAAAAAAGGAGGTATGATAGCTCACAAAAGAGATTTCAAAGGTATTTTATTTTGAAACTCTATTTCAGAATGTCCTGATTCTCCCTGAGTGACTAGGTGGGGTGTCCTGCTATCACCCTTGAGTGAGATGAGTCTTTGATACTGGACAGTGTTTGTTTTATTCTAATCTAAAAACAGGGATGATAGCTCATATATGAGACTTCAAAGGTCTTTTATTTTGAAACTGTACATCAGAATGTCCTGATTCTTTCTGAGTGAATAGGTGGGGTGTCCTGCTATCACCCTTGAGTGAGATGAGTCTTTGATACTGGACAGAGTTTGTTTTATTCTTATCTAAAAAAAGAGGGATGATAGCTCATAAAAGATATTTCAAAGGTATTTTATTTTGAAACTCTAAATCAGAATGTCCTGATTCTCGCTGAGTGACTAGATGGGGTGTCCTGCCATCACCCTGGAGTGAAATTAGTCTTTGATACTGGAGAGTCTTTGTTTTATTCTTATCTAAAAACAGAGGGATGATAGCTCATAAAAGAGATTTCAAAGGTATTTTATTTTGAAACTCTACATCAGAATGTCCTGATTCTCCCTGAGTGACTAGGTGGGATGTCCTGCTATCACCCTTAAGTGAGATGAGTCTTTGATAGTGGACCGTTTTATTTTTATTCTAATCTAAAAACGGTTGTTTTCTTTCTCTCTAAAACAATAGAACGCATCATCTCCAAACAACTCCACCGCCATCTCCAAAAAAAAGGACCTTTTTGAAGCCCTTCAGTCTGGTTTTCGTCCTCACCACAGCACAGAAACGGCACTCATCAAAGTCCTCAATTCCCTCCTCACCTCTGCTGACACCGGTTCCCTCAACATCCTCATCCTCCTTGACCTGAGTGCAGCCTTCGATACCGTGAGCCACACCATCCTGCTTACCCGACTCCGGGATATCGGTATCGAAGGTACTGCACTCAGGTGGCTCCAGTCCTACCTCTCCGACAGATCCCACTTCATCTCCCTCAATAATCACTCCTCTACCACAGCTTCAGTCACCCAAGGTGTTCCCCAAGGTTCATTACTCGGCCCCCTCCTCTTCATCATCCTTCAAATCCTCCCCCTTGGTCAGATTCTCCGCCATCACAACCTGGACTTTCACTGCTATGCTGACGACACAAAGATCTACCTCAGCACCAAATCTCCCCACAACCAGGGCCGTGGGAAGTAGGGGTGCTGAGGGTGCTGCAGCACCCCCTGGTGGAGGACAGGGGATCTGCACTTCCACAAGATTAAATACAGATATAATAAATTTAAAAAAATGAATTTTCAGCCTTGACGTAACAACATTCATAATTAAGTGAAGATAACACCCTTTTCACCCCGGTTACATTTTCCATTTGCCCCGTACGATGGGCGCTTTAAGTGATGAAAGTGAGGGATGTTGGCTTATCAGGCGCCCGCAGCTCACAGCCAGCGTGAGAGAGAGATAGATAGAGAGAGGGGGTGCACCTGTACCGGCGGGGAATGTTGTTAGCTTCTGCTGCGCTAACGGATATAAGAAGCTCTTTCTACAATAATGTGGAGGGAGAGTTCTGTCCTGTCAGACTGAGAGGCTCAGTGAGGTAAAGGACTCTGAGTGTTTAGATAGTTCACTTTAGTGTAAGTTATCTCAGTGGGTCTCAAACGTTTTGATCACAATTTATGTAAAAACATATCTCCAAGGCACTCCTTTATAATTATTAGGATAAATAAAAACAGGTTTGAAATCATTCCAATGTATACTATAAGACAGTAAACCAAAAATATCGTTTAAAACTGGAGAGATTTAAAAATATGCATAAATAAATAAATGTTAACTGATGAGATATAAATGAACCACAAAAATAAAACAAGTTAGCCTACATTTATTTGTTATTGGCTATGGTAGGTTATCGGTTATGTTCACATACTTATTTGATTATTAAAATGCAAACCGATCTTTTTCATATGGGTGTTTAGAGTTGTATCCCCTAGATCAGTCTCTAGTAATTGGGTGCTCAAAGTGCACCAGATTGAAGCATTTTACTTTAAAATGTTAAAAACAATCTTCCCGGGGGGGCACTCCCGGACCCCCTTAGAGGATGTGAAGTCCACCCCCCAGTTAAAACATGTTCAATGTTCATGCAATACTAAATAGTATACATTTGAAGCCTTTTTATATAAGCTGTCCACCATGTCAATATGTTTCTCTGTTTGTAGTGTCTTTTGTAGAGGTTTTTCATTGCCAGCTAAAATCTTGCCAATAGGGCAGCAAATTGGTCAAAACCGGCCCTTGTGTCAACCCCACAGCACCCCCCATTTGAAACATGTTCCCACGGCTATGCCCACAACCCCCCTCTCACACACATCGAATCCTGTCTGACTGCAATAAAATCCTGGATGCAACACAACTTCCTCAAACTCAACAGCAATAAAACTGAACTCCTCCTCATCGGCTCCAAATCCACCCTCTAACAGATCTAACTCATCCAACACATCCAACACATCTAACACATCTAACACATCCACCACATCTAACACATCTAACTCATCCAACACATCCAACACATCTAACTCATCCAACACATCTAACTCATCCAACACATCTAACACATCCAACACATCTAACTCATCCAACACATCTAACTCATCCAACTCATCGAACTCATCGAACATATCCAACAAACCCAACTCATCCAACACCTCTAACACATCTAACTCATCCAACACATCCAGCTCATCCAACACATCTAACACATCTAACTCATCCAAAATCCAAAACATCCAACACATCTAAATCATCCAACACATCTAACACAGCCAACACATCCAACTCATCTGACTCATCCAACTCATCTAACACATCCAACACATCTAACTCATCCAACACATCTAACACATCCAACACATCTAAGTCATCCAACTCATCGAACACATCCAACACATCCAACTCATCCAACACATGTAACACATCTAACTCATCCAACACATCTAACACATCTAACTCATCCAACACATCCAACTCATCCAACAAGTCTAACAAATCCAACTCATCTAACACATCTAACAAATCTAACTCATCCAACACATCTAACTCATCCAACACATCTAACTCATCCAACACATCTAATACATCCAAAACATCCAACACATCGAACTCATCCAACTCATCCAACACATCTAACACATCCAACAGATCTAACTCATCCAACTCATCGAACACATCCAACACATCCAACTCATCCAACACCTCTAAAACATCTGACTCATCCAACACATCCAACTCATCCAACACATCTAACACATCTAACTCATCCAAAATCCAACACATCCAACTCATCCAACACATCCAACACATCCAACACATCCAACACATCCAACAGATCCAACAGATCTAACACATCCAACACATCCAACACATCCAACACATCCAACTCATCCAACACATCCAAAACATCCAAAAAGTCTAACACATTCAACTCATCTAACACATCTAACACATCTAACTCATCCAACACATCTAACTCATCCAACACATCCAACTCATCTAACAAATCCAACACATCTAACTCATCCAACACATCTAACACATCTAACACATCTAACTCATTCAACACATCCAACAACTCTAACACATCCAACACATCCAACTCACCCAACTCATCCAACACATCTAACACATCTAACTCATCCAACACATCCAACACATCAAACACATCCATCTCATCCAACACATCCAACACATCCAACACATCTAACTCATCCAACTCATCCAACACATCCAACACATCCAACACATCTAACACATCTAACAGATCTAACTCATCCAACACATCTAACACATCTAACACATCCACCACATCTAACACATCTAACCCATCCAACACATCCAACACATCTAACTCATCCAACACATCCAACTCATCCAACACCTCTAACACCTCTCACACATCTAACTCATCCAACACATCCAACTCATCCAACACATCTAACACATCTAACTCATCCAAAATCCAACACATCCAACACATCTAACTCATCCAACACATCTAACACAGCCAACACATCCAACTCATCCAACACATCCGACTCATCCAACACATCTAACTCATCCAACACATCTAACACATCCAACACATCTAACTCATCCAACTCATCCAACTCTTTGAACACATCCAACACATCCAACACGTCCAACACATCTAACTCATCCAACTCATCCAACACATCCAACACGTCCAACACATCCAACTCATCCAACACATGTAACACATCCAACTCATCTAACACATCTAACACATCTAACTCATCCAACACATCTAACACATCTAACTCATCCAACACATCCAACAAGTCTAACACATCCAACTCATCGAACTCATCCAACACATCCAACACATCTAACTCATCCAACTCATCGAACACATCCAACACGTCCAACACATCCAACTCATCCAACACATGTAACACATTTAACTCATCCAACACATCTAACACATCTAACTCATCCAACACATCTAACTCATCTGTGGCAGCGGGGTGTGGGTTGGGCGCTGGCTGCTGGAGTGAAGGGAGTGGCTCGGCCGGAGGCCAGACAGCTGATCGGAATCAGGTAATCAGTGCGGGAAGAAAAGCATGTCGTAACATGGTTCTGTTCTGTTATGCAGTAGGCGGGATCCTGGAAGGTCGCGAAAGGACCTGTGAAGTTTCCCACCCGGGCAACGTTTGAGACCCGCGCATATTGTTGTTTGGAGATAATAAACGCCTGTGGTCAACCAACCTGCTCTTTCCGTCCCTGTTTGAACCCTGGGTGAGCGGAGAGGCTCACAGTGGCGCCTGAACAGGGACCTGATGTCGGAAGGAGAAACCCCGCTGGGTCAGGCCCTCCAACGTCTCGCTCTCATGCAGGAGACCACCACAGCACTACAGCGACAGCAGAGCGAGGCTCTGCTCGGGATCGCCTTGAGCCAGCGCGAGGACCGGGCTCTCCTACGGGAGCTGCTGCAGCGTCCGGCCGCTCGGGAGGCCGATCCCACTACCAACCCGGCCCGACCGCCTTCAATTGCCCTCCAGAAATTGACGGCAGAGGATGATCCGGAGGCATACCTGGACATCTTTGAGGGCACAGCGGCGGCGTGCGGGTGGCCGGAGGAGGAGTGGGCAGCGCGGCTATTGCCTCTGCTATCTGGGAGTGCGCAGCTAGCCGCCCACAGCCTGCCAGCAGCCTCTCGGCATGTGTACCGGCATCTGAGAAAGGCCATCCTGGACCGGCTTGGCAGCACGCCAGAGGGACATCGCCGCCGGTTCCGGGCCCTCCCCTTCGAGGACGCTGACCGGCCCTTCTCCTACGCGCAGCGGCTCCTGGATGCAGCGAGCCGCTGGCTCCAGCCGGGGGTGCGCTCCGCTGAGGAAGTCGTCGGGCAGGTGGCGCTGGAGCAGTTAATCGCCGGCCTGCCATCTTCAACGGCGAATTGGGTCCAGTGCCATCGCCCGCCAACCTGGAGGCAGCCGTCGTCCTTGCGGAGGACCACCTCTCGCTTCCCCGGCGGAGCATGAAAGAGGAGCCCCGACCACCAGCCGTCTCAATGGGCAGACCCGTCCCAGCCCCGAGGAGGAGGTTTCCTGGAGCAGCTGCCCTTCCCTCCCAACCATCACACGGCCCCAACCCCGCAGCCCCGACACTTTCCCCCCTAGCTCTACCTTACCCTCCTGTTTGTATCTCTCCCCAGGGTCCGGCCTACGCTTCTGGTCGTCCGGCACCACGGGGGGCTCCTCAGACGTCAGGGCAGGATTGCTGGCGGTGCGGGCAGCCCGGCCACTTCCGACGGGAGTGTCCTCTCATGGAGGTCGGACAGCTGGTTCGGGTTGCAGGACCGCCAGTTGCCGCCCCCGATTTGGAAGGGACGTACCGTATACCGGTATTTATACAGGGGGGTACACACCAGGCTCTGATGGACACGGGCTGTAATCAGACGATGATCCATCAGCACCTGGTTCGGCCTGGGGCATTGATTGAAGCATCGTGGGTGAAGGTGAGGTGTGTGCATGGGGATATTCACCAGTACCCGGAGGTGACGCTGGAAATGTCTTATAAGGGAAAAAAGCATAGAGTCAGGGCTGGAGTTAGCACTCGCCTTACGCACCCTCTGATTTTGGGAACGAATTGGCCGGGGTTTGCTAAGCTAGCGGGGGCTATGGGGGTGCGTTCACGGACGGCAGGGAAATGTGAGTTGTGTGCTTTGTTTAGTGGAGAGTCGGAGGCGGCTGACGACATCGAGGGGGAAACGGACACGGAGGGGGCCGCGGAGGTCCCTCTGGACCCGCTGGTGTTTCCCGTGGAAGATTTCCCCCTCGAACAGTCGAGGGACGAGACCCTTCAGCACGCCTTCGGCCAGGTGGTGAGTATTGATGGCTCCCAGCTACACCCAAATGCAGCACTCAATCACCCACACTTTACGGTGGTTAGGGACAGGCTGTATCGTGTAAGCCGTGACACACAGACAGGAGAGATAAATACCCAGTTGTTGGTGCCAAAAAGCCATCGGGAAATGGTTTTCCAGGCGGCTCATTATAACCCCATGTCAGGTCACCTAGGGTACGACAAATCACTACACCGGATAATGGCGTGATTTTATTGGCCGGGCATTCGCGCAGATGTGAAGCGGTGGTGTGCATCTTGCCGTGAATGTCAGCTGGTTAACCCGCCAGCCATCCCCAGAGCGCCTTTGCGCCCGTTACCATTGATTGAGGTGCCTTTTGAGAGAGTTGGAATGGACCTCATCGGGCCATTAGACCGGAGTGCACGGGGATATCGCTTTGTACTAGTCCTAGTGGATTATGCAACGCGATATCCCGAGGCAGTGCCGCTGCGTAATATCTCTGCAAAGAGCGTCGCGCAGGCACTGTTTCACATTATCTCCCGAGTCGGGATCCCGAAAGAGATCCTGACTGACCAGGGCACACAGTTTATGTCACGCACACTACGCGAGCTGTATGAACTATTGGGCGTCCATTCAATACGGACTAGTGTTTACCATCCGCAGACCGACGGCCTGGTGGAACGGTTTAACAAAACACTAAAGAACATGGTTCGTAAGTTCGTTCACGAAGATAGCCGTAATTGGGATAAATGGCTAGATCCTCTGTTGTTTGCAGTGCGGGAGGTGCCCCAGTCCTCCACGGGATTTTCTCCCTTTGAGCTGTTATTTGGTAGGAAGCCCCGGGGTGTTTTGGACCTAGTTAAGGAAAACTGGGAGGAGGGTCCAAGCACCAGTAAGAACGAAATACAGTACGTTATGGACCTGCGAGCAAAACTCCACTCACTGGGGCAGATATCACGGGAGAATTTGCTCCAGGCTCAGGAACGTCAGCAGCGCCTGTACAACAGAGGGTCAAAACTGACACAATTTTCACTGGGAGATAAAGTGCTTGTATTACTCCCATCCTCTAGCTCTAAACTACTCGCCAAGTGGCAAGGACCCTTCGTGGTCACACGACGAGTGGGGGACGTAGATTATGAGGTGGTACGTTCTGACAGGGGGGGGAGCAACACAGATTTACCACCTTAACCTCCTGAAAGCATGGAGGGAGGTGGCGTCGGTTTCTCTGCCCACCACGGTGATTGAGAGAGATGAGTTGGGACCGGAGGTCATTAAAAGCAACAAAGTAGCCCCGGTCTGTTGTGGCGACAATCTCTCACCGGGCCAGAGAGCAGACGTTGCTTCGGTGCAAAGGCAGTTTGCCGACGTGTTCTCTACGCTGCCAGGACGCACCTCTCTCATACACCACCGCATAGAAACGCCCCCGGGCGTGGCCATTCGTTCACGGCCTTATCGGCTGCCTGAACACAGGAGGAAAATTGTTCAGGCGGAGCTTCAGGCTATGCTAGAGATGGGAGTGATAGAAGAGTCCACCAGTGACTGGTGTTGCCCCGTCGTGCTGGTACGTAAGTCCGACGGGTCAATCCGGTTCTGTGTGGACTACCGCAGGGTGAACGAGGTCTCCAAATTTGATGCTTATCCAATGCCCCGGGTTGACGAACTCCTGGATCGGCTAGGCACTGCTCGCTTTTACACGACGCTGGATTTAACCAAAGGCTATTGGCAGATTCCCCTTTCTCCAGAGTCTAAGGAAAAAACGGCCTTCTCCACTCCGTATGGTTTATACCAATTCATCACACTTCCTTTCGGGTTGTTCGGAGCTCCAGCCACCTTCCAGCGGCTCATGGACCGGGTGCTGCGTCCCCACTCTGCATATGCTGCTGCTTACTTGGATGATGTCATCATTCACAGTGAGACATGGGAGCAGCATATGCAGCAGGTGGGGGCGGTGCTCGAGTCCCTGAGGCAGGCGGGGCTCACGGCCAACCCGAAGAAGTGTGCGGTTGGACGGAGGGAGGTACGGTATCTGGGGTACCACTTGGGTGGCGGGCAGGTGCGGCCACAGATAGAGAAAACAACCGCCATTTCAGCCTGTCTGGCGCCCAAGACGAAAAAAGAGGTCAGGAGGTTCATGGGGCTGGCCGGCTACTACAGGCGGTTCATCCCGTCCTTTTCGGAGCTGACCAGTCCCCTGACCGACCTGACCCGAAAGGATGCTTCAGATCCGGTCCAGTGGACGGAGCTGTGTCAGCTGGCATTTGAGAGGGTTAAAAAAGCCCTCTGTGGTAAGCCGCTTCTGTATTCTCCTGACTTCTCTCTCCCTTTTGTGTTGCAGACCGACGCCTCGAATAGTGGGGTGGGGGCCGTTTTGTCCCAGCACGTAGAGGGGGTCGACCGCCCCGTACTGTACATTAGCCGTAAGCTCGCCCAGAGGGAGGTGAACTACAGTACGGTGGAAAAGGAGTGCCTCGCCATACGGTGGGCGGTCGCCGCCCTGCGGTACTACCTCCTGGGGCGCCCTTTCACCCTCTGGTCGGACCATGCCCCGCTCCAGTGGCTCCACCGCATGAAGGATGCCAACGCTCGGATCACTCGGTGGTATCTGGCGTTACAGCCTTTCAACTTCAAGGTGATCCACAGGCCGGGTAACCGGATGGTCGTGGCTGATTTCTTCTCTCGCTCGGCGGAGGGGAGGGGGGAGAGTCAGCTTGCGGCCGGCGGGATCCCGGCCTGAGTCGGGCGGTGGGGGTATGTGGCAGCGGGTTGTGGTTTGGGCGCTGGCTGCTGGAGTGAAGGGAGTGGCTCGGCCGGAGGCCAGACAGCTGATCGGAATCAGGTAATCAGTGCGGGAAGAAAAGCATGTCGTAACCTGGTTCTGTTCTGTTATGCAGTAGGCGGGATCCTGGAAGGTCGCGAAAGGACCTGTGAAGTTTGAGACCCGTGCATATTGTTGTTTGGAGATAATAAACGCCTGTGGTCAACCAACCTGCTCTTTCCGTCCCTGTTTGAACCCTGGGTGAGCGGAGAGGCTCACATCATCCAACACATCTAACACATCCAAAACATCCAACACATCTAACTCATCCAACACATCTAACACATCCAACAGATCTAACTCATCCAACTCATCCAACACATCTAACACATCCAACACATCCAACTCATCCAACACATCTAACACATCCAACACATCAAACACATCCATCTCATCCAACACATCCAACACATCCAACAAATCTAACTCATCCAACACATCCAACTCATCTAACACATCTCACACATCAAACACATCTAACTCATCCAACACATCCAACTCATCCAACACATCCAACTCATCTAAGACATCCAACACATCTAACACATCCAACACATTTAACTCATCTAACACATCGAACTTATCGAACACATCCAACACATCTAACTCATCCAACACATCTAACTCCTCCAACACATCCAACTCATCCAACACATCTAACGCATCCAACACATCTAACACATCTAACTCATCCAACACATTCAACACATGTAACACATCTAACTCATCCAACACATTTAACACATCTAACAGATCTAACTCATCCAACAAATCCAACTCATACAACAAGTCTAACACATCCAACTCATCCAACACATCTAACTCATCCAACACATCCAACTCATCTAACAAATCCAACACATCTAACTCATCCAACACATCTAACACATCTAACACATCTAACTCATTCAACACATCTAACTCATCCAACACATCTAACTCATCCAACACATCCAATTCATCTAAAAAAATCCAACACATCTAATACATCCAACACATCTAACTCATCCAACACATCCAACTCATCCAACACATCCAACTCATCTAACACATCCAACACATCTAACACATCCAACACATTTAACTCATCCAACACATCCAACTCATCCAGCACATCCAACACATCTAACACATCCAACTCATCCAACACATCTAACACATCTAACTCATCCAACATATTCAACACATTTTACATATCTAACTCCTCCAACACATCTAACACATCTAACACATCCAACTCATCTAACACATCCAACACATCTAACTAATCTAACACTTCCAACTCATCCAACACATCTAACAAATCCAACTCATCTAACACATCCAACTCATCTAACACATCCAACACATCTAACTAATCTAACACTAGCAACTCATCCAACACATCCAACTCGTCCAACACATTTAACACATCTAACTCATCGAACACATCTAACACATCTAACTCATCCAACACATCCAACTCATCCAACAAATCTAACACATCCAACTCATCTAACACATCTAACACATCTAACTCATCCAACACATCCAACACATCTAACTCATCCAACACATTCAACACATGTAACACATCTAACTCATCCAACACATCTAACTCATCCAACTCATCTAACACATCCAACACATCTAACTCATCTAACACATCCAACTCATCCAACACATCTAACTCATCCAACACATCCAACACCTCTAACACATCCAACACATCCAACACCTCTAACACATCCAACACATCCAACTCATCCAACACATGTAACATATCTAACTCATCCAACACATCCAACTCATCCAACAAGTCTAACACATCCAACTCATCTAACACATCTAACACATCTAACTCATCCAACACATCTAAAACATCTAACTCATCCAACACATCCAACTCATCCAACAAGTCTAACACATCCGACTCATCTAACACATCTAACACATCTAACTCATCCAAAACATCTAACACATCTAACTCATCCAAAATCCAACACATCTAACTCATCCAACACATCTAACACAGCCAACACATCCAATTCATCAAACTCATCTAACACATCCAACACATCCAACTCATCCAACACATCTAACACATCCAACACATCCAACACATCCAACTCATCCAACACATGTAACACATCTAACTCATCCAACACATCTAACACATCTAACTCATCCAACACATCCAACTCATCCAACAAGTCTAACACATCCAACTCATCTAACACATCTAACACATCTAACTCATCGAACACATCCAACAAATCCAACTCATCCAACACCTCTAACACATCTAACTCATCCAACACATCCAGCTCATCCAACACATCTAACACATCTAACTCATACAAAATCCAACACATCCAACACATCTAACACATCTAACTCATCCAACTCATACAACTCATCTAACACATCCAACACATCTAACTCATCCAACACATCTAACACATCCAACACATCTAACTCATCCAACACATCTAACTCATCCAACTCATCCAACTCATCGAACACATCCAACTCATCCAACACATGTAACACATCTAACTCATCCAACACATCCAACTCATCCAACAAGTCTAACACATCCAACTCATCTAACACATCTAACACATCTAACTCATCTAACACATCTAACTCATCCAACACATCCAACTCAAGTAACAAATCCAACACATCCAACACATCTAACTCATCCAACACATCTAACTCATCCAACTCATCCAACTCATCGAACACATCCAACACATCCAACTCATCCAACACATGTAACACATCTAACTCATCCAACACATCTAACACATCTAACTCATCCAACACATCCAACTCATCCAACAAGTTTAACAAATCCATCTTATCTAACACATCTAACACATATAACTCATATAACACATCTAACTCATCCAACACATCTAACTTATCCAACACATCTAATACATCCAAAACATCCAACACATCTAACTCATCCAACTCATCCAACACATCTAACACATCCAACACATCTAACTCATCCAACACATCCAACTCATCCAACAAGTCTAACACATCCAACTCATCCAACACATCTAACTCATCTAACACATCTAACTCATCCAACACATCCAACTCAAGTAACAAATCCAACACATCTAACTCATCCAACAGATCTAACACATCTAACTCATCTAACACATCTAACTCATCCAACACATCCAACTCAAGTAACAAATCCAACACATCTAACTCATCCAACAGATCTAACACATCTAACACATCCAACACATCCAACTCATCCAACTCATCTAACTCATCGAACACATCCAACACATCCAACACGTCCAACACATCCAACTCATCCAACTCATGTAACACATCCAACTCATCTAACACATCTAACTCATCCAACTCATCCAACTCATCCAACACATCTAACACATCTAACTCATCCAACACATACAACACATCAAACACATCCAACTCATCCAACTCATCCAACACATCTAACACATCTAACTCATCCAACACATCCAACACATCAAACACATCCATCTCATCCAACACATCCAACACATCAAACACATCTAACTCATCCAACTCATCCAACACATCCAACACATCTAACAGATCTAACTCATCCAACACATCCACCACATCTAACACATCTAACACATCCACCACATGTAAGACATCTAACTCATCCAACACATCCAACACATCTAACTCATCCAACACATCTAACTCATCCAACACATCTAACACATCCAACACATCTAACTCATCCAACTCATCCAACACATCTAACACATCCAACAGATCTAACTCATCCAACTCATCCAACTCATCGAACACATCCAACAAATCCAACTCATCCAACACCTCTAACACATCTAGCTCATCCAACACATCCAGCTCATCCAACACATCTAACATATCTAACTCATCCAAAATCCAACACATCCAACACATCTAACTCATCCAACACATCTAACACAGCCAACACATCCAACTCATCCAACACATCCAACTCCTCCAACTCATCTAACACATCCAACACATCTAACTCATCCAACTCATTGAACACATCCAACACATCCAACTCATCCAACACATGTAACACATCTAACTCATCCAACACATCTAACACATCTAACTCATCCAACACATCCAACTCATCCAACAAGTCTAACAAATCCAACTCATCTAACACATCTAACACATCTAACTCATCCAACACACCTAACTCATCCAACACATCTAACTCATCCAACACATCTAATACATCCAAAACATCCAACACATCTAACTCATCCAACTCATCCAACACATCTAACACATCCAACAGATCTAACTCATCCAACTCATCAAACACATCCAACTCACCCAACACCTCTAACACATCTGACTCATCCAACACATCCAACTCATCCAACACCTCTAACACATCTGACTCATCCAACACATCCAACTCATCCAACACATCTAACACATCTAACTCATCCAAAATCCAACACATCCAACTCATCCAACACATCCAACACATCTAACACATCCAACACATCCAACTCATCTAAAACATCTAACTCATCCAACACATCCAACAAGTCTAACACATCCAACTCATCTAACACATCTAACACATCTAACTCATCCAAAACATCTAACACATCTAACTCATCCAACACATCCAACTCATCCAACACATCTAACACATCTAACTCATCCAAAATCCAACACATCCAACACATCTAACTAATCCAACACATCTAACACAGCCAACACATCCAACTCATCCAACACATCCAATTCATCCAACTCATCTAACACATCCAACACATCCAACCCATCTAACACATCCAACCCATCCAACACATCCAACACATCCAACTCATCCAACACATCTAACACATCCAACACATCTAACTCATCCAACTCATCCAACTCATCCAACACATCCAACACGTCCAACACATCCAACTCATCCAACACATGTAACACATCTAACTCATCCAACACATCTAACACATCTAACTCATCCAACACATCCAACTCATCCAACAAGTCTAACACATCCAACTCATCTAACACATCTAACACATCTAACTCATCCAACACATCTAAAACATCTAACTCATCCAACACATCCAACTCATCCAACACATCTAACACATCGAAATCATCCAACACATCTAACACATCTAACTCATCCAACACATCCAACTCATCCAACAAGTCTAACACATCCAACTAATTTAACACATCTAACTCATCCAACACATCTAACTCATCCAACACATATAACTCATCCAACACATCTAACACATCCAAAACATCCAACACATCTAACTCATCCAACTCATCCAACACATCCAACAGATCTAACTCATCCAACTCATCGAACTCATCCAACACATCCAACACATCCAACTCATCCAACACATCTAACACATCTAACTCATCCAAAATCCAACACATCCAACTCGTCCAACACATCCAACACATCCAACTGATTTAACACATCTAACTCATCCAACTCATCCAACACATCCAACACATCTAACTCATCCAACACATCTAACACATCCAACACATCTAACTCATCCAACTCATCCAACACGTCCAACAAATCCAACTCATCCAACACATGTAACACATCTAACTCATCCAACACATCTAACACATCAAACTCATCCAACACATCCAACTCATCCATCAAGTCTAACACATCCAACTCATCTAACACATCTAAAACATCTAATTCATCCAACACATCTAACTCATCCAACACATCCAACTCAAGTAACAAATCCAACACATCTAACTCATCCAAAAGATCTAACACATCTAACTCATCCAACACATCTAACTCATCCAACACATCTAACTCATCCAATACATCCAACTCATCTAACACATCCAACACATTTAACACATCCAACACATCTAACTCATCCAACACATCCAACTCATCCAACAAGTCTAACACATCCAACTCATCTAACACAGCCAACACATCCAACTCATCCAACACATCCAATTCATCCAACTCATCTAACACATCCAACACATCCAACCCATCTAACACATCCAACACATCCAACACATCCAACACATCCAACTCATCCAACACATCTAACACATCCAACACATCTAACACATCTAACTCATCCAAAATCCAACACATCCAACACATCTAACTCATCCAACACATCTAACACAGCCAACACATCCAACTCATCCAACACATCCAATTCATCCAACTCATCTAACACATCCAACACATCCAACCCATCTAACACATCCAACACATCCAACACATCCAACACATCTAACTCATCCAACTCATCCAACTCATCCAACACATCCAACACGTCCAACACGTCCAACACATCCAACTCATCCAACACATGTAACACATCTAACTCATCCAACACATCCAACTCATCCAACAAGTCTAACACATCCAACTCATCTAACACATCTAACACATCTAACTCATCCAACACATCTAAAACATCTAACTCATCCAACACATCCAACTCATCCAACAAGTCTAACACATCCAACTCATCCAACACATCTAACACATCGAAATCATCCAACACATCTAACACATCTAACTCATCCAACACATCCAACTCATCCAACAAGTCTAACACATCCAACTAATTTAACACATCTAACACATCTAACTCATCCAACACATCTAACTCATCCAACACATATAACTCATCCAACACATCTAACACATCCAAAACATCCAACACATCTAACTCATCCAACTCATCCAACACATCCAACAGATCTAACTCATCCAACTCATCGAACTCATCCAACACATCCAACACATCCAACTCATCCAACACATCTAACACATCTAACTCATCCAAAATCCAACACATCCAACTCGTCCAACACATCCAACACATCCAACACATCCAACTGATTTAACACATCTAACTCATCCAACTCATCCAACACATCCAACACATCTAACTCATCCAACACATCTAACACATCCAACACATCTAACTCATCCAACTCATCCAACACGTCCAACAAATCCAACTCATCCAACACATCTAACTCATCCAACACATCCAACTCAAGTAACAAATCCAACACATCTAACTCATCCAAAAGATCTAACACATCTAACACATCTAACTCATCCAACACATCTAACTCATCCAACACATCTAACTCATCCAATACATCCAACTCATCTAACACATCCAACACATTTAACACATCCAACACATCTAACTCATCCAACACATCCAACTCATCCAACAAGTCTAACACATCCAACTCATCTAACACATATAACACATCTAACTCATCTAACACATCTAACTCATCCAACACATCCAACTCTATTAACAAATCCAACACATCTAACTCATCCAACAGATCTAACACATCTAACACATCCAACACATCTAACTCATCCAACACATCTAACACAGCCAACACATCCAACTCATCCCAGCAAACAATGTGGGCTTCGTGAATAATTGGACAGCCTTCTGGGGAAAACCTGGTCTGATTAAGAGAGACGGCATTCATCCTACTTTGGAAGGTGCAAATCTCATTTCGGCAAACATTTCAGGGCTCTGTGGACTTAATCCATGACAAACTGGAGTTGAGACCAGGAGGCAGAGTCGCAGTCTTACACGCTTCTCTGCGCTCTCTCCTAGGCAGTCATCCATAGGAATCCCGAACCCAATAAAATACCCAATATTAACGGTGTGTGTGTCTGCCCAAGGACAATTTAAGGTAAAACCTAATAGAGGTGTCATACATAATAACCTAATAAAAGTAAATGTAACAACTACTACAGTGCAACAAAACAGGAAGATTAAATGTGGTCTCTTAAACATAAGATCTCTAGCATCTAAAGCAATACTGGTAAATGATTTAATATCAGATTATAATAATAATAATAATAATAATAATAATAATAACTTTTATTTATATAGCGCTTTTCAATAACCCAAAGTCGCTTACAAAAACAATTAAAAGTACAGAAAGGGGGTGAACAGGCAGAAGACAACATATTGGACAAGAAAATTGAACATGAACATTACATGAACAGGCAAAGGACAACACAGGGGGGGAGCAAGCATAGGACAACGAGCAAAAGACAACATAATGGAAAAGAGGAAAGAAAAAGTTGATGAATGTATGAATAAGAGATGCAGCGTGGGGTGAATAAGAGATACAGCGTGGGGTTTGAGTGAAGTCAGTGGGTTGGGGGGTAGGGTAAGTTGAAGGCTTGGGAGAAGAGGTATGTTTTCAGCTGGGTTTTGAAGGTAGACAGTGTGGGAGAGTGGCGGACAGATTGGGGGAGGGAGTTCCAGAGGCGGGGTGCTGATCTGGAGAATGCTCTGTTGCCAAATGTTTTGAGTCTTGATGGTGGTACTGTGAGGGAGAGAGTGGAGGAGGATCGGAGGGCTCGGGGGGGGTTGTAGGGGATGAGGAGGTCAGAGAGGTAGGGGGGGGCTAGGTGGTGAAGGGCTTTATAGGTGAGGAGGAGTGTTTTGAAGATGATGCGTTGTTTGATGGGGAGCCAGTGAAGAGAGCGGAGAACGGGAGTGATGTGTTCACGGGTCCGGGTGTGGGTGAGGAGGCGGGCAGCAGAGTTTTGTACCATTTGGAGTCTATGGAGGGAATGGGAGGAGATGCCAGTGAGGAGGGCGTTGCAATAGTCGAGGCGGGAGGTGATGAAGGCATGGATGAGGGATTCAGCAGCACGGGGGGGGAGGTAGTGTTTGATTTTGGCAATGCGGCGGAGGTGGAAGTAGGAGATCTTGATGATGGAGCTGACATGGGGGTCAAAGGAGAGGGTGGGGTCCAGGATAACGCCAAGATTGCGTGCCAGGGGGGAGGGGGTGATGGTCGAATTCTCAATGGTGAGTGAAATGGGTCCTGTTTTATTGAGGGTTGATCTGGTGCCTATGATGAGTAGCTCTGTTTTATCACTGTTGAGTTTAAGGAAATTGTGTTTCAGCCATGTTTTTATTGAAGAGATGCAGGTTTCGATATGGGTGAGGGGAGGGTTGTGAGGGGATTTGGTGGTGATGTAGATCTGGGTGTCATCGGCGTAACAGTGGAAATCAAGGTTGAGGTTGCGAATAATGTGACCAAGGGGGAAAAGATAGCAGATGAAGAGGAGGGGGCCGAGGACTGAGCCCTGGGGGACCCCCTGTGTGACTGGGGAGAGGGCGGATGTGTGGCCAGAGAGGGAGATTAATTGTTGCCTGTCGGTGAGGTAGGAGGTGAGCCAGTCGAGAGCGGAGCCCTCAACACCCTGTTGGCGCAGCCTTTGTAGGAGGATTGAGTGATTCACAGTGTCAAAGGCTGCGCTGAGGTCTAGTAGTAGCAGGATGTTGAGGGCACCGGAGTCTGCAGAGGAGAGGAGATCGTTGATTACTTTGACCAGGGCTGTTTCAGTGCTGTGGAGTGGGCGAAAACCAGACTGGAGGGGTTCATAGAGGTTGTTGGACTGGAGGTGGGTGTGGAGCTGGGTGGCGACAATACGCTCCAGTGTTTTGGAGAGGAATGGCAGGTTGGAGATGGGGCGGTAGTTGGAGAGGTTGGCTGGGTCAAGGGTGGGCTTTTTGAGGATGGGGGTGATGGAGGCAAGTTTGTAGATGGAGGGAACAAGACCAAGGGATAGAGATTGGTTGAAGAGGGTGGTGAGGTGGGGGATGAGGACAGGGAGGCAGGCCTTAGTTAGGGTCGTAGGGAGGGGGTCAAGAAAGCAGGTGGTTGTTTTGGATGAGGTGATGATGGCTAGGATGTGGGAGGAGTCAACAGGAGAGAAGGCAGTGAGGGGAGGGAAGGGCGGGTGGACTGGGAGAGGAGGGGGGGCGTGGGGGTTGGAGGAGATAGTGGTCATGGCAGTTGTTGATTTGTGAAACTTTGTTGTTGAAGGCGAGGAGGAAGGAGTTGCATAGGTCAGGGGAGGAGGGTGGATTGATGTCAGGTGGCTGGAGCAATTTATTGATGGTGGAAAACAGGATGCGGGGGTTCCGGTTGGTGCTGTCGATGAGGGTGGAGAAGTGGGCAGATTTGGCGGCTTGGAGAGCTTCACGGTAGGAGGAGATGTGAACTTTATAGGCTTCGGCGTGGACGGTGAGGTGGGTTCGTTTGAACAATCTTTCAAGTTGACGGCCGGTCTGTTTCATGGTACGGAGTTCCGGGGTGTACCAGGGGGCGGGGTTGGTGAATGAAACAGAGGAGGTTTTCCAGGGGGCCAGAGAGTCGAGGGAGTCAGAGAGAATTGAGTTGAGTGTGGTGGCATAGTCGTCAGGGGAAGAGGGGGCAGAGTCGGGCGGGAAGGCAGAGGATATGAGCTGGGAGAGCGTGAGGGGGTTGACTGCCTTGATGTTGCGGTAGGAGATGGTGCGTTTTTTGGGGTTGTGGGGGGAGGGTAGAGGGGCGGAGAAGAGGATGCAGAGATGATCAGAGAGTGGGAAGGGGAGGGGCTGGGGGTTAGATAATGGTAGAAAGGAGGAGCAGACTAAGTCCAGAATGTGGCCTTTGGTATGGGTGGGGAAGTCAATGTGTTGGGTGAGGTGGAAGCAGTCAAGGAGGGAGAGGAAGTCAGATGTCAGGGGGGCATTGGGCTGATCCATGTGGATGTTGAAGTCGCCGGTAAGTAGGAGGTGGGAAGATAGAGAGGATGCAATGGTGAGTAGTTCAGACAGTTCAGAGAGGAAAGAGGGGTGTGGCTTCGGGGGACGGTAGATTAGAACAGTAGTGATAGAGTTGGGGAGGGAGAAAGCAAGGTGTTCAAAGGATGAGATAGGTGGGAGGTTGAGGTTCAGCTCAGTGATGTGTAGGGATTGTTTGTGGAGAACAGCGAGACCACCCCCGCGCCCGGAGAGGCGGGGTCTGGCAGTGAAACTGTAGTTGGAGGGAGTGGCTTGGTTGAGAGCGTAGAAGTCCAGGGGCTGTTGCCATGTTTCACAGAGGAGAAGCAGATCAATGTTATTGTCCAGTAGCAGTTCGTGTATAACAGGTGATTTGTTGGAGAGGGAGCGGCAGTTCAGGAGTGCGAGGGAGATGGATGGTGGAGCAGGGGAGGGGGTACAAAGGTTGTTGAGGTTGGCAGTGCGGTGGATGGGGATGGCGGGGGGGTGGGGGATAGTCCAGAGTGAGGGGATGGGTGAACCGTCAGGGAGGTGTCGGTTGCGGGGGAGGCCAGCGCCCCGGTGGATGTAGCGGCGTCGGCGGAGGATCCCAGCGGCGCTAGCTGCGGTGGCAGTAGCAGCAGGGAGACGATGGTTGTTGTTGAGGCTGTGGAGGTCAGCAGCAGTGTAGATGAGAGGGCGAGAGGTTGGTGGTGTAGTAGGCTGAAGCAGCGGGAGAGATAGTCCAAGCAGCAGATGAAAGGTAGCAGCAGATGAGAGTAGCCAAGGTAGTGTATTTGCAGTGGTTATTAACTGATTGGCTAGGAGTTGGTAGGCAGTGAGATATGTGAAAGCAGCAGTGGACCAGGTGTTGGAGTGAGTGATGCGTGTGGTGTTGGTTACCCCAGACCGTCCCTGCGGCACCATGTCTGGACCTAGCTACCCAACAGTAGACGAGCTGGTGGGGAGTGGAGGCTCCCCGCAAGAACGCCGGCTGGGCAGCCAGACAGAGTGAGTGTTGTTGTTGTTGATGTACGGCGCACAACAGGTCGGTCCAGGTTGGCACAATCCCCATCACAAAACACACAGCGTACTCACCCGAGTCCAGAGCAGCGATCAACACACCCAGAGCCAGGAAAAACAATCCAGTGGTGTAATCAGGTAGTCCAATTGTGACGGGAGCCAGCTGTTAGCTTCGGTGGCTAACGTAGCATACAGACCGGGTAGTCAAGGTGACGGAGTGGAGCCAGCTGTTAGCTTTGATGGCTAACGTAACATACAGTCCAGTAGTGAGGGAGCCTATGAATGGAAACGGAGCTGGAGAGATGCACAACGGAGTGAAGAGCAGCCTTGGATCGGCGAAAACCAGCATAGAGACCCGTAGACAAAACAAACAAACATCCAGAAACAGTCCGGGGGTAGAAGCGGCAGTCAACAGACAAGACGCCAGCGTTGCTCTAGCACCGGAGGGACAGACGTGACGTGACAGAGATTATAATATTGATATATGCTGTCTCACTGAAACTTGGTTGAGACATGAAGAATATGTCAGCATAAATGAGGCCACTCCACCCAGCCATATCAATACTCATATTGCCCGAGGCACGGGCCGAGGAGGTGGAGTTGCAGCAATCTTTGACTCAAGTTTACTTATCAATACTAAACAAAAATTAAATTATACCTCCTTTGAAAGCCTCATTTTCAGTCTTACGCATCCGACCTGGAAAACTTTGCAGCCAATCTTATTTGTTACAGTGTACCGTGCACCAGGTCCTTATTCAGAATTCTTATCAGAATTCTCTGAGTTTTTATCAGCTTTGGTACTTAAAACAGATAAAGTAATTATCGTAGGTGACTTTAATATTCATGTTGACGATGATAAAAATAGCCTTACTGTTGCATTTTGAAGAAACACACTCCTCAATGTCAGTTTCGGTGATTTATTGACAAGGATGACGACACCCTAAAACAGAATAATGCAGCAAGATAAGCTGACAAAGTATTACATCCATGCAATTCAATCAACACAAATATATACCACGAAACAGAGTATAGTAGTATAATAGTATAATATATAGTATAATATAATAGTGGAAACAGTCTTACATGAATGAGTGGACGAACGTCTCAACTCCAGGCGGAGTGCATGAACAATGTTTGAACTAAAATGGCCGCTCGGCACTTCCGGGTCAGAGCACGGCATAACCGGGCAGCGACAGCAGTGACACTGCCCTCTAGTGGCCGGCGATAAACTCTTCATCCCCCCCAGACCGGAAAGCTATGGGCCGGAATAGGTTAACGGTCTACATCCCGTATCCAGCTGCCAGACTCGGGCTCGTAACGTGCAGGCGGCCTCCTCAAGCGGCCCGGCCGAGTCGGCTGGGGCAGCGTCGGCGGCGACTGCGGCACCGGGAGCGGTGCACCCAGGAAGGCACCCGTAGGAACAGCGAGGTCAGAGGACGCCCCATCAGCAGGCGTCGGTGGGGAAGCGCCAATAGCCGAGTCGCGGGGCCCGACAGCCGGCCGCTGAGCAATCCCCTGGGGCGTCGCCCAGCCCGGGTGGATAGGTGGGGGCTGATGACCCAGGGCAGCGGGCGGCGGCGACGGCGCAGCCGACTGCTCGCGGGCGCAGGGTGTGGCCGGCGTGTAGGCACGGAGGAACCGCCGGTTGCGCAGTGTCAGACGTCCCGAACCGTCAACCCTGACCCTATTTAGGGGCAATGGATGTCCACTTGCGGGAGACGACAGACAGTGGTGCGGTTAGCCAAAGTGACAATGGATGTCCACTTGCGGGAGACGACAGACAGTGGTGCGGTTAGCCAAAGTGACAGACCTAATGTTAGACCAATTTACAGGCAATGGACGTCCACTCTCGGGAGAGAGACCTCCAGCATGTGTCCCTGACATGGAGACTCTGTTTATTTCACTCATCCAGGACAGAGACCGGGGAAATCTCCTCTCTGTGGCCCCTCCAAGACCCCCAAAGGACGGACCACAGACCTCCAGCATGTGTCCCTGACATGGGCACCTCCATAACCTTGCACACCGTGAGTCCCCGGACTCCCGGACTTAAGCACTCCCCCACGGACTAAACCCAGATGTTCACACCCTACAGAACTCCATGCCCCTGGTTAACCTAAAGGGGGTGGATTTTGCGGTGCTTTACCATCCGCACATCGGTATCCATATTCGGCCTTATTCACGGCACCACCACCCCTTCTGTGGAGGATATTCTCATGCTCCTGGTAACCCTTTAAATAGTCTGATACTGTCAGGGCTCATCACCGCACTTTACAAGCCATAAATAATGTTTAAATGGTCGGGGAAAGTGTTTTTAAACGTCTGGAAGAGAGTTGTAGCCTGTCATTTTGCAGGATATAATTTAACATGGAACCTCTCCTGGAAATGCGCAGAGTATGTCCATTTCCAGGAGAGGTTCCATGTTAAATTATATCCTGCAAAATGACAGGCTATAAGCCAGGAACAAGTGTTTGAAAGGCGGGGAAAAGTTGTTTAAAATAGTCGGAAAAGTGTTTTTAAACGTCTGGAAGAGAGTTGTTGCCTGTCATTTTGCAGGATATAATTTAACATGGAACCTCTCCTGGAAATGCGCAGAGTATGTCCATTTCCAGGAGAGGTTCCATGTTAAATTATATCCTGCAAAATGACAGGCTATAAGCCAGGAACAAGTGTTTGAAAGGCGGGGAAAAGTGGTTTAAAATAGTCGGAAAAGTGTTTTTAAACGTCTGGAAGAGAGTTGTTGCCTGTCATTTTGCAGGATATAATTTAACATGGAACCTCTCCTGGAAATGCGCAGAGTATGTCCATTTCCAGGAGAGGTTCCATGTTAAATTATATCCTGCAAAATGACAGGCTATAAGCCAGGAACAAGTGTTTGAAAGGCGGGGAAAAGTGGTTTAAAATAGTCGGAAAAGTGTTTTTAAACGTCTGGAAGAGAGTTGTTGCCTGTCATTTTGCAGGATATAATTTAACATGGAACCTCTCCTGGAAATGCGCAGAGTATGTCCATTTCCAGGAGAGGTTCCATGTTAAATTATATCCTGCAAAATGACAGGCTATAAGCCAGGAACAAGTGTTTGAAAGGCGGGGAAAAGTTGTTTAAAATAGTCGGAAAAGTGTTTTTAAACGTCTGGAAGAGAGTTGTTGCCTGTCATTTTGCAGGATATAATTTAACATGGAACCTCTCCTGGAAATGCGCAGAGTATGTCCATTTCCAGGAGAGGTTCCATGTTAAATTATATCCTGCAAAATGACAGGCTATAAGCCAGGAACAAGTGTTTGAAAGGCGGGGAAAAGTTGTTTAAAATAGTCTGATACCTCCAGGGCGCATCACCGCATTTTACAAGCCAGGGAAGGTGTCGGAATCCTGGGTAAACATTGTTTAAATAGTCTGACACCTGGCACTGTATTTGCCCCTGGGAGAGGTTCCATGTTAAATTATATCCTGCAAAATGACAGGCTATAAGCCAGGAACAAGTGTTTGAAAGGCGGGGAAAAGTTGTTTAAAATAGTCTGATACCTCCAGGGCGCATCACCGCATTTTACAAGCCAGGGAAGGTGTCGGAATCCTGGGTAAACATTGTTTAAATAGTCTGACACCTGGCACTGTATTTGCCCCTGGGAGAGGTTCCATGTTAAATTATATCCTGCAAAATGACAGGCTATAAGCCAGGAACAAGTGTTTGAAAGGCGGGGAAAAGTTGTTTAAAATAGTCTGATACCTCCAGGGCGCATCACCGCATTTTACAAGCCAGGGAAGGTGTCGGAATCCTGGGTAAACATTGTTTAAATAGTCTGACACCTGGCACTGTATTTGCCCCTGGGAAACTTCAAGGTTATATTCATGTTTTATTATTTATTTAATAATCACATGATTTTTACAAAAACAGTATACACAGTATACATATATACAATAATAATAATAATAATAATATAACAATATACATAATAAAAACATGAAAAGTGGTGAAAATGAGAAAATGTATCCGAAAATAGTGCCTCCTAATGCGGGCATGTGGACAGTAGCCACAGACTCACAGGCACACACACACATGCAGAGATCCAGGGGGCGGAGCACATGGCTTTTTTTACCCAGAAATAAGTCTATGAGAGGCGGGGAGACTCAGAGGACAGGCTGCGTCACCTCACTTTGTAACCCAGGAAAAGAGCAGGAATTCTGGCTGCGTGAGTGTTAAAAGTGCATTCATCTGTGTTAATCCGACAGCCGCAGAGGTGCTGACGCAAAGCAGGCGGAACAAATTGATTATTTGAACCAGGAATAAATGTTTGCAAGGCAGGGAAAGTGTTCCTGCAGCCCCTCCATAACGGTAATAATGATTAGAAATTATTTCCAGGGCAGAAAGCGTTTTTTAAATGTGGAAAAAAATATGTTAAACTGTTTAAAAAGCACAAAGTGATTTGAGTGCAGTTCTCATGTGTCCCCACAGGAGGGCGCGTCGTCCCAGGGAGCACAGTGCATGGTGACAAGGTACGATTTATACCCTAAAATAGCATGCTAAGTGTGGGTGGATTAGTTTCAAAGCATGCACACTCTGCTCGTGTCAGACTTCCATCAAATAGACCGGGGAAAACACCTCTCATTAGCCCCTCACAGACCACCAAAGGACGGACTAAGCAGCTCCAGCACGGCTCCCTCACATGGAGCTCAGGTTATTTCATACCTCCAGGAGAGGGACCGGGAAAACCACCTCTCTGTAGCCCCTGACAGAGCCCCAAAGGACGGACTAAGGACCTCCGGCAACAGTGGCACTTCCATAACCTCGTGCACCGTGAGACCCCGGGCCCCCGGACTTAAGCACTCCCCCACGGACTAAACCCAGATGTTCACACCCTGCAGAATCTCATGCCCCTGGTCACCTTTAAGGGGGGGTGGATTTTGCGGTGCTTTACCGTCCGAACACAAGCATCAATATTCGTCCTCCTTCACAGCAGCAGCAGCAGCAGCAGCAGCAGCAGCAGCAGCAGCAGCAGCACCTGCCCTGCTGCACTTCCATAACCTCGTGCACCGTGAGACCCCGGGCCCCCGGACTTAAGCACTCCCCCACGGACTAAACCCAGATGTTCACACCCTGCAGAATCTCATGCCCCTGGTCACCTTTAAGGGGGGGTGGATTTTGCGGTGCTTTACCGTCCGAACACAAGCATCAATATTCGTCCTCCTTCACAGCAGCAGCAGCAGCAGCAGCAGCAGCAGCAGCAGCAGCAGCACCTGCCCTGCTGGAGGTTCACACTTTAACTTATTTGTATTCGTTTTTTTTTGTTCCCCTCCTCTGCCTTACACATCCTCCCACGCTCGAGCACTCCTCACTCGGACTAAACCCCTCCATGCACACCACCAGAACCAGAACCTCACGCCCCTGGTGACCTTAAAGGTGTTTGTCTTTGTTTGTTTTTGTACTCCACATAGACAGGCAGGTGTTCAGCACCACGGACAGAGCGGGCCCGCTGCTGCTGCTGCTGGAAGGTGGAACACTTTGAGTCTTTTTATTTTCTCTTTTCTCCCTGCTCCTGCACACACCTTTTGTTACCCTCCTCTGCATTACACATCCTCCCACGCTCGAGCACTCCTCACTCGGACTAAACCCAGATGTTCACACCCTACAGAACTTCATGCCCCTGGTTACCCTAAAGGGGTGGATTTTACGGTGCTTTACCGTCCGCACATCGGCATACATATTCGGCCTTATTCATGACACTACCACCCCTTCTTTGGAGGATATTGCAGGATATAATTTAACATGGAACCTCTCCTGGAAATGCACAGAGTATGTCCATTTCCAGGAGAGGTTACATGTTAAATTATATCCTGCAAAATGACAGGCACTGTATTTGCCCCTGGGAACCTTCAAGGTTATACTAATGTTTTTTTTTTATTTTTTATTTAATTATCACACCACTTTTACAAAAACAGTATACAAAATAAACATAATAACAACATGATTAACAGGGGCCTGGGGGCCATATTAGCCGTCTAACTTGTACAGTGCACCGGGGAAAAAAGGTTGAGTCCACGGCCCCTTTCCCCTCATCAGGAGTACCAATCGGTCCTGAAGAAGAGGTATCGCTGCTCTCCGCCCCTGAATCCTCTTCGGAGGTAGCTGACGGTGGTAGACCTCCTTCTGATGATGATGCTGCTGCAGCTGCTGCCGCCGCCCTGAACATGGAGCGGATCTTCAATGCCTCCTTTATTCCAGGCGTATTCGCGTAGAACCGGTCTGCAGTGCTTACGTCGTGGCACATAAACCTAGCCAGAATCGACCTGCTTTCTGGATCTTGGTGATGCTTGATATTGTCAGCCAGGGCAGTGCGCAAGATGGTGAAGGTGACGGCTGTTTCTAGCCCAGCATCAGCCCAAGCCCTCTTCAAGTGAGCGTTCAGGTTCTTGGAAGCCTGCTTCCCCGATGTGAAAAGGAAGAATTCATTCTGAGGACCCGACAAGCCCTCTTTTATCCCCATCCACCGCATGACCCAGCTAAACTCCTTTATTGTAAGCACCAGCTGTGCTTCACCAAATGTCTTGGCAGTCTTGTGATCCTGCACGTGGATGATGTAGCCCTCAGCAGTGCCCCTTCTGTCCGCCTCAAAGACCTCCGTGTTGGTCATGTTTGCATACACACCCGGACGGTGGCCATACAGGAGGCTCCAATGGAGGGTTAGATAGCCATATAGCAGGTACTGGGTGATTGAGGTCGGATTGCTAGCCATCAGGTCAAGGAGATCAGGGATGCGCTTCTCAGCGGCCGCCATGGCGGCGAGAAGCTCCGCCTGGCTCGGCAGACGATCCAGCTTGTCCCTCTTCACCTTAAACTGGTGGAGAGTGACAGACTTTTTCAAATCGTTAATGTTGGCTTTCACCTCTCTGATGATGTTGGTCATATCAGACTGGGTGAGCCTGCACCCCCGGAGCTTTGATGCAGACAAGTACCTCAGGAAATGGTTCACAGTCTTCAGGAACAACAGCGATGTTGTGACTGTCCGGCCCGACTCTGAAATATACTTGCTCCAGCCACGGACCCTCTTTGTGTCTTTTAGAAACAGCCAGTCTGACAGCCGGTCAAAACCATGGGCCATGAATACTATGAAGTTCTTTATCCGGCTGACATTGGACATACAATTCTCTTTCCGTTTTACTGTCGGTGCAAGACCCTCACAATGACCTCTGTATGTCTGAATGTACGTCTCCATGCTTTTAGGCAACGTGATTTCACGCATGGTATTCCGCAGTCCCTTCCCAGTGCACCATTGATTTTGGGAAGAGGGCCAGTCCTTAGCCAGATTAGCTTTCAGCTTATTGGAGACAGACGCACGGGTCTTCTGGCATACAGGGGTCTCACTACAGGAGGCTTCTACGGACCGCATGACAGTCTGCATCGGGGTCTTGCTTCCGGAGGCTTCTGGGGACCGCATCACAGACTTGAGAGGGATCTCACTCGCAGAGGCTTCTATGGACCGCATGACAGTCTTCACTGGGGTCTCACTACCGGAGGCTTCTGGGGACCACATGACAGTCTTCACTGGGGTCTTGCTTCCGGAGGCTTCTGGGGACCGCATCACAGACTTGAGAGGGGTCTCTCTACCGGAGGCTTTGTCGGACCGCATGACAGTCTTCACCGGGGTCTTGCTTCCGGAGGCTTCTGGGGACCGCATGACAGTCTTCACCGGGGTCTCACTACCGGAGGCTTTGTCGGACCGCATGACAGTCTTCACCGGGGTCTTGCTTCCGGAGGCTTCTGGGGACCGCATCACAGACTTGAGGGGGGTCTCACTCGCAGAGGCTTCTATGGACCGCATGACAGTCTTCACCGGGGTCTTGAGAGGGGTATTGCTGCCGGAGGCTACTGAGTTCATGTCGGGGGTACTTGGGATTGCTACGCCCTTAAATCGTATACATTCTTCGTCTTCCTCAAGCAGAGCAGCAGTGGCATTCTGCTTCCTGGGTTTTAGACCCTGTTTTAGCCTGGAGCGCAGGGTCTTCACCTCATCAATGAGGGCATCCTTCTGAGCCCTCAATGCCACATTGTCCAGCCTCACCTGCATGCAGTCCTCTTCGTCACACTCGGTATGTGGGGAGAAGGGTGGAGGGTGCACCGGGTATTCCTCCTCATTGTCTATATCCAATGATGTAGCCATTCCAATGATGGGATTAGTCTCTCGGAGGTCATGGAGCAACTGCAGGGCCACACTATGCTTCAGCCTTGCCATGACCTGATGTGCCTCATCTCGGGAGAACTCAGGGTGGTCACGAGTTACATGACGGTGTAGTTTCCTCCCAGCATACGAACACCCTGTGATGGGACAGGGTTTGGTCCGAACATTTATTCTACCACTGGCCATTTTAAGAATGATGCCTCTTTCATCCAGGTTCCGCACTGCATGTTTGTGCTTAAGGTGCTTATTCAAAGCCAGATAGCGGAGGCTGCACACCGGGCATTCGTTCAACATCCTTCCAAAAACACACACAATGAATTCTATTTAAATGGTTTTCTGTTTCTCCGTTTATATGCGTTAGCCAACTGCTGATTGCAACCATGGGTCCGATGCTTCAATGCAGGGAACACGGACCAAGGGGAGGACTTGGGTTACCACCTGGTTAAAATGGTCCCACCTCCGCACCAACGCGACTGGCGATGGGTCCGATACATTGATTGTTTTTTGTTTCATGGTTCTGCCACGAACTCACAAGACAGTTTTGGGTACAAAACGTGGGGGTAACAGTACCTCCGGGCGCTCCGTCCCGCTCCGGCTTTTGCCGCAGCGGGGGGAGGAGGCATTGAACCCCTCGCACCTGCCCCCGGAGGAGGCAGGGGAGTCAGGTACCCGGAGGCGCACGGTGGACGGCCAGGGCGAGACCGCCACACCGCACTGGAGTCAGAGTTCCGAGTTTTTCGAGCCAGGTCCCGGTGAAACGCAGTACGGAGCACCCGGCAGGAACCTCCAGCAGACCCCCCCGCGCGGTTCCCTCGTCCCTCGGAAGAGGCGGAGAGGTGGGTGTTTTTCATCTGCTGGCGGACTGCCGGGGAGAACGTGCTGCTCGGGAGCCAGGCTCAGAGTTAGTGGAAGTGAGAGCCCGTGCACCTGCCTTTTACAGCAGGCACGCGCTGGTATCGGGGTGGGGAGAGAAGGTAGATGCAGAGGCTGCAGAAACAGCCAGAGCCTTTCCCCTCTAACACACCCCTCATTTGGTTCATGAGCACTGGGCAGAGTCCCCTGTCAACTCTCCTTATATTCCTCCGGAGACCAGTTGGGAAATGGCAGCATCCCACTTCACCTGGTAGACCATATCGTTAAATGAGCTCAGTAATGTACTGCACAACATCACATGGGTAAAATGAGCTATATCATGCACTGCAAAATCACATTTGGTTTATTTCCAAAAAGCCTGGAAAAAACACATATCCATCATGTCCTGTAAAATATCATTATTTGTTTATGTCCGCTCCAGGATTACCCGTAGTTTGGATGAACCGACCGCCAAGCACCGGAAGCTGGACCCGGGGGAGGAGGCCCTCCGATGGCGGGTCAAAGTTGATGATACCGCAGCTGGCTGGACACTAGCCGTAGAAGAACACCTGGGCGGGACCAGGCATGTCCCTCTTTGCAGACAAGCATATGTGCTCCCAGGAGCAGAGTCAATCCCACAGTTTGGAGGAACCGACCGCCAAGCACCGGAAGCTGGACCCGGGGGAGGAGGCCCTCCGATGGCGGGTCAAATTTGATGATACCGCAGCTGGCTGGACACTAGCCGTAGAAGAACACCTGGGCGGGACCAGGCATGTCCCTCTTTGCAGACAAGCATATATATGTGCTCCCAGGAGCAGAGTCAATCCCACAGTTTGGAGGAACTGACCGCCAAGCACCGGAAGCTGGACCCGGGGAGGAGGCCCTCCGATGGCGGGTCAAATTTGATGATACCGCAGCTGGCTGGACACTAGCCGTAGAAGAACACCTGGGCGGGACCAGGCATGTCCCTCTTTGCAGACAAGCATATGTGCTCCCAGGAGCAGAGTCAATCCCACAGTTTGGAGGAACCGACCGCCAAGCACCGGAAGCTGGACCCGGGGGGAGGAGGCCCTCCGATGGCGGGTCAAATTTGATGATACCGCAGCTGGCTGGACACTAGCCGTAGAAGAACACCTGGGCGGGACCAGGCATGTCCCTCTTTGCAGACAAGCATATGCGCTCCCAGGAGCAGAGTCAATCCCACAGTTTGGAGGAACCGACCGCCAAGCACCGGAAGCTGGACCCGGGGAGGAGGCCCTCCGATGGCGGGTCAAATTTGATGATACCGCAGCTGGCTGGACACTAGCCGTAGAAGAACACCTGGGCGGGACCAGGCATGTCCCTCTTTGCAGACAAGCATATGTGCTCCCAGGAGCAGAGTCAAACCCGCAGTTTGGAAGAACCGACCGCCAGAGCACCGGCACGAAGCCGGGCCGGCGGAGGCCTTCCGATGGCGGGTCACGTTTGCCATTCGATCAATGTCTTTGCAGACAAGCATATATGTGGTTGTTACGCAGGATCAAATAGGTAGTTTGATGAAGTAGGGTCCTGTGCCCGGAGCAAGGCCAATTGCTGAATGCCGCAGCCGACTAAGGCCGCTATGCCACAGTGGAGGATGAGAGAAACAGGTGTTTGTTTTGCATTCCGCGGCAAAGAGGGGAGGTGGAACTTCCACCCCGCTACGGAACCTGTGGTGGGACCCCTGAGTCTGACGGTTCGTCTTGGAAACGCTTCATATCGGTCGGCCTGGGAGGTAAGAGACACGCAGGGTAACGGACACGCAGGGTTACCCCCACGCAGCCCACGCAACACGGAGGAGGCAGGGGAGTCTGGTACCCGGAGGCGCATGGCCGCAACACCGCACTGGAGTCAGGGTTTCGAGTTTTTCGAGCCAGGTCCCAGTGAACGCAAGACTCCAGCAGGAGCCTCCAGCAGACCCCCCCGACGTTTCCCTCGTCCCTCCCGGCCATCAGAGTCGAACCCGCAGTTCGGAGGAACCGACCGCCAGAGCACCGGCACGAGGCCGGGCCGGCGGAGGCCCTCCGATGGCGGGTCGCGTTTGCCATTCGATCAGTGAGAAATCAGAAGAGGAAGGGGGAAGAAAAAAGACTAACTTGTCTTTTTGGAGAACCATCAAAAATGGGTGAAAATGAAAAAATGTATCCGAGAATAGTGCCCCATAAGGCGGGTAAAGTCCCCTGTCAACTCCCCTCACCTTCCTCCACACTCTGAAAAAGTCAGAGTTATTTTTTGGAGAACCATCAAAAATGGGTGAAAATGAAAAAATGTATCCGAGAATAGTGCCCCATAAGGCGGGTAAAGTCCCCTGTCAACTCCCCTCACCTTCCTCCACACTCTGAAAAAGTCAGAGTTATTTTTTGGAGAACCATCAAAAATGGGTGAAAATGAAAAAATGTATCCGAGAATAGTGCCCCATAAGGCGGGTAAAGTCCCCTGTCAACTCCCCTCACCTTCCTCCACACTCTGAAAAAGTCAGAGTTATTTTTTGGAGTTCCATCAAAAATGGGTGAAAATTAAAAAATGTATCCGAGAATAGTGCCCCATAAGGCGGGTAAAGTCCCCTGTCAACTCCCCTCACCTTCCTCCACACTCTGAAAAAGTCAGAGTTATTTTTTGGAGAACCATCAAAAATGGGTGAAAATGAAAAAATGTATCCGAGAATAGTGCCCCATAAGGCGGGTAAAGTCCCCTGTCAACTCCCCTCACCTTCCTCCACACTCTGAAAAAGTCAGAGTTATTTTTTGGAGTTCCATAAAAAATGGGTGAAAATGAAAAAATGTATCCGAGAATAGTGCCCCATAAGGCGGGTAAAGTCCCCTGTCAACTCCCCTCACCTTCATCCACACTCTGAAAAAGTCAGAGTTATTTTTTGGAGAACCATCAAAAATGGGTGAAAATGAAAAAATGTATCCGAGAATAGTACCCCATAAGGCGGGTAAAGTCCCCTGTCAACTCCCCTCACCTTCCTCCACACTCTGAAAAAGTCAGAGTTATTTTTTGGAGAACCATCAAAAATGGGTGAAAATGAAAAAATGTATCCGAGAATAGTGCCCCATAAGGCGGGTAAAGTCCCCTGTCAACTCCCCTCACCTTCCTCCACACTCTGAAAAAGTCAGAGTTATTTTTTGGAGAACCATCAAAAAGGGCTAAAAGTGTTGAAATGTATCCGAGAATAGTGCCCCATAAGGCGGATTGAGTCCCCTGTCAACTCCCCTTACCTTCCTCCACACTCTGAAAAAGTCAGAGTTATTTTTTGGAGAACCATCAAAAAGGGCTAAAAGTGTTGAAATGTATCCGAGAATAGTGCCCCATAAGGCGGATAAAGTCCCCTGTCAACTCCCCTCACCTTCCTCCAGAGCCCAGTTCAAAAACTTTAAGTTTGGTAAGAACCATGCTGGGGGGTCTCCAGGCAACAAAATGTATCCGAGCCAAAGTGCACATACAGCGGATGAATTCCTCCATGAAGTTACACAGCCGTTTTTTTTCTGAGTCCTCTCAAAAACCGGGTTTCCGATTTCGTGCAGAAGGTAGCTTGTAAAACATGAACGGTTTTTTACAACGGAGGAGGGGAAGTCTGGATTCCCCTCTCCGTTGTACCTTGCAACGGGGGAGGGGAAAAGTGTTCGGCGCTTCGTCCCGAAGCGCCGAACACTTTTCCCCTTCTCCAATTTTTCAGATCCCCTCTCCCATGTAATTTTAAAAGTTCATTTTTTGATTATTTTAACATATAATTGACCGTTTTCTTTCATTTTTTTTTCATTCCACGGGTGGGGGCCTATGGCAGGCTGCCTATGAGCTCCCAAATTTGGCCCGGATCATCCGGGATTTGTGGGATAAGCTCCATAAACTGACAAAGTCATCCAAATATGTCGCTTTTATCGCCCAAAGATATATCATGCAAATACATTAAAATAGTAAAAGGTACGATTGTGCTCGGCATTAACCGGAATTTGATTTATATAGCCCCCAAAAAATAATTAAAAATCATTTTCGTGGGGAAAAGTGTTAACACGCCTGATTAAAGCATTTGCGGGACCCCAGCGAGCTCCAGACTATGTGCATTGTGTCGGGGACCCTGGAGAATGATAAAACCCATCATTTAAATGCCAAAAACACCATTAAAAGTCACTTTTAGGGGCAAAAAACAGCCTCTGTCCACTTCGTTAACAAACTGATGGGGAAATGGACAAAATCGTGATTAAAGCATTTTGCGGGACCCCAGCGAGCTCCAGACTAGTTTCATTGTGTAGGGGACCCTGGAGAATGATAAAACCCATCATTTAAATGCCAAAAACACCATTAAAAGTCACTTTTAGGGGCAAAAAACAGCCTCTGTCCACTTCGTTAACAAACTGATGGGGAAATGGACAAAATCGTGATTAAAGCATTTTGCGGGACCCCAGCGAGCTCCAGACTAGTTTCATTGTGTCGGGGACCCTGGAGAATGATAAAACCCATCATTTAAATGCCAAAAACACCATTAAAAGTCACTTTTAGGGGCAAAAAACAGCCTCTGTCCACTTCGTTAACAAACTGATGGGGAAATGGACAAAATCGTGATTAAAGCATTTGCGGGACCCCAGCGAGCTCCAGACTAGTTTCATTGTGTCGGGGACACTGGAGAATGATAAAACCCATCATTTAAATGCCAAAAACACCATTAAAAGTCACTTTTAGGGGCAAAAAACAGCCTCTGTCCACTTCGTTAACAAACTGATGGGGAAATGGACAAAATCGTGATTAAAGCATTTTGCGGGACCCCAGCGAGCTCCAGACTAGTTTCATTGTGTCGGGGACCCTGGAGAACGATAAGACCCATCATTTAAATACAAAAAACACCATTAAAAGTCACTTTTAGGGGCAAAAAACAGCCTCTGTCCACTTCGTTAACAAACTGATGGGGAAATGGACAAAATCGTGATTAAAGCATTTTGCGGGACCCCAGCGAGCTCCAGACTAGTTGCATTGTGTCGGGGACCCTCCGCAATGATAAGACCAATCATTTAAATACAAAAAACACCATTAAAAGTCACTTTTAAGGGCAAAAAACAGCCTCTGTCCACTTCGTTAACAAACTGATGGGGAAATGGACAAAATCGTGATTAAAGCATTTTGCGGGACCCCAGCGAGCTCCAGACTAGTTTCATTGTCTTGGGGACCCTCCACAATGATAAGACCCATCATTTAAATGCAAAACCCACCATTAAAAGTCACTTTTAGGGGCGAAAAACAGCCTCTGTCCACTTCGTTAACAAACTGATAGGCAAATGGACAGAAGGGGGAACACGGCCCAGCCGCTGCTCCGCTGCTCCAGACTATGTGCATTGTGTCGGGGAGCCAGGTCAAACCCCTCCATGCACACCGCCAGAACCAGAACCTCACGACCCTGGTGACCTTAAAGGTGTTTGTCTTTGTTTGTTTTTGTACTCCACATAGACAGGCAGGTGTTCAGCACCGCGGGCCCGCTGCTGCTGCTGCTGGAAGGTGGAACACTTTGAGTCTTTTTATTTTCTCTTTTCTCCCTGCTCCTGCACACACCTTTTGTTCCCCTCCTCTGCCTTACACATCCTCCCACGCTCGAGCACTCCTCACTCGGACTAAACCCCTCCATGCACACCGCCAGAACCAGAACCTCACGACCCTGGTGACCTTAAAGGTGTTGTCTTTGTTTGTTTTTGTATTCCACATATACAGGCTGGGGTTCAGCACCACGCACAGAGCCTACCCGCTACCTCCAGGGCGCATCACCACATTTTACAAGCCAGGAAAGGTGCATGGATCCTGGGTAAACATTGATTAAGTGTTTTTAAATGTGTGGAACAGTGTTTTGTCACTTTCAAAACTCTCCTGTCATTGACCGGAGAATTTGGGTCGATGTTGTATTCAATCTGGCCATTAATATTCCAGTGAGACGAAGTACGTACATTGACCGGAGTGATCCCATGTTAATGTTGTCCAAATACCGGAACATTCCCTAACCCGATACTGGTCGTGGCCCGGCGACTCCACCACGATCCCCGACCTGTCCCATTTGTGGGGGCTCGGGCCTTGCTGGTTCTGGAGGAATACCCTTTCGCCGAGTGCCAATGGGCGGAGCGGTCTCGAGTGAGTCCCCAGAGACTCGGTGGTACGGGACATACGGGTCCGAAGGGCGTCCTCCTTCGCCGCCCATGCCTCGCGCCATAGCAGGCGGATATGCGGGTTCGAGAACTTCTCGAGGCGGTTCACGAAGGAGAGCGAGCCACGAAGTGGGCGGCCGAAGATGATCTGTGCTGGCGAGAGGTCGCATTCGGGGTCAGGCGTGTTACGCAAATGCAGCATAGCGCGCAGGAAGCGGTCCTGGTCAAGGCTGCCCGACGGGCCGGTGTTGGACATCAAGAGGCGCTTAGCAGTCTTAACCGCAACCTCCGCCCTCCCATTCGACTGCGGAAAGCTAACGGAAGACACACGGTGTTCGACGTGCCATAAGCGGAGGAAGTCCTCGGTGTGGCTCGCCTTGAATTCCGGACCACCGTCGCTCGAGAGCTCCTCCGGTACGCCGAAGGTGGCGAAGAACGACCGGAGGTGTTGGACCAGGCCAGCTGAGCCCGCCAGGGCAGTACCCGCCGTAGAGCTCAGGACCTCTACCCAGCCCGAGAGCCGATCCCCGACAACTAGGTAGTGACGGCCCCCATAGTCGAAGAAGTCAGCAAACACCGCCTCGAATGGCGTGGACGGGGGTGGGGACGGCCGGGGGGGTGTAGCCGCCTGTGACGGAGCATTGCGGTTGCAGTCTGCACACCCGTCCCTGGTGGCCTGAATGTCCCCGGACATCCCGGGCCAGTAAACTATGGCTCGGGCATGCTGCCCCATGGCTGAGGTCCCCTGGTGAGCGGCATGGAGATGCCGAAGGACCCTCCCACGGAGGGATGGGGGAACCACGACGCGGTCCCGATAGAGCAGGACGCCGTCCTGGGCGTAGACGGACTCACAGACCGATGACAGACTCGCCAGGGCAGGGTCGTTAACGTCAATCCCACCCTCTTGCTCGATGAGTTGGAGGAGGTGGCCGAGGCATCCATCAGCCGCTGTTTCCCGTGCGAGGAGGGGCCAAGAGACGGCTCCAAGCTCCCGTGCGTCGTCGCGGATGGAGGCCATGAGTGCTGACTCCATGGCGTCAGGCCCGCTCGGCAGCCCCAATGAGAGGCCGTTCGCTGAACCCGAGGGGGAAGGATGTCTCGACGTGGCATCAGCGGCATAGTTGCTCTTGCCAGGCAGATGCACAATGTCGAAGCGCCATGGGAGGGTGCGCTGCTTCAGTCTAAACAGACGCGAGTTTGTGATCTCATCCAGCGTACGGTCACCAAAGATGTTCACCAACGGCTTATGGTCGGTGACCACGACGAGGTTGTCGGACCCCTGCGTGAAGTACCGCGTCTGTTCCAGGCCCCATGCCACAGCTAGGGCCTCTCCCTCGACGGCTGCATAGCGCTGCTCCGCAGGGGACAGGAAACGCGAGCCCGCGAGGGTGACCCTCCACCCTCCTGGACAGCAGTCCGGTATGCCCGAGGCACAGTGACAATGTTGCTGGAGCAGGAAGTAGCCAATGCCACGCATGGACCAGTCAGGGCGGAGGCAGGTACGCTTCTGCATGTCGTAGATCTCCACGCCCTCGCGGATGGCCTCCATTATGGCTTGCTTGGACGTCTGGAAGGCCTCCTCCAGAACGGGGGACCATAGGAACGCACAGCGTGGGCTGAGGAACGGCTTAAATGGAGCCATCGTGTCACGCAACTGGGCGTAGTTAGCCACCTGGTTGACAAGGCTGAACCAACTCCTGATGTCCGTCGTGGAGCCTGGGGTGGGGAAGTCCCGGATGGCGTCCAAGTATTTTGGGAGCGGTTCGATGGTAGATTCCGACACCCTGAAGCCAGCGAAGTCGACGCACCTCTCCGCGAACTGAAGCTTGTCCGGATTCAGCACGATCCCCGATCGGCCGACACGCGTCAGGAAGTCGATGGTCCTCCACCAGTGTTGCTCCAGGTCGGTGTCATAGTGGATGGTGTCATCCACACAACGTTCCTTGCATTCATAGTCCGAGAGGACGGCGTCAAACCGACGGTTGTAGCCATCCCCTGACGACAGGAAACCCTGTGGTGCCCTGGTGTAGCGCCAACGGCCGAAGGGCGTGATGAAGGTAGTGAGGTGGCGATCCGACTCACGCAGGGGAACACTGTGGTAGCCGTTCCAGGCGTCCGTGACGGTCTTCCAGGTGCCCTTCGGGACGCGGCGTGCGAGGTGGAACGGGGACTCAGTGGCGAAGGTCTCACGTTGGCAGAACTTGTTGAGGGGGGAGAGGTCCACGGTCCTGCGGGGGGAACCGTCGTGCTTCCGAGTGACTACCATACGATGGCACCACGTCACCGGCTCGCCGTACGGCACGCGTTCAATGACCCCAAGGGCTTCGTCCCGCAGGAGGTCATCGTGAACCCTCCGCTGCCAGTGTAGAGGCACCGTAGCCGCGGTGTGGCATGCCTTAGGCGTAGCTGCGGTGTCCACGTGCATCTCGATAGGCGGCCCCTCCATGCATGGTAGTGCCCGATGGGGGCAAGTATTGAATGTCGACGAGGCATATCTCCCGAGTAGCCAACCTTTCATCCGGTTATTGTTCTCTGGCGTACAAGGGAACGGCAGTGCTGCGGGGCGCGCCGGGGGGACCGTGCGCTGAGGACATGAGCATTGGGCGTCCCCGGGGTCACTTGGCCCCACGCAGCCGCCGTTGGTTGACCTCGTCGCATTGATGGACAGGGGCTGGACTGGCGTGTCAGCCGTGTCAGGGCTACGCCTGTCCTTGGGCCCCCTTGCAACGTCGTCCGACGGGAAGTTAATGGGCAAGAGGCCGAGGTTGAGCAACGACTCGTAGGAGAGGTACATGGCCCGGACTGAGCTGCTCACATATACCATGGAACGGCAGGATGTAGTACGGCCCCCGCTGCAGGTCGTCGAGAGCCTAGCGAAGAACGCTCCCTCGATGGCTATAGGGGAGCGGTTGGCGGCCAACAGGCTGAGGCTGACGGGTCGCAGGTCGTCCCGGGCGAAACCGCAGGCCAGGAACTCCTCCAGAGACCAAAGGTCCGACTGCGCGCCAGTGTCTGCGACGGCGGATATTCGAGCTCCGTCGGCCGAGCCCCGGTTGCTGGTGCCATCCCTCGGCCCGACTGGCATGTCCATCGAGATGGTGATTAACGCCCGGGGGTGGTCTCTCAGCCTGGCTCGCCTCCATTCGCCCTTGGAGAAGATGTGGTGCTCGAGTATGATAGGTGAAGGCCTGTCGACACAGCCGTGCGACGTAGGGGCGCGGCGTCGGCGAAGGCTCCCGCGACGTCGGCCAGGGCGGGCTCCAGCTTGCACCGACGAGACCTGGGATACCAGCTCCGACCCCATGGCGGCCTGTTGACTGTCGGATGACGGCTGTTGACGCCTCTGTTGTCGGCGGGCCCTGTAGCAGCCGATGCACACCTGGTGAGGCTAAGGATTCCACCCGCGAGGCCCCTCCGTGAAGACGTTAAAGACGTTCTTACATTCCGGACACGAGGCACGTTTAGCCCCGTCCGCGGGGCTCGGGGCGGGGCTCGCCTGTGGAGTCGTCTTCAAGCGCCGGAATGACGACATGGCTGATAGGGAGGACGACGGGAGAGCGTTACGGGCCATCTCTTTGTTCTCGACGAGTGCAATCACGTCATTAACTGGCTTGACCAGGACGTCAGTTGTCCCTAGCGTCTCGCGGCGTATGTCCGAGTCATAGATGCCATTGAGCAGCACATCGCGGATAATGTGGTCGGTATAGTCCACGTCCTTACCACACTCGCATACCGCATTATATGCGCATGTCTCTGCTTTACCCCGCACTCTGGCAGCGAATGCGCGGAATGTCTCGTCGCGTTCCTGGCGTAACTGAAGTAGTTCGGTGCGCAGGATGCATGTAGCAACTGGGATGACAGCTAGGGAACGCATGACGGTGATCAGGTCTGGCAAGGGTCCGGAAGCGGCGTCGGGGACGGCTTTCAACAGGCTGTCTCCAAGTACAGGCCCAGCGCACTGAAACAGCTGGAAGGGGGCCTGTGTGTCCCCTATCCCTGAGCCGGCGCGGAATACATTCCAACGGCGGATGAACACGTTCCATTCCTCTATTGACACGCCCACATCAACTTTGGGCCGATCGAGTCTCGGGCCGTGAGGGGCTGGGGCCTGGGCTGGCGCGGCCATGACAGGCGCTGCGTGCTGGTGGCTACATCCATGAATCGTCAATATAGCAATGACGAGTGCTTCAGACAAGTCATCGGATTTGAACTCGCAGCCGGGGACAGGGCATCCAACAACGACCATGGTGTCGTCATGAAGAAACACACTCCTCAATGTCAGTTTCGGTGATTTATTGACAAGGATGACGACACCCTAAAACAGAATAATGCAGCAAGATAAGCTGACAAAGTATTACATCCATGCAATTCAATCAACACAAATATATACCACGAAACAGAGTATAGTAGTATAATAGTATAATATATAATATAATAGTGGAAACAGTCTTACATGAATGAGTGGACGAACGTCTCAACTCCAGGCGGAGTGCATGAACAATGTTTGAACTAAAATGGCCGCTCGGCACTTCCGGGTCAGAGCACGGCATAACCGGGCAGCGACAGCAGTGACACTGCCCTCTAGTGGCCGGCGATAAACTCTTCACATTTAACTCTATATTAGATTCTGTTGGTTTCTGTCAGAGTGTAAATAAACCAACCCACTGCTATAATCACACTCTTGACCTTGTTCTGACTTATGGTATTGAAATTGAGCAACTATTAGTCGAACCGCATAATCCTGCTTTATCCGACCATTTCTTCGTAACTTTTGAAGTACTGTTGCTAGACTACAAAGCATTAGCCAAAAGCTCCTGCAGCAGAAACCTATCTGTTAGTGCTATAGCCAAATTTAAGGAAGAGATTCCACCAATACTTAACTCGATAGCATATCTGCATGTAGGGGAGGAAACTTATACAAAATGTACACCACCCCAAATTGATCATGTTGTTGATAGTGCTACAGATGCGCTGCGAATAAAATTAGACTCTGTTGCTCCTTTGAAAAAGAAGAAAATAAAACAACATAGATTAGCTCCATGGCATAATGCCGAAACCCGCAAAATAAAGCAAAAGTCGAGACAACTTGAAAGGATATGGCGTTCCACTAAACTTGAAGAATCTCGTTTAATTTGGCATATTACACTCAATGAATATAAGAAAGCACTGCGTAAAGCGAGAGCAGCATACTACTCTTCATTAATAGATGAGAATAAGAATAATGCAAGATTTCTTTTCAGCACTGTAGCCAGGCTGACAGAGAGCCACAGCTCGACTGAGCCTTCTATTCCCATAGCACTCAGTAGTAATGATTTTATGTGCTTTTTTAACGATAAAATTGTTACTCTTAGAAACAAAATCAATGACCTCTTGCCTTTAACCAGTATAGTGTTATCAACAGCTCCCGGAAACGTAAGTTCTAATATTACACTAGATAGTAAACTAGAATGCTTTTCAGCCATAAACCTTGAACAATTAAATTCAATGATTCTCTCTTCTAAACCATCAACGTGTATCTTAGACCCGATTCCAACTAAGCTGTTAAAATAAGTTTTTCCATTAATTAGCACTTCTTTATTAAATATTATGAATATGTCTTTATTATCAGGCTATGTTCCACAATCTTTCAAAGTAGAAGTGATAAAACCGCTTCTCAAAAAGCACAACCTCGATCCAGAGGTTTTAGCCAACTATAGACCTATTTCTAATCTTCCGTTCCTCTCAAAGATTCTTGAGAAAGCAGTCGCAAAACAGCTGTGTGATTACTTAAAAAACTATGATTTATTTGAAGATTTTCAGTCTGGCTTTAGAACACAACATAGCACAGAGACAGCTCTGGTTAAAGTCACAAATGACATTCTAATAGCCTCTGACAAGGGACTTGTCTCTATTCTTGTCTTGCTCGATCTTAGTGCTGCATTTGATACTATCGACCATGATATCCTATTGCAAAGACTAGAGCACTTAGTTGGCATACAGGGAACTGCATTAGGCTGGTTTAGGTCCTATCTATCTGAACGCTCTCAGTTTGTACGTGTCAACGATGAATCTTCCCTGCAAACCAAAGTTAGCCACAGGGCTCAGTGCCACAGGGCTCAGTGCTTGGACCTATTTTGTTCACCCTATATATGCTTCCGTTAGGCAATATTATAAGGAATCATTCTGTAAACTTTCATTGTTATGCGGATGATACTCAACTATATTTATCAATCAAGCCTGATGAAATTAATCATCTAAATAAAATTCAAGACTGCCTCAAGGACTTAAAAACGTGGATGACCTTAAATTTTTTGATGTTAAACACGACCAAAACTGAAGTTATTGTACTTGGCCCGAAGAATCTACGAAACAAATTATCTAAAGATATATTAACTATGGATGGCATTAATTTGGCCTCCAGTGAGACTGTAAGGAATCTTGGTGTTATATTTGATCAGGATTTATCCTTTAACGCCCACATAAAATCAATTTCAAGGACCGCCTACTTCCATCTACGTAACATTGCAAAAATCAGGCATATCTTGCCTCAAAACGATGCAGAGAAACTAGTCCATGCATTTGTTACTTCAAGGCTGGATTATTGTAACTCCTTATTATCAGGGTGTACCAAGAAGTCAGTCAAGTCGCTTCAGCTGATTCAAAATGCTGCAGCTCGTGTACTAACCAGAGTTAGGAAAAGGGACCACATTACTCCTGTTCTGGCTGCCTTACACTGGCTCCCTATAGAACACAGGATAGAATTTAAAATTCTTCTTCTCGCCTACAAAGCCCTTAATGGGCAGGCGCCATCTTACCTTAAAGAACTCATTATACCCTATTGTCCTACTAGGGCATTGCGTTCCAAGAATGCAGGGTTGTTGGTTGTTCCTAGAGTCTCTAAAAGTACAATGGGAGCCAGATCCTTTTCTTATCAAGCTCCACTTTTGTGGAATCAGCTTCCAGTTTGTGTTCGGACGGCAGACACCCTATCCGTTTTTAAGAGTGCGCTTAAGACCTTCCTTTTTGATAAAGCTTATAGTTAGGGCTGATTAGATTCAGCCCCTAGTTTTGCTGATATAGGCTTAGTTTGTCGGGGGACATCTTACTTCTTCCTTCTCTCTGTCTATACCTGTGTACTCTCATGTTCCGATTAACCCAGCTTCCCCAAATTTCTTTCTTTTTGGTGTCTATATACGCCGGGATCCGGAGTCATGGATGATCCTGCGGTCCTGTGTCATGAATTGCGAGTCCTGGATCTTGAGTCGTGGCTGTGGTCCTGGATCATAAGTCCTGGATGGATATACTCATGGATTCATCTTCCTATTATACACACATGCATTTCCAAACATTTGGACTACCTATGTTGCAAATGTATTATCTTTTCAATTTACACACGGCATCTATTGCACGTCTGTCCGTCCTGGGAGAGGGATCCCTCCAATGTTGCTCTCCCTGAGGTTTCTCCCATTTTTCCCTTTAAACTGTGGGTTTTCTCTGGAAGTTTTTCCTTGTACGATGTGAGGGTCTAAGGACAGAGGTTGTCGTATTGTCATACTGATATTCTGTACAAACTGTGAAGTCCACTGAGACAAATGTAACATTTGTGATATTGGGCTATATAAATAAGCATTGATTGATTGATCATCCAACATATCCAACTCATCCAACTCATCTAACTCATCCAACTCATCGAACACATCCAACACATCCAACACGTCCAACACATCCAACTCATCCAACACATGTAACACATCTAACTCATCCAACACATCTAACACATCTAAATCATCCAACACATCCAACTCATCCAACAAGTCTAACACATCCAACTCATCTAACACATCTAACACATCTAACTCATCCAACACATCTAAAACATCTAACTCATCCAACACATCCAACAAGTCTAACACATCCAACTCATCTAACACATCTAACACATCTAACTCATCCAACACATTTAACACATCTAACTCATCCAACACATCCAACTCATCCAACACATCTAACACATCTAACTCATCCAAAATCCAACACATCCAACACATCTAACTCATCCAACACATCCAACACATCCAACTCATCCAACACATCTAACACATCTAACTCATCCAAAATCGAACACATCCAACTCATCCAACACATCCAACACATCTAACACATCTAACACATCCAACACATCCAACTCTTCCAACACATCTAACTCATCCAACTCATCTAACACATCCAACAAATCTAACTCATCCAACACATCTAACACATCCAACACATCTAACTCATCCAACTCATCCAACTCATCGAACACATCCAACACATCTAACACATCCAACACATCTAACTCATCCAACACATCCAACACATCCAACTCATCTAACACAACTAACACATCCAACACATCTAACACATCTAACTCATCCAACACATTCAACACATGTAACACATCTGACTCATCCAACACATCTAACTCATCCAACTCATCTAACACATCCAACACATCCAACACATCTAACTCATCTAACACATCTAACACATTTAACTCATTTAACACATCTAATTAATCCAACACATCCAACTCATCTAACAAATCCAACACATCTAACTCATCCAACACATCCAACACATCTAACACATCTAACTCATCCAACACATCTAACTCATCCAACAAATCTAACTCATCCAACACATCCAACTCATCTAACACATCCAACACATCTAACACATCCAACACATCGAACTCATCCAACACATCCAACTCATCCAACACATCCAACACATCCAACACATCCAACATATCCAACTCAACCAACACATGTAACACATCGAACTCATCCAACACATCCAACTCATCCAACAAGTCTAACACATCCAACTCATCTAACACATCTAACACATCTAACTCATCCAACACATCTAACTCATCCAACACATCCAACTCAAGTAACAAATCCAACACATCTAACTCATCCAAAAGATCTAACACATCTAACACATCTTACACATCTAACTCATCCAACACATCTAACTCATCCAACACATCTAACTCATCCAACACATCGAACACATCCAATACGTCCAACACGTCCAACACATCCAACTCATCCAACACATGTAACACATCTAACTCATCCAACACATCTAACACATCTAACTCATCCAACACATCCAACTCATCCAACAAGTCTAACACATCCAACTCATCTAACACATCTGACACATCTAACTCATCCAACACATCTAAAACATCTAACTCATCCAACACATCCAACTCATCCAACAAGTCTAACACATCCAACTCATCTAATACATCTAACTCATCCAACACATCTAACACATCTAACTCATCCAACACATCCAACTCATCCAACAAGTCTAACACATCCAACTCATCTAACACATCCAACACATCTAACTCATTCAACACATCTAACACATCTAACTCATCCAACACATCTAACACATCCAAAACATCCAACAAAACTAACTCATCCAACTCATCCAACACATCCAACCGATCTAACTCATCCAACTCATCCAACTCATCCAACACATCCAACACATCCAACACATCCAACTCATCCAACACATCTAACACATCTAACTCATCCAAAATCGAACCCATCCAACTCATCCAACACATCCAACACATCTAACAAATCCAACACATCCAACTCATCCAACACATCTAACTCATCCAACTCATCTAACACATCCAACAAATCTAACTCATCCAACACATCTAACACATCTAACTCATCCAACACATCCAACTCATCCAACAAGTTTAACACATCCAACTCATCCAACACATCTAACACATCTAACTCATCCAACACATCTAACTCATCCAACACATCCAACTCAAGTAACAAATCCAACACATCTAACTCACCCAACAGATCTAACACATCTAACACATCTAACACATATAACTCATCAAACACATCCAACTCATCCAACACATCTAACTCATCCAATACATCCAACTAATCTAACACATCCAACTCATCCAACACATCCAACACATCCAACTCATCTAAGACATCCAACACATCTAGCACATCCAACACATTTAACTCATCTAACACATCCAACTTATCGAACACATCCAACACATCTAACTCATCCAACACATCCAACTCATCTAACACATCCAACACATCTAACACATCTAACTCATCCAACAAATTCAACACATGTAACACATCTAACTCATCCAACACATCTAACTCATCCAACTCATCTAAAACATCTAACTCATCCAACACATCTAATTAATCCAACACATCAAACTCATCTAACAAATCCAACACATCTAACTCATCCAACACATCCAACACATCTAACACATCTAACTCATCCAACACATCTAACTCATCCAACACATCCAACTCATTTAATACTTCCAACACATCTAAAACATCCAACACATCTAATTCATCCAACACATCCAACTCATCCAACACATCCAACACATCCAACTCATCTAAGACATCCAACACATCTAGCACATCCAACTCATCTAACACATCCAACACATCTAACTTCTCCAACACATCTAAAACATCTAACACATCCAACACATCTAACTCATCCAACACATCCAACTCATCTAACACATCTAACACATCCAACACATCTAACACATCTAACTCATCCAACACATTCAACACATGTAACACATCTAACACATCTAAAACATCTAACTCATCCAACACATCTAATTAATCCAACACATCCAACTCATCTAACAAATCCAACACATCTAACTCATCCAACACATCCAACACATCTAACACATCTAACTCATCCAACACATCTAACTCATCCAACAAATCTAACTCATCCAACACATCCAACTCATCTAACACATCCAACACATCTAACACATCAAACACATCTAACTCATCCAACACATCCAACTCATCCAACACATCCAACACATCCAACTCATCTAAGACATCCAACACATCTAACACATCCAACACATTTAACTCATCTAACACATCCAACTTATCGAACACATCCAACACATCTAACTCATCCAACACATCTAACTCCTCCAACACATCCAACTCATCCAACACATCTAACGCATCCAACACATCTAACACATCTAACTCATCCAACACATTCAACACATGTAACATATCTAACTCATCCAACACATTTAACACATCTAACACATCTAACTCATCCAACAAATCCAACTCATACAACAAGTCTAACACATCCAACTCATCTAACACATCCAACACATCCAACTCATCTAACACATCCAACACATCTAACACATCTAACTCATCCAACACATTAAACACATTTTACACATCTAACTCATCCAACACATCTATTACATATAACACATCCAACTCATCTAACACATCCAACACATCTAACACTTCCAACTCATCCAACACATCTAACACATCCAACTCATCTAACACATCCAACTCATCTAACACATCAAACACATCTAACTAATCTAACACTAGCAACTCATCCAACACATCCAACACATTTAACACATCCAACTCATCTAACACATCTAACTCATCTAATTCATCCAACACATCTAACTCATCCAACACATCTAATTAATCCAACACATCCAACTCATCTAACAAATCCAACACATCCAACTCATCTAAGACATCTAACTCATCTAATTCATCCAACACATCTAACTCATCCAACACATCTAATTCATCCAACACATCCAACTCATCCAACACATCCAACACATCCAACTCATCTAAGACATCCAACACATCTAGCACATCCAACTCATCTAACACATCCAACACATCTAACTTATCCAACACATCTAAAACATCTAACACATCCAACACATCTAACTCATCCAACACATCCAACTCATCTAACACATCTAACACATCCAACACATCTAACACATCTAACTCATCCAACACATTCAACACATGTAACACATCTAACTCATCCAACACATCTAACTCATCCAACTCATCTAACACATCCAACACATCTAACACATCCAACACATCTAACACATCTAACTCATCCAACACATTAAACACATTTTACACATCTAACTCATCCAACACATCTATTACATATAACACATCCAACTCATCTAACACAACCAACATATCTAACTAATCTAACACTTCCAACTCATCCAACACATCTAACACATCCAACTCATCTAACACATCCAACTCATCTAACACATCAAACACATCTAACTAATCTAACACTAGCAACTCATCCAACACATCCAACACATTTAACAAATCCAACTCATCAAACACATCTAACTCATCTAATTCATCCAACACATCTAACTCATCCAACACATCTAATTCATCCAACACATCCAACTCATCTAACAAATCCAACACATCCAACTCATCTAAGACATCTAACTCATCTAATTCATCCAACACATCTAACTCATCCAACACATCTAATTCATCCAACACATCCAACTCATCCAACACATCCAACACATCCAACTCATCTAAGACATCCAACACATCTAGCACATCCAACTCATCTAACACATCCAACACATCTAACTTCTCCAACACATCTAAAACATCTAACACATCCAACACATCTAACTCATCCAACACATCCAACTCATCTAACACATCTAACACATCCAACACATCTAACACATCTAACTCATCCAACACATTCAACACATGTAACACATCTAACTCATCCAACACATCTAACTCATCCAACTCATCTAACACATCCAACACATCCAACACATCTAACTCATCTAACACATCTAAAACATCTAACTCATCCAACACATCTAATTAATCCAACATGTCCAACTCATCTAACAAATCCAACACATCTAACTCATCCAACACATCTAACACATCTAACTCATCCAACACATCTAACTCATCCAACAAATCTAACTCATCCAACACATCCAACTCATCTAACACATCCAACACATCTAACACATCAAACACATCTAACTCATCCAACACATCCAACTCATCCAACACATCCAACACATCCAACTCATCTAAGACATCCAACACATCTAACACATCCAACACATTTAACTCATCTAACACATCCAACTTATCGAACACATCCAACTCATCTAACAAATCCAACACATCTAACTCATCCAACACATTCAACACATGTAACACATCTAACTCATCCAACACATTTAACACATCTAACTCATCCAACAAATCCAACTCATACAACAAGTCTAACACATCCAACTCATCTAACACATCTAACTCATCCAACACATCTAACTCATCCAACACATCCAACTCATCTAACAAATCCAACACATCTAACTCATCCAACACATCTAACACATCTAACACATCTAACTCATCCAACACATCTAACTCATCCAACACATCTAACTCATCCAACACATCCAATTCATCTAACAAATCCAACACATCTAATACATCCAACACATCTAACTCATCCAACACATCCGACAAGTCTAACACATCCGACTCATCTAACACATCCAACACATCTAACTCATCCAAAACATCTAACAAATCTAACTCATCCAAAATCCAACACATCTAACTCATCCAACACATCTAACACAGCCAACTCATCCAACACATCCAATTCATCAAACTCATCTAACACATCCAACACATCCAACTCATCCAACACATCTAACACATCCAACACATACAACACATCCAACTCATCCAACACATCTAACATATCCAACACATCTAACTCATCCAACTCATCCAACTCATCGAACACATCCAACACGTCCAACACGTCCAACACATCCAACTCATCCAACACATGTAACACATCTAACTCATCCAACACATCCAACTCATCCAACAAGTCTAACACATCCAACTCATCTAACACATCTAACACATCTAACTCATCCAACACATCTAAAACATCTAACTCATCCAACACATCCAACTCATCCAACAAGTCTAACACATCCAACTCATCTAACACATCTAACACATCTAACTCATCCAACACATCTAACAAATCTAACTAATCCAACACATCCAACTCATCCAACAAGTCTAACACATCCAACTCATTTAAGTCATCCAACACATCTAACTCATCCAAAACATCCAACTCATCTAACACATCCAACACATCTAACTCATCCAGCACATCCAACACATCTAACACATCCAACTCATCCAACACATCCAACACATCCAACTCATCTAACACATCCAACACATCTAACTCATCCAACACATCCAACTCATCCAACACATCCAACTCATCTAACACATCCAACACATTTAACTCATCTAACACATCCAACTTATCGAACACATCCAACACATCTAACTCATCCAACACATCTAACTCATCCAACACATCCAACACATCTAACACATCCAGCTCATCCAACACATCCAACACATCCAACTCATCTAACACATCCAACACATCTAACACATCTAACTCATCCAACACATTAAACACATTTTACACATCTAACTCATCCAACACATCTATTACATATAACACATCCAACTCATCTAACACATCCAACACATCTAACTAATCTAACACTTCCAACTCATCCAACACATCTAACACATCCAACTCATCTAACACATCCAACTCATCTAACACATCAAACACATCTAACTAATCTAACACTAGCAACTCATCCAACACATCCAACACATTTAACACATCCAACTCATCTAACACATCTAACTCATCTAATTCATCCAACACATCTAACTCATCCAACACATCTAATTAATCCAACACATCCAACTCATCTCACAAATCCAACACATCCAACTCATCTAAGACATCTAACTCATCTAATTCATCCAACACATCTAACTCATCCAACACATCTAATTCATCCAACACATCCAACTCATCCAACACATCTAAGACATCCAACACATCTAGCACATCCAACTCATCTAACACATCCAACACATCTAACTTCTCCAACACATCTAAAACATCTAACACATCCAACACATCTAACTCATCCAACACATCCAACTCATCTAACACATCTAACACATCCAACACATCTAACACATCTAACTCATCCAACACATTCAACACATGTAACACATCTAACTCATCCAACACATCTAACTCATCCAACTCATCTAACACATCCAACACATCTAACACATCCAACACATCTAACACATCTAACTCATCCAACACATTAAACACATGTAACACATCTAACTCATCCAACACATCTAACTCATCCAACTCATCTAACACATCCAACACATCCAACACATCTAACTCATCCAACACATCTAATTAATCCAACATATCCAACTCATCTAACAAATCCAACACATCTAACTCATCCAACACATCTAACACATCTAACTCATCCAACACATCTAACTCATCCAACAAATCTAACTCATCCAACACATCCAACTCATCTAACACATCAAACACATCTAACTCATCCAACACATCCAACTCATCCAACACATCCAACTCATCTAAGACATCCAACACATCTAACACATCCAACACATTTAACTCATCTAACACATCCAACTTATCGAACACATCCAACACATCTAACTCATCCAACACATCTAACTCCTCCAACACATCCAACTCATCCAACACATCTAACGCATCCAACACATCTAACACATCTAACTCATCCAACACATTCAACACATGTAACACATCTAACTCATCCAACACATTTAACACATCAAACTCATCCAACAAATCCAACTCATACAACAAGTCTAACACATCCAACTCATCTAACACATCTAACTCATCCAACACATCTAACTCATCCAACACATCCAACTCATCTAACAAATCCAACACATCTAACTCATCCAACACATCTAACACATCTAACACATCTAACTCATCCAACACATCTAACTCATCCAACACATACAATTCATCTAACAAATCCAACACATCTAATACATCCAACACATCTAACTCATCCAACACATCCAACTCATCCAACACATCCAACTCATCTAACACATCCAACACATCTAACACATCCAACACATTTAACTCATCCAACACATCCAACTCATCCAGCACATCCAACACATCTAACACATCCAACTCATCCAACACATCTAACACATCTAACTCATCCAACATATTCAACACATTTTACATATCTAACTCCTCCAACACATCTAACACATCTAACACATCCAACTCATCTAACACATCCAACACATCTAACTAATCTAACACTTCCAACTCATCCAACACATCTAACAAATCCAACTCATCTAACACATCCAACTCATCTAACACATCCAACACATCTAACTAATCTAACACTAGCAACTCATCCAACACATCCAACACATCCAACTCGTCCAACACATTTAACACATCTAACTCATCGAACACATCTAACACATCTAACTCATCCAACACATCCAACTCATCCAACAAATCTAACACATCCAACTCATCTAACACATCTAACTCATCCAACACATCTAACACATCAAACTCATCCAACACATTCAACACATGTAACACATCTTAACTCATCCAACACATCTAACTCATCCAACTCATCTAACACATCCAACACATCCAACACATCTAACTCATCTAACACATCTAACACATCCAACTCATCCAACACATCTAACTCATCCAACACATCCAACACCTCTAACACATCCAACACATCCAACTCATCCAACACATGTAACATATCTAACTCATCCAACACATCCAACTCATCCAACAAGTCTAACACATCCAACTCATCTAACACATCTAACACATCTAACACATCCAACACATCTAAAACATCTAACTCATCCAACACATCCAACAAGTCTAACACATCCGACTCATCTAACACATCTAACACATCTAACTCATCCAACACATCCAATTCATCAAACTCATCTAACACATCCAACACATCCAACTCATCCAACACATCTAACACATCCAACACATCTAACTCATCCAACTCATCCAACTCATCGAACACATCCAACACGTCCAACACGTCCAACACATCCAACTCATCCAACACATGTAACACATCTAACTCATCCAACACATCCAACTCATCCAACAAGTCTATCACATCCAACTCATCTAACACATCTAACACATCTAACTCATCCAACACATCTAAAACATCTAACACATCCAACTCATCCAACAAGTCTAACACATCCAACTCATCTAACACATCTAACACATCTAACTCATCCAACACATCTAAAACATCTAACTCAACCAACACATCTAACAAATCCAACACATCCAACTCATCTAAGACATCTAACTCATCTAATTCATCCAACACATCTAACTCATCCAACACATCTACTTCATCTAATTCATCCAACACATCTAACTCATCCAACACATCTAATTCATCCAACACATCCAACTCATCCAACACATCCAACACATCCAACTCATCTAAGACATCCAACACATCTAGCACATCCAACTCATCTAACACATCCAACACATCTAACTTCTCCAACACATCTAAAACATCTAACACATCCAACACATCTAACTCATCCAACACATCCAACTCATCTCACACATCTAACACATCCAACACATCTAACACATCTAACTCATCCAACACATTCAACACATGTAACACATCTAACTCATCCAACACATCTAACTCATCCAACTCATCTAACACATCCAACACATCCAACACATCTAACTCATCTAACACATCTGAAACATCTAACTCATCCAACACATCTAATTAATCCAACATATCCAACTCATCTAACAAATCCAACACATCTAACTCATCCAACACATCTAACACATCTAACTCATCCAACACATCTAACTCATCCAACAAATCTAACTCATCCAACACATCCAACTCATCTAACACATCCAACACATCTAACACATCAAACACATCTAACTCATCCAACACATCCAACTCATCCAACACATCCAACACATCCAACTCATCTAAGACATCCAACACATCTAACACATCCAACACATTTAACTCATCTAACACATCCAACTTATCGAACACATCCAACACATCTAACTCATCCAACACATCTAACTCCTCCAACACATCCAACTCATCCAACACATCTAACGCATCCAACACATCTAACACATCTAACTCATCCAACACATTCAACACATGTAACACATCTAACTCATCCAACACATTTAACACATCTAACTCATCCAACAAATCCAACTCATACAACAAGTCTAACACATCCAACTCATCTAACACATCTAACTCATCCAACACATCTAACTCATCCAACACATCCAACTCATCTAACAAATCCAACACATCTAACTCATCCAACACATCTAACACATCTAACACATCCAACACATCTAACTCATCCAACACATCTAACTCATCCAACACATCCAATTCATCTAACAAATCCAACACATCTAATATATCCAACACATCTAACTCATCCAACACATCCAACTCATCCAACACATCCAACTCATCTAACACATCCAACACATCTAACTCATCCAACACATCCAACTCATCCAGCACATCCAACACATCTAACACATCCAACTCATCCAACACATCTAACACATCTAACTCATCCAACATATTCAACACATTTTACATATCTAACTCCTCCAACACATCTAACACATCTAACACATCCAACTCATCTAACACATCCAACACATCTAACTAATGTAACACTTCCAACTCATCCAACACATCTAACAAATCCAACTCATCTAACACATCCAACTCATCTAACACATCCAACACATCTATCTAATCTAACACTAGCAACTCATCCAACACATCCAACACATCCAACTCGTCCAACACATTTAACACATCTAGCTCATCGAACACATCTAACACATCTAACTCATCCAACACATCCAACTCATCCAACAAATCTAACACATCCAACTCATCTAACACATCTAACACATCTAACTCATCCAGCACATCTAACACATCTAACTCATCCAACACATTCAACACATGTAACACATCTTAACTCATCCAACACATCTAACTCATCCAACTCATCTAACACATCCAACTCATCCAACACATCTAACTCATCCAACACATCCAACACCTCTAACACATCCAACACATCCAACTCATCCAACACATGTAACATATCTAACTCATCCAACACATCCAACTCATCCAACACATCTAACACATCTAACTCATCCAACACATCTAAAACATCTAACTCATCCAACACATCCAACAAGTCTAACACATCCGACTCATCTAACACATCTAACACATCTAACTCATCCAACTCATCCAACACATCTAACACATCCAACACATCCAATACATCCAACTCATCCAACACATCTAACACATCCAACACATCTAACTCATCCAACTCATCCAACTCATCGAACACATCCAACACGTCCAACACGTCCAACACATCCAACTCATCCAACACATGTAACACATCTAACTCATCCAACACATCCAACTCATCCAACAAGTCTATCACATCCAACTCATCTAACACATCTAACACATCTAACTCATCCAACACATCCAACTCATCCAACAAGTCTATCACATCCAACTCATCTAACACATCTAACACATCTAACTCATCCAACACATCTAAAACATCTAACTCATCCAACACATCCAACTCATCCAACAAGTCTAACACATCCAACTCATCTAACACATCTAACACATCTAACTCATCCAACACATCTAAAACATCTAACTCAACCAACACATCCGACAAGTCTAACACATCCGACTCATCTAACACATCTAACTCATCCAAAACATCTAACATATCTAACTCATCCAAAATCCAACACATCCAACACATCTAACTCATCCAACACATCTAACACAGCCAACACATCCAACTCATCCAACACATCCAATTCATCAAACTCATCTAACACATCCAACACATCCAACTCATCCAACACATCTAACACATCCAACACATCCAACACATCCAACTCATCCAACTCATCGAACACATCCAACACGTCCAACACATCCAACTCATCCAACACATGTAACTCATCCAACTCATCCAACTCATCGAACACATCCAACACGTCCAACACGTCCAACACATCCAACTCATCCAACACATGTAACACATCTAACTCATCCAACACATCCAACTCATCCAACAAGTCTATCACATCCAACTCATCTAACACATCTAACACATCTAACTCATCCAACACATCTAAAACATCTAACACATCCAACTCATCCAACAAGTCTAACACATCCAACTCATCTAACACATCTAACACATCTAACTCATCCAACACATCTAAAACATCTAACTCAACCAACACATCTAACAAATCCAACACATCCAACTCATCTAAGACATCTAACTCATCTAATTCATCCAACACATCTAACTCATCCAACACATCTACTTCATCTAATTCATCCAACACATCTAACTCATCCAACACATCTAATTCATCCAACACATCCAACTCATCCAACACATCCAACACATCCAACTCATCTAAGACATCCAACACATCTAGCACATCCAACTCATCTAACACATCCAACACATCTAACTTCTCCAACACATCTAAAACATCTAACACATCCAACACATCCAACTCATCCAACACATCCAACTCATCTAACACATCTAACACATCCAACACATCTAACACATCTAACTCATCCAACACATTCAACACATGTAACACATCTAACTCATCCAACACATCTAACTCATCCAACTCATCTAACACATCCAACACATCCAACACATCTAACTCATCTAACACATCTGAAACATCTAACTCATCCAACACATCTAATTAATCCAACATATCCAACTCATCTAACAAATCCAACACATCTAACTCATCCAACACATCTAACACATCTAACTCATCCAACACATCTAACTCATCCAACAAATCTAACTCATCCAACACATCCAACTCATCTAACACATCCAACACATCTAACACATCAAACACATCTAACTCATCCAACACATCCAACTCATCCAACACATCCAACACATCCAACTCATCTAAGACATCCAACACATCTAACACATCCAACACATTTAACTCATCTAACACATCCAACTTATCGAACACATCCAACACATCTAACTCATCCAACACATCTAACTCCTCCAACACATCCAACTCATCCAACACATCTAACGCATCCAACACATCTAACACATCTAACTCATCCAACACATTCAACACATGTAACACATCTAACTCATCCAACACATTTAACACATCTAACTCATCCAACAAATCCAACTCATACAACAAGTCTAACACATCCAACTCATCTAACACATCTAACTCATCCAACACATCTAACTCATCCAACACATCCAACTCATCTAACAAATCCAACACATCTAACTCATCCAACACATCTAACACATCTAACACATCCAACACATCTAACTCATCCAACACATCTAACTCATCCAACACATCCAATTCATCTAACAAATCCAACACATCTAAAACATCTAACTCAACCAACACATCCGACAAGTCTAACACATCCGACTCATCTAACACATCTAACTCATCCAAAACATCTAACATATCTAACTCATCCAAAATCCAACACATCCAACACATCTAACTCATCCAACACATCTAACACAGCCAACACATCCAACTCATCCAACACATCCAATTCATCAAACTCATCTAACACATCCAACACATCCAACTCATCCAACACATCTAACACATCCAACACATCCAACACATCCAACTCATCCAACTCATCGAACACATCCAACACGTCCAACACATCCAACTCATCCAACACATGTAACTCATCCAACTCATCCAACTCATCGAACACATCCAACACGTCCAACACGTCCAACACATCCAACTCATCCAACACATGTAACACATCTAACTCATCCAACACATCCAACTCATCCAACAAGTCTATCACATCCAACTCATCTAACACATCTAACACATCTAACTCATCCAACACATCTAAAACATCTAACACATCCAACTCATCCAACAAGTCTAACACATCCAACTCATCTAACACATCTAACACATCTAACTCATCCAACACATCTAAAACATCTAACTCAACCAACACATCTAACAAATCCAACACATCCAACTCATCTAAGACATCTAACTCATCTAATTCATCCAACACATCTAACTCATCCAACACATCTACTTCATCTAATTCATCCAACACATCTAACTCATCCAACACATCTAATTCATCCAACACATCCAACTCATCCAACACATCCAACACATCCAACTCATCTAAGACATCCAACACATCTAGCACATCCAACTCATCTAACACATCCAACACATCTAACTTCTCCAACACATCTAAAACATCTAACACATCCAACACATCTAACTCATCCAACACATCCAACTCATCTAACACATCTAACACATCCAACACATCTAACACATCTAACTCATCCAACACATTCAACACATGTAACACATCTAACTCATCCAACACATCTAACTCATCCAACTCATCTAACACATCCAACACATCCAACACATCTAACTCATCTAACACATCTGAAACATCTAACTCATCCAACACATCTAATTAATCCAACATATCCAACTCATCTAACAAATCCAACACATCTAACTCATCCAACACATCTAACACATCTAACTCATCCAACACATCTAACTCATCCAACAAATCTAACTCATCCAACACATCCAACTCATCTAACACATCCAACACATCTAACACATCAAACACATCTAACTCATCCAACACATCCAACTCATCCAACACATCCAACACATCCAACTCATCTAAGACATCCAACACATCTAACACATCCAACACATTTAACTCATCTAACACATCCAACTTATCGAACACATCCAACACATCTAACTCATCCAACACATCTAACTCCTCCAACACATCCAACTCATCCAACACATCTAACGCATCCAACACATCTAACACATCTAACTCATCCAACACATTCAACACATGTAACACATCTAACTCATCCAACACATTTAACACATCTAACTCATCCAACAAATCCAACTCATACAACAAGTCTAACACATCCAACTCATCTAACACATCTAACTCATCCAACACATCTAACTCATCCAACACATCCAACTCATCTAACAAATCCAACACATCTAACTCATCCAACACATCTAACACATCTAACACATCCAACACATCTAACTCATCCAACACATCTAACTCATCCAACACATCCAATTCATCTAACAAATCCAACACATCTAATACATCCAACACATCTAACTCATCCAACACATCCAACTCATCCAACACATCCAACTCATCTAACACATCCAACACATCTAACTCATCCAACACATCCAACTCATCCAGCACATCCAACACATCTAACACATCCAACTCATCCAACACATCTAACACATCTAACTCATCCAACATATTCAACACATTTTACATATCTAACTCCTCCAACACATCTAACACATCTAACACATCCAACTCATCTAACACATCCAACACATCTAACTAATCTAACACTTCCAACTCATCCAACACATCTAACAAATCCAACTCATCTAACACATCCAACTCATCTAACACATCCAACACATCTATCTAATCTAACACTAGCAACTCATCCAACACATCCAACACATCCAACTCGTCCAACACATTTAACACATCTAGCTCATCGAACACATCTAACACATCTAACTCATCCAACACATCCAACTCATCCAACAAATCTAACACATCCAACTCATCTAACACATCTAACACATCTAACTCATCCAGCACATCTAACACATCCAACACATTCAACACATGTAACACATCTTAACTCATCCAACACATCTAACTCATCCAACTCATCTAACACATCCAACTCATCCAACACATCTAACTCATCCAACACATCCAACACCTCTAACACATCCAACACATCCAACTCATCCAACACATGTAACATATCTAACTCATCCAACACATCCAACTCATCCAACACATCTAACACATCTAACTCATCCAACACATCTAAAACATCTAACTCATCCAACACATCCAACAAGTCTAACACATCCGACTCATCTAACACATCTAACACATCTAACTCATCCAACTCATCCAACACATCTAACACATCCAACACATCCAATACATCCAACTCATCCAACACATCTAACACATCCAACACATCTAACTCATCCAACTCATCCAACTCATCGAACACATCCAACACGTCCAACACGTCCAACACATCCAACTCATCCAACACATGTAACACATCTAACTCATCCAACACATCCAACTCATCCAACAAGTCTATCACATCCAACTCATCTAACACATCTAACACATCTAACTCATCCAACACATCCAACTCATCCAACAAGTCTATCACATCCAACTCATCTAACACATCTAACACATCTAACTCATCCAACACATCTAAAACATCTAACTCATCCAACACATCCAACTCATCCAACAAGTCTAACACATCCAACTCATCTAACACATCTAACACATCTAACTCATCCAACACATCTAAAACATCTAACTCAACCAACACATCCGACAAGTCTAACACATCCGACTCATCTAACACATCTAACACATCTAACTCATCCAAAACATCTAACATATCTAACTCATCCAAAATCCAACACATCCAACACATCTAACTCATCCAACACATCTAACACAGCCAACACATCCAACTCATCCAACACATCCAACTCATCTTACACATCCAACACATCCAACTCATCCAACACATCTAACACATCCAACACATCCAACACATCCAACTCATCCAACTCATCGAACACATCCAACACGTCCAACACATCCAACTCATCCAACACATGTAACACATCTAACTCATCCAACACATCTAACACATCTAACTCATCCAACACATCCAACTCATCCAACAAGTCTAACACATCCAACTCATCTAACACATCTAACACATCTAACTCATCCAACACATCTAAAACATCTAACTCATCCAACACATCCAACTCATCCAACAAGAGTAACACATCCAACTCCTCTAACACATCTAACACATCCAACACATTTAACTCATCCAACACATCCAACTCATCTAACACATCCAACACATCTAACTCATCCAGCACATCCAAGACATCTAACACATCCAACTCATCCAACACATCCAACACATCCAACTCATCTAACACATCCAACACATCTAACTCATCCAACACATCCAACTCATCCAACACATCCAACTCATCTAACACATCCAACACATCTAACACATCCAACACATTTAACTCATCTAACACATCCAACTTATCGAACACATCCAACACATCTAACTCATCCAACACATCTAACTCATCCAACACATCCAACACATCTAACACATCCAGCTCATCCAACACATCCAACACATCCAACTCATCTAACACATCCAACACATCTAACACATCCAACACATCTAACACATCTAACTCATCCAACACATTCAACACATTTTACACATCTAACTCATCCAACACATCTATTACATATAACACATCCAACTCATCTAACACATCCAACACATCTAACTAATCTAACACTTCCAACTCATCCAACACATCTAACACATCCAACTCATCTAACACATCCAACTCATCTAACACATCAAACACATCTAACTAATCTAACACTAGCAACTCATCCAACACATCCAACACATTTAACACATCCAACTCATCTAACACATCTAACTCATCTAATTCATCCAACACATCCAACTAATCTAACTCAACCAACACATCTAACTCATCCAACACATCCAACTAATCTAACACTTCCAACTCATCGAACTCATCCAACACATCCAACACATCCAACTCATCCAACACCTCTAACACATCTAACTCATCCAACACATCCAACTCATCCAACACATCCAACACATCTAACTCATCCAAAATCCAACACATCCAAATCATCTAACTCATCCAACACATCTAACACAACCAACACATCCAACTCATCCAACACATCCAACTCATCCAACTCATCCAACTCATCCAACACATCCAACACATCCAACTCATCCAACACATCCAACTCATCCAACTCATCTAACACATCCAACACATCTAACACATCCAACACATCTAACTCATCCAACTCATCCAACTCATCGAACACATCCAACACATCCAACACGTCCAACTCATCCAACACATGTAACACATCTAACTCATTCAAAACATATAACTCATCCAACACATCCAACTCATCCAACAAGTCTAACACATCCAACTCATCCAACACATCTAACACATATAACTCATCCAACACATCTAAAACATCTCACTCATCCAACACATCCAACTCATCCAACAAGTCTAACACATCCAACTCATCTAACACATCTAACACATCTAACTCAATTAACTCATCCAACACATTTAACTCATCCAACACATCCAACTCATCTAACACATCCAACACATCTAACTCATCCAGCACATCCAAGACATCTAACACATCCAACTCATCCAACACATCCAACACATCCAACTCATCTAACACATCCAACACATCTAACTCATCCAACACATCCAACTCATCCAACACATCCAACTCATCTAACACATCCAACACATCTAACACATCCAACACATTTAACTCATCTAACACATCCAACTTATCGAACACATCCAACACATCTAACTCATCCAACACATCTAACTCATCCAACACATCCAACACATCTAACACATCCAGCTCATCCAACACATCCAACACATCCAACTCATCTAACACATCCAACACATCTAACACATCCAACACATCTAACACATCTAACTCATCCAACACATTCAACACATTCTACACATCTAACTCATCCAACACATCTATTACATATAACACATCCAACTCATCTAACACATCCAACACATCTAACTAATCTAACACTTCCAACTCATCCAACACATCTAACACATCCAACTCATCTAACACATCCAACTCATCTAACACATCAAACACATCTAACTAATCTAACACTAGCAACTCATCCAACACATCCAACACATTTAACACATCCAACTCATCTAACACATCTAACTCATCTAATTCATCCAACACATCCAACTAATCTAACTCAACCAACACATCTAACTCATCCAACACATCCAACTAATCTAACACTTCCAACTCATCGAACTCATCCAACACATCCAACACATCCAACTCATCCAACACCTCTAACACATCTAACTCATCCAACACATCCAACTCATCCAACACATCCAACACATCTAACTCATCCAAAATCCAACACATCCAAATCATCTAACTCATCCAACACATCTAACACAACCAACACATCCAACTCATCCAACACATCCAACTCATCCAACTCATCCAACTCATCCAACACATCCAACACATCCAACTCATCCAACACATCCAACTCATCCAACTCATCTAACACATCCAACACATCTAACACATCCAACACATCTAACTCATCCAACTCATCCAACTCATCGAACACATCCAACACATCCAACACGTCCAACTCATCCAACACATGTAACACATCTAACTCATTCAAAACATATAACTCATCCAACACATCCAACTCATCCAACAAGTCTAACACATCCAACTCATCCAACACATCTAACACATATAACTCATCCAACACATCTAAAACATCTCACTCATCCAACACATCCAACTCATCCAACAAGTCTAACACATCCAACTCATCTAACACATCTAACACATCAACTCATCCAACACATCTAACACATGTTTACAGTATTGACGAGTTTAGAATATCCATGACACACATCTAACTCATTCAACACATCCAACTCATCCAACAAGTCTAACACATCCAACTCATCTAACACATCTAATACATCTAACTCATCCAACACATCTAAGTCATCCAACACATCTAACTCATCCAACACGTCTAACACATCCAAAACATCCAACACATCCAACTCATCCAACACACCCAACAGATCTAACTCATCCAACTCATCAAACTCATCCAACACATCCAACACATCCAACTCATGCAACACATCTAACAAATCTAACTCATCCAAAATCCAACACATCTAACTCATCCAACTCTTCTAACACATCCAACACATCTAACTCATCCAACACATCCAACTCATCCAACACATGTAACACATCTAACTCATCCAACACATCTAACACATCCAACTCATTCAACACATTCAACTCATCCAACAAGTCTAACACATCCAACTCATCCAACACATCTAACACATCTAATTCATCCAACACATCCAACTCATCTAACACATCCAACACATCTAACACATCCAACACATCTAACTCATCCAACACATGCAACACATCCAACACATCTAACACATCCAACACATTTAACTCATCTAACACATCCAACTTATCGAACACATCCAACACATCTAACTCATCCAACCCATCTAACTCATCCAACACATCCAACTCATCTAAAATATCCAACACATCTAACTCATCCAACACATCTAACACATCCAACTCATCTAACACATCCAACACATCTATCACATCTAACACATCCAACACATCTAACTCATCCAACACATTCAACACATCTTACACATTTAACTCATCCAACACATCTAACACATCCAACTCATCTAACACATCCAACACATCTAACTAATCTAACACTTCCAACTCATCGAACTCATCCAACTCATCGAACACATCCAACACGTCCAACACGTCCAACACATCCAACTCATCCAACACATCTAACACATGTTTACCATATTGACGAGTTTAGAATATCCATGTCACACATCTAACTCATTCAACACATCCAACTCATCCAACAAGTCTAACACATCCAACTCATCTAACACATCTAACACATCTAACTCATCCAACACATCTAAGTCATCCAACACATCGATCTCATCCAACACGTCTAACACATCCAAAACATCCAACACATCTAACTCATCCAACTCATCCAACACACCCAACAGATCTAACTCATCCAACTCATCCAACTCATCCAACACATCCAACACATCCAACTCATGCAACACATCTAACAAATCTAAATCATCCAAAATCCAACACATCTAACTCATCCAACTCTTCTAACACATCCAACACATCTAACTCATCCAACACATAACACATCCAACACATCTAACTCATCCAACTCATCCAACTCATCCAACACATCCAACACGTCCAACACATCCAACTCATCCAACACATGTAACACATCTAACTCATCCAACACATCTAACACATCCAACTCATTCAACACATTCAACTCATCCAACAAGTCTAACACATCCAACTCATCCAACACATCTAACACATCTAATTCATCCAACACATCCAACTCATCTAACACATCCAACACATCTAACACATCCAACACATCTAACTCATCCAACACATGCAACACATCCAACACATCTAACACATCCAACATATCGAACACATCCAACACATCTAACTCATCCAACCCATCTAACTCATCCAACACATCCAACTCATCTAAAACATCCAACACATCTAACTCATCCAACACATCTAACACATCCAACTCATCTAACACATCCAACACATCTATCACATCTAACACATCCAACACATCTAACTCATCCAACACATTCAACACATCTTACACATTTAACTCATCCAACACATCTAACACATCCAACTCATCTAACACATCCAACACATCTAACTAATCTAACACTTCCAACTCATCGAACTCATCCAACTCATCGAACACATCCAACACGTCCAACACGTCCAACACATCCAACTCATCCAACACATCTAACTCATCCAACACATCTAAAACATCTAACTCATCCAACACATCCAACAAGTCTAACACATCCGACTCATCTAACACATCTAACACATCTAACTCATCCAAAACATCTAACACATCTAACTCATCCAAAATCCAACACATCCAACACATCTAACTCATCCAACACATCTAACACAGCCAACTCATCCAACACATCCAATTCATCAAACTCATCTAACACATCCAACACATCCAACACATCCAACTCATCCAACACATCTAACACATCCAACACATCTAACTCATCCAACTCATCCAACTCATCGAACACATCCAACACGTCCAACACGTCCAACACATCCAACTCATCCAACACATGTAACACATCTAACTCATCCAACACATCTAACTCATCCAACACATCCAACTCATCCAACAAGTCTAACACATCTAACACATCTAACACATCTAACTCATCCAACACATCTAAAACATCTAACTCATCCAACACATCCAACAAGTCTAACACATCCGACTCATCTAACACATCTAACTCATCCAAAACATCTAACACATCTAACTCATCCAAAATCCAACACATCTAACTCATCCAACACATCTAACACAGCCAACACATCCAACTCATCCAACACATCCAATTCATCAAACTCATCTAACACATCCAACACATCCAACTCATCCAACACATCTAACACATCCAACACATCCAACACATCCAACTCATCCAACACATCCAACACATCCAACACATCTAACTCATCCAACACATCTAAAACATCTAACTCATCCAACACATCCGACAAGTCTAACACATCCGACTCATCTAACACATCTAACACATCTAACTCATCCAAAACATCTAATACATCTAACTCATCCAAAATCCAACACATCCAACACATCTAACTCATTCAACACATCTAACACAGCCAACACATCCAACTTATCCAACACATCCAATTCATCAAACTCATCTAACACATCCAACACATCCAACTCATCCAACACATCTAACACATCCAACACATCCAAAACATCCAGCTCATCCAACTCATCGAACACGTCCAACACGTCCAACACATCCAACTCATCCAACACATGTAACACATCTAACTCATCCAACACATCTAACACATCTAACTCATCCAACACATCCAACTCATCCAACAAGTCTAACACATCCAACTCTTCTAACACATCTAACTCATCCAACACATCTAAAACATCTAACTCATCCAACACATCCAACTCATCCAACAAGTCTAACACATCCAACTCATCTAACACATCTAACTCATCCAACACATCTAACAAATCTAACTAATCCAACACATCCAACTCATCCAACAAGTCTAACACATCCAACTCATTTAACTCATCCAACACATTTAACTCATCCAACACATCCAACTCATCTAACACATCCAACACATCTAACTCATCCAGCACATCCAACACATCTAACACATCCAACTCATCCAACACATCCAACACATCCAACTCATCTAACACATCCAACACATCTAACTCATCCAACTCATCCAACACATCCAACTCATCTAACACATCCAACACATCTAACACATCCAACACATTTAACTCATCTAACACATCCAACTTATCGAACACATCCAACACATCTAACTCATCCAACACATCTAACTCATCCATCACATCCAACACATCCAACACATCGAGCTCATCCAACACATCCAACACATCCAACTCATCTAACACATCCAACACATCTAACACATCCAACACATCTAACACATCTAACTCATCCAACACATTCAACACATTTTACACATCTAACTCATCCAACACATCTATTACATATAACACATCCAACTCATCTAACACATCCAACACATCTAACTAATCTAACACTTCCAACTCATCCAACACATCTAACACATCCAACTCATCTAACACATCCAACTCATCTAACACATCAAACACATCTAACTAATCTAACACTAGCAACTCATCCAACACATCCAACACATTTAACACATCCAACTCATCTAACACATCTAACTCATCTAATTCATCCAACACATCCAACACATCCAACTAATCTAACTCATCCAACACATCTAACTCATCCAACACATCCAACTAATCTAACACTTCCAACTCATCGAACTCATCCAACACATCCAACACATCCAACTCATCCAACACCTCTAACACATCTAACTCATCCAACACATCCAACTCATCCAACACATCCAACACATCTAACTCATCCAAAATCCAACACATCCAAATCATCTAACTCATTCAACACATCTAACACAACCAACACATCCAACTCATCCAACACATCCAACTCATCCAACTCATCGAACTCATCCAAAACATCCAACACATCCAACTCATCCAACACATCCAACTCATCCAACTCATCTAACACATCCAACACATCTAACACATCTAACTCATCCAACTCATCCAACTCATCGAACACATCCAACACATCCAACACATCCAACTCATCTAACACATCCAACACATCTAACTCATCCAGCACATCCAAGACATCTAACACATCCAACTCATCCAACACATCCAACACATCCAACTCATCTAACACATCCAACACATCTAACTCATCCAACACATCCAACTCATCCAACACATCCAACTCATCTAACACATCCAACACATCTAACACATCCAACACATTTAACTCATCTAACACATCCAACTTATCGAACACATCCAACACATCTAACTCATCCAACACATCTAACTCATCCAACACATCCAACACATCTAACACATCCAGCTCATCCAACACATCCAACACATCCAACTCATCTAACACATCCAACACATCTAACACATCCAACACATCTAACACATCTAACTCATCCAACACATTCAACACATTTTACACATCTAACTCATCCAACACATCTATTACATATAACACATCCAACTCATCTAACACATCCAACACATCTAACTAATCTAACACTTCCAACTCATCCAACACATCTAACATATCCAACTCATCTAACACATCCAACTCATCTAACACATCAAACACATCTAACTAATCTAACACTAGCAACTCATCCAACACATCCAACACATTTAACACATCCAACTCATCTAACACATCTAACTCATCTAATTCATCCAACACATCCAACTAATCTAACTCAACCAACACATCTAACTCATCCAACACATCCAACTAATCTAACACTTCCAACTCATCGAACTCATCCAACACATCCAACACATCCAACTCATCCAACACCTCTAACACATCTAACTCATCCAACACATCCAACTCATCCAACACATCCAACACATCTAACTCATCCAAAATCCAACACATCCAAATCATCTAACTCATCCAACACATCTAACACAACCAACACATCCAACTCATCCAACACATCCAACTCATCCAACTCATCCAACTCATCCAACACATCCAACACATCCAACTCATCCAACACATCCAACTCATCCAACTCATCTAACACATCCAACACATCTAACACATCCAACACATCTAACTCATCCAACTCATCCAACTCATCGAACACATCCAACACATCCAACACGTCCAACTCATCCAACACATGTAACACATCTAACTCATTCAAAACATATAACTCATCCAACACATCCAACTCATCCAACAAGTCTAACACATCCAACTCATCTAACACATCTAACACATATAACTCATCCAACACATCTAAAACATCTCACTCATCCAACACATCCAACTCATCCAACAAGTCTAACACATCCAACTCATCTAACACATCTAACACATCAACTCATCCAACACATCTAACACATGTTTACAGTATTGACGAGTTTAGAATATCCATGACACACATCTAACTCATTCAACACATCCAACTCATCCAACAAGTCTAACACATCCAACTCATCTAACACATCTAATACATCTAACTCATCCAACACATCTAAGTCATCCAACACATCTAACTCATCCAACACGTCTAACACATCCAAAACATCCAACACATCCAACTCATCCAACACACCCAACAGATCTAACTCATCCAACTCATCAAACTCATCCAACACATCCAACACATCCAACTCATGCAACACATCTAACAAATCTAACTCATCCAAAATCCAACACATCTAACTCATCCAACTCTTCTAACACATCCAACACATCTAACTCATCCAACACATCCAACTCATCCAACACATGTAACACATCTAACTCATCCAACACATCTAACACATCCAACTCATTCAACACATTCAACTCATCCAACAAGTCTAACACATCCAACTCATCCAACACATCTAACACATCTAATTCATCCAACACATCCAACTCATCTAACACATCCAACACATCTAACACATCCAACACATCTAACTCATCCAACACATGCAACACATCCAACACATCTAACACATCCAACACATTTAACTCATCTAACACATCCAACTTATCGAACACATCCAACACATCTAACTCATCCAACCCATCTAACTCATCCAACACATCCAACTCATCTAAAATATCCAACACATCTAACTCATCCAACACATCTAACACATCCAACTCATCTAACACATCCAACACATCTATCACATCTAACACATCCAACACATCTAACTCATCCAACACATTCAACACATCTTACACATTTAACTCATCCAACACATCTAACACATCCAACTCATCTAACACATCCAACACATCTAACTAATCTAACACTTCCAACTCATCGAACTCATCCAACTCATCGAACACATCCAACACGTCCAACACGTCCAACACATCCAACTCATCCAACACATCTAACACATCTAACTCATCCAACACATCTAACACATGTTTACCATATTGACGAGTTTAGAATATCCATGTCACACATCTAACTCATTCAACACATCCAACTCATCCAACAAGTCTAACACATCCAACTCATCTAACACATCTAACACATCTAACTCATCCAACACATCTAAGTCATCCAACACATCTAACTCATCCAACACGTCTAACACATCCAAAACATCCAACACATCTAACTCATCCAACTCATCCAACACACCCAACAGATCTAACTCATCCAACTCATCCAACTCATCCAACACATCCAACACATCCAACTCATGCAACACATCTAACAAATCTAACTCATCCAAAATCCAACACATCTAACTCATCCAACTCTTCTAACACATCCAACACATCTAACTCATCCAACACATAACACATCCAACACATCTAACTCATCCAACTCATCCAACTCATCCAACACATCCAACACGTCCAACACATCCAACTCATCCAACACATGTAACACATCTAACTCATCCAACACATCTAACACATCCAACTCATTCAACACATTCAACTCATCCAACAAGTCTAACACATCCAACTCATCCAACACATCTAACACATCTAATTCATCCAACACATCCAACTCATCTAACACATCCAACACATCTAACACATCCAACACATCTAACTCATCCAACACATGCAACACATCCAACACATCTAACACATCCAACATATCGAACACATCCAACACATCTAACTCATCCAACCCATCTAACTCATCCAACACATCCAACTCATCTAAAACATCCAACACATCTAACTCATCCAACACATCTAACACATCCAACTCATCTAACACATCCAACACATCTATCACATCTAACACATCCAACACATCTAACTCATCCAACACATTCAACACATCTTACACATTTAACTCATCCAACACATCTAACACATCCAACTCATCTAACACATCCAACACATCTAACTAATCTAACACTTCCAACTCATCGAACTCATCCAACTCATCGAACACATCCAACACGTCCAACACGTCCAACACATCCAACTCATCCAACACATCTAACTCATCCAACACATCTAAAACATCTAACTCATCCAACACATCCAACAAGTCTAACACATCCGACTCATCTAACACATCTAACACATCTAACTCATCCAAAACATCTAACACATCTAACTCATCCAAAATCCAACACATCCAACACATCTAACTCATCCAACACATCTAACACAGCCAACTCATCCAACACATCCAATTCATCAAACTCATCTAACACATCCAACACATCCAACACATCCAACTCATCCAACACATCTAACACATCCAACACATCTAACTCATCCAACTCATCCAACTCATCGAACACATCCAACACGTCCAACACGTCCAACACATCCAACTCATCCAACACATGTAACACATCTAACTCATCCAACACATCTAACTCATCCAACACATCCAACTCATCCAACAAGTCTAACACATCCAACTCATCTAACACATCTAACACATCTAACTCATCCAACACATCTAAAACATCTAACTCATCCAACACATCCAACAAGTCTAACACATCCAACTCATCTAACACATCTAACACATCTAACTCATCCAACACATCTAAAACATCTAACTCATCCAACACATCCAACAAGTCTAACACATCCGACTCATCTAACACATCTAACTCATCCAAAACATCTAACACATCTAACTCATCCAAAATCCAACACATCTAACTCATCCAACACATCTAACACAGCCAACACATCCAACTCATCCAACACATCCAATTCATCAAACTCATCTAACACATCCAACACATCCAACTCATCCAACACATCTAACACATCCAACACATCCAACACATCCAACTCATCCAACACATCCAACACATCCAACACATCTAACTCATCCAACACATCTAAAACATCTAACTCATCCAACACATCCGACAAGTCTAACACATCCGACTCATCTAACACATCTAACACATCTAACTCATCCAAAACATCTAATACATCTAACTCATCCAAAATCCAACACATCCAACACATCTAACTCATTCAACACATCTAACACAGCCAACACATCCAACTTATCCAACACATCCAATTCATCAAACTCATCTAACACATCCAACACATCCAACTCATCCAACACATCTAACACATCCAACACATCCAAAACATCCAGCTCATCCAACTCATCGAACACGTCCAACACGTCCAACACATCCAACTCATCCAACACATGTAACACATCTAACTCATCCAACACATCTAACACATCTAACTCATCCAACACATCCAACTCATCCAACAAGTCTAACACATCCAACTCTTCTAACACATCTAACTCATCCAACACATCTAAAACATCTAACTCATCCAACACATCCAACTCATCCAACAAGTCTAACACATCCAACTCATCTAACACATCTAACTCATCCAACACATCTAACAAATCTAACTAATCCAACACATCCAACTCATCCAACAAGTCTAACACATCCAACTCATTTAACTCATCCAACACATTTAACTCATCCAACACATCCAACTCATCTAACACATCCAACACATCTAACTCATCCAGCACATCCAACACATCTAACACATCCAACTCATCCAACACATCCAACACATCCAACTCATCTAACACATCCAACACATCTAACTCATCCAACTCATCCAACACATCCAACTCATCTAACACATCCAACACATCTAACACATCCAACACATTTAACTCATCTAACACATCCAACTTATCGAACACATCCAACACATCTAACTCATCCAACACATCTAACTCATCCATCACATCCAACACATCCAACACATCGAGCTCATCCAACACATCCAACACATCCAACTCATCTAACACATCCAACACATCTAACACATCCAACACATCTAACACATCTAACTCATCCAACACATTCAACACATTTTACACATCTAACTCATCCAACACATCTATTACATATAACACATCCAACTCATCTAACACATCCAACACATCTAACTAATCTAACACTTCCAACTCATCCAACACATCTAACACATCCAACTCATCTAACACATCCAACTCATCTAACACATCAAACACATCTAACTAATCTAACACTAGCAACTCATCCAACACATCCAACACATTTAACACATCCAACTCATCTAACACATCTAACTCATCTAATTCATCCAACACATCCAACACATCCAACTAATCTAACTCATCCAACACATCTAACTCATCCAACACATCCAACTAATCTAACACTTCCAACTCATCGAACTCATCCAACACATCCAACACATCCAACTCATCCAACACCTCTAACACATCTAACTCATCCAACACATCCAACTCATCCAACACATCCAACACATCTAACTCATCCAAAATCCAACACATCCAAATCATCTAACTCATTCAACACATCTAACACAACCAACACATCCAACTCATCCAACACATCCAACTCATCCAACTCATCGAACTCATCCAAAACATCCAACACATCCAACTCATCCAACACATCCAACTCATCCAACTCATCTAACACATCCAACACATCTAACTCATCTAACACATCCAACACATCTAACACATCTAACTCATCCAACTCATCCAACTCATCGAACACATCCAACACATCCAACACGTCCAACTCATCCAACACATGTAACACATCTAACTCATTCAAAACATATAACACATCTAACTCATCCAACACATCCAACTCATCCAACAAGTCTAACACATCCAACTCATCTAACACATCTAACTCATCCAACACATCTAAAACATCTAACTCATCCAACACATCCAACTCATCCAACAAGTCTAACACATCCAACTCATCTAACACATCTAACACATCAACTCATCCAACACATCTAACACATGTTTACAGTATTGACGAGTTTAGAATATCCATGACACACATCTAACTAATTCAACACATCCAACTCATCCAACAAGTCTAACACATCCAACTCATCTAACACATTTAACACATCTAAGTCATCCAACACATCTAAGTCATCCAACACATCTAACTCATCCAACACGTCTAACACATCCAAAACATCCAACACATCTAACTCATCCAACTCATCCAACACACCCAACAGATCTAACTCATCCAACACACCCAACAGATCTAACTCATCCAACTCATCCAACTCATCCAACACATCCAACACATCCAACTCATGCAACACATCTAACAAATCTAACTCATCCAAAATCCAACACATCCAACACATCCAACACATCTAACTCATCCAACTCTTCTAACACATCCAACACATCTAACTCATCCAACACATAACACATCCAACACATCTAACTCATCCAACTCATCCAACTCATCCAACACATCCAACACGTCCAACACATCCAACTCATCCAACACATGTAACACATCTAACTCATCCAACACATCTAACACATCCAACACATTTAACTCATCTAACACATCCAACTTATCAAACACTTCCAAAACATCCAACACATCTAACTCATCCAACACATCCAACTCATCTAACACATCCAACACATCTAACTCATCCAACACATCTAACACATCCAGCTCATCCAACACATCCAACACATCCAACTCATCTAACACATCCAACACATCTAACACATCCAACTCATCTAACACATCTAACTCATCCAACACATTCAACACATTTTACACATCTAACTCATCCAACACATCTAACACATATAACACATCCAACTCATCTAACACATCCAATACATCTAACTCATCTAACACATCCAACTCATCTAACACATCCAACACATCTAACTAATCTAGCACTAGCAACTCATCCAACACATCCAACACATTTAACACATCCAACTCATCTAACACATCTAACTCATCTAATTCATCCAACACATCCAACACATACAACTAATCTAACTCATCCAACACATCTAACTCATCCAACATATCCAACTAATCTAACACTTCCAACTCATCGAACTCATCCAACACATCCAACACATCCAACTCATCCAACACCTCTAACACATCTAACTCATCCAACACATCCAACTCATCCAACACATCTAACACATCTAACTCATCCAAAATCCAACACATCTAACTCATCCAACACATCTAACACAGCCAACACATCCAACTCATCCAACACATCCAACTCATCTAACACATCCAACACATCTAACTCATCCAACACATCTAACACATCCAACGCATCTAACTCATCCAACTCATCCAACTCATCGAACACATCCAACACATCCAACACGTCCAACTCATCCAACACATGTAACACATCTAACTCATTCAACACATCTAACACATCTAACTCATCCAACACATCCAACTCATCCAACAAGTCTAACACATCCTACTCATCTCACACATCTAACACATCTAACTCATCCAACACATCTAAAACATCTAACTCATCCAACTCATCCAACAAGTCTAACACATCCAACTCATCTAACACATCTAACACATCTAACTCATCCAACACATCTAACACATGTTTACAGTATTGACGAGTTTAGAATATCCATGACACACATCTAACTCATCCAACACATCCAACTCATCCAACAAGTCTAACACATCCAACTCATCTAACACATCTAACACATCTAACTCATCCAACACATCTAACTCATCCAACACATCTAACCCTTTGCGCATGCGCAACATCCGTTCTGTCTTTTGCCGCCTTTTCTCTGACACTGACTGTGGAAACTGACTGGGGAAAGTCTATTCTTTGGTAAGTATTTTAGTAGTTTTTTAGTAGTCTCTAGTAGTTTAGAACGTACCCTGTTTCCAAGTAATGCCTTTTCGTAATAACGACAAGAATATTTGAAACCACCGTTTTATATTTTGCTCCCTTTTTAGTTGTAAACGGCAAGCTAGCTATGGCTAGCCAGATAACTGCTAGCTAGAAGCTAGCTTGCTACATGTGGGTAGCATTGAATACCTGCTGGATAATGGAGATCAGTGGATTGTATTATATTAGATTTAATGTTATTTTCATTGAACACAGTACACCAAAATTTAGTTTATATCCAAGCAAAAAAATGCAAAGAGTAATTAAAGTGCATGAGGTAAGCGCCGCCATTTTCTATCATAATGCTCAGGTCTGTCCATCTCTCCTGGCCTTAGTGCAGGCAGGCAGAGGAGGACTGTAGGAGTTCAGTTGAATTTAGGCACTGGTCTTTTTTTTACTGCCAAATATGTAATCTAAATAATGAGATAATATATGTGCTGAGTCTTTTATGGGTAACCTCACTCACAAGCAGGCACCCACAATTGTGCAGAAACGTAGGCCTAAGTTACTTATTTGATTCCATTTGACTTCTCAGAGTAGTTTTAATGCTACATACTTTTTGCTCGTACTTGAGGTAAACCTTTAGAAAAACAGTCATCACTTTGAATTTGTTAGATTTGGGTTATTCTCCCGCAGCCCCCTTATATCGTCTCCACACCCAACACAATGGCTAATGCTAAAGCTAACGCAGAACTCCCGTCAACTTGTAATAAAGCTAAAGAGACAGGAGCTAATTTATACAGAAGTATTTACAGCGTTGGCCTACAATGCAGCGGGCTCCAGTAAGTGTGTCTTCTGTTCTGTGAAAATCTTAATAACGGTCGCACACGGTTTAACGTGCTGCGGCAGAGCCCCCCCCCCCCCTCCAAATTACTTTAAAGTTACGGCAGACCCACTCAACCCACTGAAGCACACGCACACTGCTTGCTTTCTCGCTGGACTTACTAGCTTTTCAGACCCTCTTAGCGACTTTATTTCTAAAAAGCGACTAGTGAAACATTTAGCGAGTTATTGAGATCATCAGGGGGAAAGTGGGAAATCTACACCAATCTATTATATTGTAATTTATTTCTTCGCTGTTCACTCAGCGGGGTCTCAGCACCGCGTCTCCCCCTCTCCTCTGGCGCTGTGCGAACACAGGCACGAGTGAGATTGAGTTACTATGGTTACAGTTACGCTATTTCTCTGAAACTGTTCAACACAAACAAAAACTGACCTGATCCAATTCAAACGGTGCCATTACTACAGAGATGCGGTATGTTCTTAGGCAATTACAGTGGAACTATATGCTCAATTTAACAGCATAAACACCTAAATAGTGTAATAATATAGTATTTTCCGACAAGCTGCTACAAATCTTCACCAGCAAAGGAGGAGTGAAGGGGAAAAAGATTAAGGAACTCCTTGCAATCACAGATTTGGTTAGTACAAATGCATTTTTCGTCAGATACCATGTCCTGCTTAGGGACATTTCGACTGATACGACCTTTCTGGTCTTCAGACAACCGCTCTGTCGCACCCACATTAACTAAATTCTGTCCTGATTTGTCGACCCTGCTTTAGTGTGACAACATCAACACCAGGAGGGAGTGCATCCTGAGAAGCCTTGTAATATACCTAAATGAAGATCCAGACTCGTTCTTCAAGGAGTATCTGGTAAGTTTATACAATATTTTTCCCATGTAGCGTTGAACAGTGTTACCCTAACTTATTAATACCATGGCATGTATTTACAATGAGAACATCCTATGGCACACCACCATTCATACCCAAGGCTAGATGTCTATAATGTCAACTTCTCGCTTGTGTGTATTACTTAAGTATCTAACCTGTGTATCTTTGTGACTATTATTATTTTTGTTGTTTTGTTTCCCATTGTAAAGGTCCTTGGGTCTCTTGAAAGGCACTATACAAATTAAAATTATTATTATTATTATTATTATCAATAAATAAATGAATGTAAAAATAAATACAGGAATAAATAAGGAAATAAATAAATAAATATGGATATTAATGAATAAATAAATGTATACATTAATTCAGGGATAAATAATAAATAAATGCTGAAATAAATACATTTAAGAATAAATAAATGTAGAAATAAGTAGGTAAATGCATAAATAAATAAATATAGCAATAACTAAACGTATCAATTAATACAGAAATGAATAAATACATGCTGAAATAAATAAATTCTCGAATAAATAAATATTGAAATACATAATAAATAAGTAGGTGAATGGATAAATAAAAACAGAAATAAATGTTTAAATTATTACAGGAGTAAATAAATAAAATAATAAATAGATTCTGAAATAAATACATGAATAAAATAATAAATATAGAAATAAATAGGTAAATGTATGAATACATAAGTAAAAGTTGATAAGCAAACAGGATATACATGGATAACTATCTTTATTAGATTTAATTTATTTCTACATTTTTGTACAACTATTTATTTCTGTATTTCAGGCTCTGTATGTTGATAAGGTTGGAGGTCCTTATCTCAGTTTAAAGCAGTATTGGTCAATTAGGCGAGCCAGACAGAAGCAAATCTGCTTCTCTAAACTGCAGTTGATGGTTTAAGAATGCTTATTTATATTTCATACACAGTTTTCTTTTTGTGGGGTTCAGCTTTTTACTTAACATACGTATTTGTGTTGTTTTCAGGCCTCCGCCGCTGACGATGCAGAGAGGGACATTTCCAACACAGTCATGGGGATTTACACGATCCGAAGAAACGGGGATGGGGGGCCAGAGGACGTGGGAATTGTTATCGAAGGCATTAAAGTCATGGAAAACGTAGGCAGCGTCATTGTGGGACTCATCATGCTCTTGGGGATCATTTATGCCCTTGATCTCAGCTTCCCGGACAACCTGAAGTACACCTTTGAGTTTCTACAGAAGGTCGTAATGAACTTGGATGGGCACAAGCTGAATGCAAAAATACAGCAGCTGAAAATCAAGCTGTTTGCATAAGAGGTGAACAAGTGTATTGTCAAGTTTCCTTAACAAATATTTAGCTTTTTTTGTAATTGTAGGTTCAAAGCAAATGGCTACACTACACTTATTCAATTACCAAATATACTGTAGGGTTTGTGCAGTGTGCTCTTTTATATATCAAAACCACCCAATGATATTCCCTGTTTGGAGAGCAGTGCAAAGCATCCACCTTTTTATAGTGTCTTTGTTGTTTATGGCTCTGGGAGATCTAGAATAGCTGGGTGTTCATTTTTCACCAGTTTCGGCACTGTTACGGGAGTGCTATTTGCATCACTTTAAAAATGTTCTTTAAAAAATATATTTTTACATCTTGCTCTGTGTATTCAAGTAGAGTTAATATTGAGATGTGTATATAAATATTGATGTTGAATTGAGGATTACTGTCACCTTCCTCATCCATGATTGGCATTATTATTATTTTTCTGAGTTGCTTTTATCTCCTGCTCAGTCTGTTTATTGATATGTTTTATAAAAAAAGAAATGCAGACAGACAAATAACTCTGACAGAGAACTTTGACACTGTTTACACAAGTAAAGTGAGGATTGGCTATCCACCTCAAGGTGTAATTGTTATCTGAGAATTTTCAATAAAAATATCTCAACTAGGTTTTGTCTCATGAGTGTCTTAATGGGGGAGAAAGTGAAAAATAATTATATTTTTACATTATTTATTTACCAATTAATTATATTAGTTTGAGTTGGACAAATGTAAATTCATTTAATTTACTTAACGTAATAATTTTATTTCAGCTTTATTTGATAAAAATGAGTTGGACTAACTCAATTCAATTTTATTAAATGGATGTTTTTAGTTTCAGTTGGGGCTACGAATATTTATTGGATGGAAATCCTGCCCACAATTGCATTGAGTTCATCCAATGAGTTATTTTTTTGAGTGTATATAGGCTATATATATATATATATATATGTACATACACAAGCTATACTCAACCTGAGAAATAACATTTTAAACATGTATTATAGGCTAATATTAACATTACTGTCAGTTAAAAATACAGTACAAATATATTTATCTAATATCTATTATCATATGATAATAGATATAAGTATCATTACCTGGAAATGGTCTTCCATTAATCGGAAGTAGATGGTGCGCCTGTTGCGACCTCGGGAAAATAATTTAAACATATTATATAACACCAAAATAAGTACAGCTAGATCTGACTCCATATTGAACAGTTTTGAAAACAGTTTTGAAAACAGTTTGAAAATATTTTGCCATTACCGGCACTTGTGACTGCAGCTGGTTGCTAGGTGACGGGGGCGGCAAAATGTAGGGGTAACTGCCGGTGACGTACAAGGACATGCTCCGTAGACCGTCTCATTTCGCAGTCCGCGGAGGACCCATCTGCGAGGCTGGGTCCTCAGGAGGCTGGGTCCTCAGGAGGACCCAGCCTCTGAATTGGGACACAGCTATAGTAAGGTGACCAGATTTTCAAAATGAAAACCGGGGACATTTTGAGTTTTGCGGTCAATATATCATTAACATATCTAATTGTCTTCACTGTTAAAGAAAAAAGGGGGACAATTCTGGTTTAATGTAATTCGAACATTTGAGCTGTTTGATACAAACAGAAGGAAGATAGCTCATATATGAGACTTCAAAGGTCTTTTATTTTGAAACTGTACATCAGATTGTCCAGATTCTCTCTGAGTGACTAGATGGGGTGTCCTGCTATCACCCTGAAGTGAAATAAGTCTTTGATACTGGATAGTTTTTGTTTTATTCTTATCTGAAAACAGAGGGATGATAGCTCATATATGAGACTTCAAAGGTATTTTATTTTGAAACTCTACATCAGATTGTCCTGATTCTCTCTGAGTGACTAGATGGGGTATCCTATCACCCTGGAGTGAAATAAGTCTTTGATAAGTTGACAGTTTTTTTATTTATTCTTGTATAAAAACGGAAGGACGATAGCCCATATATGAGATTTCAAAAGTATTTTATTTTGAAATTCTACATCAGATTGTCCTGATTTTCTCTGAATGACTAGATAGGGTCTCTTGCTATCACCCTGAAGTGAAACAAGTATTTGATTGACTTCGAATGACTCTTTGATTATGGATGGTTTCCATGAAATAATAATCAAAATATAGATGGACAATAGATCTAATTTGATATTTTAAACAGCATACATTTTCAATTGTGCTTCAGAAAGTAATGTTATTTTAGGAGTGCTGTGAGATGGTGTCAACATCAATTAAAATTAGTCACCCAGTAGAAATGTCAGATATGTCTTCATAACTGTATACTTACATTTTACATTCACTCAGTTATAATGTGGTAGTTATACGTAGTTTATTTTAAATTATTATTGATCACATTATATAGTACATATTTCTTAATTTAAGCTCCAGTATATATGAATATGTTTGGTGTGTTTTTTAGGTATATTTCTTATTGACCGAGTAAACGCTTTTATTTTGAAGGCAGTTTTTACAGGCCTCTACCGTAATCCATAGGATATTCGCGCACCACAATACAACGTGCTTTTGACTGTGTTTTCCGAAGTGGGGGCTGGCTTGACCACAGTCTGTTAACCCAGTGTTTCCTGACATTAAACGTTTTATTTCACCTTGCTATGTGTTTTTAACGTATATTAAAAAACGGGGACATTTCCGGGGACAGTTTCAACCGGGGACAGGCCAATACAAACGGGGACTGTCCCCGGAAAACGGGGACGTCTGGTCACCCTAAGCTATAGTGCAGTGGTGAGTCCTACAACCCGGAAGTGAGTTAGCATTTTACAACTATTGGTTCCCTCGTCTCCGAGTCAATGGGATTTCTCCATAGGATTTTGGAAAATAGCTCGAAATAAGATCTGTGGAAAACGAACCTGCTTGATAAATGCACCTTTTGTTCAGCTGGATAATCTCCACATATCTACCCCACTTTTATAATTTTCGAATCATAAATCTAATGGCCAGAAGCAAAATGCTAACGTTATGCTATAAACGAACTACAGACCATGGATGTATAATAAGAACCTTAAGAATAATTACCTTTAGAAGTACACCAAAACATAACTGCTAACAATGTAAATGCTGTGTTGGAAACAAAGTTAATGTAAGAAAATGTTGAGTTAAATACTTTTGGCACTGTATATACAAAGCTTGGAAAAATGCCTATTGTGGCTGTCATACTTGCATACAGTGGCAACAAATAGTATTGTGAAGAAATGTCATGACAACCATCTACAGACTGTTACTGCACGCTGATTGTTGTGGTCCTATTTAGGACAAAACGTTCAGAGCTGTCCTTGTTCCAGTCCGCCCCTGATTGATTAGTGCGTTAACTCGTAAATTACACCCCAATGTTAAAGCTTGTTGATGATATATGAGATTGTAAATTGTCATGCATTCTAAAGTGTTCAACCAAAGCAAGATCAAACAGCACTTTTAAGAGCCTTTTTCAATTGTTCTCTTTTCTCCTTCTCAGAGCTATATTCCCTACATTTCTTCCTGTCTTCTCCCCATTTTTACCATCTTCATCTCTGTCTCTTTACCACTTTCTCTTTTGTACACACACACACACACACACACACACACACACACACACACACACACACACACACACACACACACACACACACACACACACACACACACACACACACACACACACACACACACACACACACACACACACACACACACACATACAGGTAGTTGTGCCCACAGGTAAGAACTTAAACTTTTCACGATTTATATATAGCATTACAATCGACTAACAGTGTCATATATTTATCTCTTTGTTATGCAAAACTTACAGGGACATTTAAAATGGTCTTATTTGAGCTGGTAACCCAGTAGACGACGTTGCAGTGTATTATACTGTAGTACTGCTATAATTCTAGATTATATTATAAAAACAATTTTATATATAGGATTTCAACAGATTAACATTATCATATATTTTCGTCAAATTCAAGATAGTGCTTTTACAGTGCAATGTCATGGTCAAGCTTGTAAGATAGTAGAAGTTGTGTAACCTTACGTTTCGATGACATGATACAAACATAATTACAAAGCCCTCAACAACCAGGCCCCCCCCTACCTCACAGACCTGCTGCACCACCACACCCCTTCCCGCTGCCTCCGCTCATCAGAAGCCAACCTCCTATCCATCCCCACCCGCACCAATCACCAGACCTGGGGGGACAGAGCCTTCTCCGTCGCTGCCCCCTCCCTCTGGAACTCACTCCCACAACCCATCAGAGACTGCACCGACCTCACCACCTTCAAAAAAGTCACAAAAACTCACCTCTTCAATCTGGCTTTTCATGTGTGATTGTTTTTGTATTATTTGACTTTAACTTTAACTATATATTTATTTGTTGTTCCTTTCTTCTCTTTTCTTTTTTTCTTCACTATTATCTGTAAAGCGTCTTTGAGCACCTGTAAAAGCGCTAACAAATTAAATCTATTATTATTATTATTATTATTATTATTATTATATTTTACCGCTGAATTTTAGCTTTGCTTTGAAATTGTACTAAAACTAAGTAAGGGGCCATTATTGCATTGATACTAAATTAATTTACTCAAATTAAATAAAAATGCAAGTGTTTTTATTCTATTCTAAATATGATACAGTTTTTGTTGTAGCTTGGGGAGGGACTTACAGTCACGGACTAGACAAAGGAAAATTAGTCAATATTTGTATTTGATTGCATTCTGAATTTGAAACCCAGTTTTAAATGACCTTGTCTTTTATTTGTCTTTATCTCCAAAAGAATGCCAGGACCAGGTTCCACTTCAAGGCATTGCTCAAGCTGCTGCATGTCACTGAATGTGGCATGCAAAACTTGCAAATTCTGCAAGGCGGTTCAGCCCTGCAAACTGCGCCTTAGCAAACGAATGGACAAGTTGGATACGAAAGCAAACACCTGGGTCCAGGCACAAAAAAAGAATAAAACTTCATCCCACCTGAGGGATCAAGCTGCATTGGTGGTATGTGATGGACTTTTTTTTTTGTTGGCCTGCATGCATAATTAATAACAGCCCTGTACTTGTTCATTCTGGATTTGGAAAAAATATTTATATTTGATACAGGAATGTAATATCTGATCATAATTACGTAATACAAATCTGCTGCTGAAAGCCCTAGGTAGAAATGGGCTTTGAGCTGGTGCACATTATGCAAATTTCATGACCTGCATGAACTCTGTGTCCCAATTTTTTGGGGACTATATGTACATTCAAGTTTTAAAGCACTGTGTCAGAACACAGCTAAATACATTTGCACTATTTAATCATTTATCCAATTCAACTTACATTCGAAATAGACATTTTCATCAGTGTGTCTGCTCCCTGTCAATACAACTACTGTAGACGCAGGGATAAGTTATGTTTATTTAACTTTGGCGAATCATCGCTGAATTTGATTCAATGTAATTGAAAGGTACACTGTGTAATAGTGAGGTTTCTAAATTGCAACCAACTGAGTACCTCTCCCTTTATAAGCGTGTACAAAAACCTACAGTGGCCATCCATTGCCATGACAACATGAAAGGCCTTCTCTAGAGCCAGTTTTTTTTTTTCTTCCGATTGAATTACTGTAGTAACACGGCAAAGAGAAGAGAGTGAAATAGACCGGCTCGCTATGTATATATGAAGGGCTTATTCTAAGCTAATCACAACAAAAAATAATTATAGGTGATTATACACATTAATGGAAACCTAATTATGAATACCATAATCAATTATATCTTATAGAACCCCTATAAATACTCCACAGTGTACTTTAGAGATAGAGATATTAACTCAGTACTGTGATTGAGCTTGTGTGCAACAGCAGAACATCTAGTATACTTGTAAGGCATCCAAGTGAATACTCACCTTCTAGTAGTACAATTACCCCAAGCACAAGAAAACATATTGCAGGTGATCAAAAATTGCGACGTTTATGTTGTAGAATGGCTCTAAACTTAATCCCACTTAGAATCTATGGCACTGTTCATAAACCACAGTGCTGCTCCACAAACCTAGATGATATATACAGTGTAAATTCCGCTAAGAGAAATGAGAAATGCAATGCAGAATAATGTTCAAAGCTTCTACTTGCTGATCGCAACAGTCTTAAGACTGTTAATGCATGCATAAAAAAAAATGTCTTTGTTATTGCATAGGGTTGAATATTTGTGCAAGCAGTGTATGTGATTTATGTTTAACAACTGGTTTTGCCTTTGCAAATAACCAGGGCATAATTGTTCTGAAATAATGTATATTTTGTTTTGTTGGAAGCTGGAAAAATGTCAGGCCCTTGGAGCCAGAGGCGTCTTGTTCCTAGCCCGGCCTGGAATAAAGAAGGTCTGGACCTGCGAAGTAATGATGCCAAGGTGCAATGTCAGCAGCAATGCCTCCACCTGCCTCCGAAGGATGGAGGTGTTATTTGAATTTGTTGCGAAAGGTATTGTTGTCTGTTAAAGTGAATAAAGAAATTATTAAGTAGGTAGTACTGTAACTTACATTTTTGTAGAATTAACCAATAATGTCATTGGAAATTAAATTAGACACTTAGATGTCGTTTTCTTAATAAAGTTTAGGAGGAGCCCATAGGGGTAATTGAGAGCAATTAACTTACACCTCTTCCTTAAATCAAGCATACAAATGGGAGAACTAGTGAATTACATGATGTTGTTGATGCTATCCAAAGCTTATTTTCTTTAATCTAGGTTGGAGTCATACAGAGCCTGCAGCAGCCTCCGAAACCACACAGCCTCCTGCGGAAAACTCGCCAGCCACATCAAGTAATTGCAGAAGTCTATTGTACCACTCTTTTTATTGTTTTCTGACTATATTCGTTATATTAGGATTTTATAAACAGCCAGGAGCTGACCATTCAAAATGATATTTGTTGAACTGCCTAATGAGAAAAATAACGCCTAAGAATTTAATGTCATTACTTTTATTAGCACTTATGAGGACATTCCTATTGGTGGGGTTAGAGACCAATGTGTCCTTTTTCTGTGGTAAAATTATGTTTGCATGGTGCATTGAGTGGTTGTACTTGATGCAATATAAACTTGTGTTATTTTTGTAAGCTTCAGTCATTGTCACTTTTAACAGCAATTTGTATGTTTTACAAATTGTAACCTTTTCTTTTTCAGAAGTCGCCATTGCCACCGCAGACACCCCCACCAAGTCCTCTGGTAAGTAGCACAGCATAGTTCATCGCGAATTCCAGTAAAATAGGAGGTTCTGTACATTGAAGAAGGTGGCGTACATCCATTCTACTCTTTCTACTTCTATGTAGGAAACCTATCCGAGGAGATGAACACCCTGACACTCATCCCTGTCCCAGCTGCAAGCACCTATTCACTCCCTTCACCATCGGCTGCGTCCCAGCAAGGGAAGAGGAAGAAGGGTTAGTGTTTTGTTTGTGTGATTCATTACATTTTAAATAATGAGTGTTGAATGTTATTTGCCCTCTGGCATCATGGTTTATAATAATAGCACTTGTCATTTAAATGCACCTTTCAAGGAACCCAAGGTCATTTTACATATACAACAGAAAAACAAATACAACACAATTCACAGATATCTTAGGTAAACCGTCTTTCCATAAATAGGGTGTGATTTGTCATAAATTCACAGATGGACGCTAACAAAAAATATTATGAAAGTTATTTAAGTTACATAATACATTTTGACATACTCCATATTTGAAGTCAGTAGATCAGGAACATGAAGGGCAAAAATCTTCTATAGCCCACAGAGGTTGTGATGCTATCTATGCCCCAGTCTCTACCGTCACTCATTTAACTTTCTTACATCTGTCACAGGTTTGCCCACAGAGCGCTCCTCCTCTCCAAGACTTGCTACCTCTGTAGCAAATGGGTGTAGCAGTACCACAGGTGAAGGGATGAAGAAGAAGAATAAGGGTATTTTTTTGTTTTTGCGGTACATCCTACTGAACAAATAAATAGCTGTATACTATTCTCCCATTCACGCGCAAGTCCTTTTGCACACAAGATATCAGATCCAGGTTTCCATAATCCCTCTCTTTTTAATAACCATAAAAAACCATAAAGGTTTGCTCAATGACTCGTTTTTATTTATAAGGTGGTTAGAAATTCTGTTTCATGAAATAAAACAAAAAGGAAGTTGGACATAAATAGGCCACATTGCAGATTAGCTAATATTCTCTTCCTATATGAAAGTCATTAATCAAATATTCGTCTGGAGGATGTCCAAACCTTTTCTTCATTTGTTTATAACTTCTTATTTGCACCATTTCAGGCTGCAGAAAATGCTCAAGGCAGCAGATATTCAACTACAACGGAATAAAAGATAGAAGGGTAGAGAAGGTAAGATGTTGAAACTGACAGAGCATGAAGCAGCAATACATTTACCCGTAGTCGCTGATATGGCTAACACTTGTTTTTGTCTGTTTGTGTGCCCGTGTGTAGGGAAGAGAGGAGGTAATGGTCTGCTGGCTGCCTTGCGCATCATGGTGAGAACACAGCTCTTTGGTTAGCTTTTTTTTAGACGGTGCGTTATAAATAAATGTATTACTTCCTAACTAGTTTACTATCAGGCTTCTACAAAACTGACCCTAAGTAATTTGTTGTTTTATGATAACCCATGCATATGAAATTATCTTGTGTCACATGCAATGATCTTATGGTTGTTTTTATTCATTGTGTTTTTCAGTGGGAGAAAATGGGAAGACACCTGGGAGCCTGCCAGTCAATTCAGTGTCATTTGAGTGTGTGTGTGTGTGTGTGTGTGTGTGTGTGTGTGTGTGTGTGTGTATGTGTGTGTGTGTGTGTGTGTGTGTGTGTGTGTGTGTGTGTGTGTGTGTGTGTGTGTGTGTGTGTGTGTGTGTGTGTGTGTGTGTGTGTGTGTGTGTGTGTGTGTGTGTGTGTGTGTGTGTGTGTGTGTGTGTGTGTGTGTGTGTGTGTGTGTGTGTGAACATACCGATAAACATTTCCCTTTTTGCAACATGGAGTCAAATGCTTCAATATTGTGTCATGAGACACTACTACACCACATTTCAAATAGATATAATAGTGAAATAATATTATAAATATTTAGGGATTGAGATTGTGAAATCTAACAAGTACCTTTGTGTTAATCTGAACAATAAACTGGACTGGTCGGATCACTGCTGCTATCTACAAGAAGAGACAGAGCAGACTATATCTGCTGAGGAGACAGGCATTTTGGAGTGCAGGGGGCACTACTTCAGACCTTCCATGACTCTGATGGCATAAGCAATCTTTTATGCTCTGGTCTGCTGGGGCTGCAGCATCTCGGCTGCTGTCATGAAAGTTACATGTAGTTTGGTAACAGCACCAGAATGGACAGGGTGTGAAGACACAGGAGAGCCGAGTCAAGGGTAAAGGAGCTTTGCATTAATTGTATTTATATTGACCCGAATGGTCTACAGATTGAACGGGACTTTAGTGGCACTAGATCTAGGAGTAGCGAATGTAATTTGTTCACCTGGTTGTATCCCATAAGTGTGTCTTACTGAGATTAAGGAGCTAAAACGATATTCCCTAGTCCTTGATAAACCAATCTGACAACATGAGAATTTCTGTTTCAGTTTTTTCTTAATGGCAACATGAGCGCAACACATGCTCTTTGTACCAAAAGGACAAAAATGTAGATCTGAAATACACACCTACATATAACAACAAAACAGTTCGACGTCCAAGCTGACAAAACTCCAACAAAGTCAACACAAAATGCGGTCATTGATCCTCCTGTTGTGTTCGGGTCAAATCTGACCGATTTACTACTTTCATCAATCAACACTTTTTTGTTTTACATTCGATTGCATTAAGGTTTATGATCTCCTTCACAGTAGACATTTGAACATGTACAATTGCTGATCAGCACTTTCATTGAATTTTTGATGATTTAGTCAACTTTTTAACACCAATGACCGCCATGAAGAAATGGAATTAGTAACCATCCGGATCAGATACAACACACACACACATACACTAGATGTGTTTCCCCCCCTTATGTGCCCATCCCCCCATGTGAATCACACCTGGCACACACAAACACATACACACAGAAGTATTCTCTCCGCTATGTTTGACAAACCCTGTGACGAGTCCTCAAGCTCTGTGATTGGATGTTTGAGTGGCAGTGCGCCGTGGCTTATGCCGAGTGCCGAACAGGCAGCACTTTGAAATGGGATGGAACCACGGCAAACTATTCAAAACTGGATTCGGATGGGTCCACCACCCCCCTCCCCCAACCCGTCCCCAGAACTACACATGCTGGCTATTGTGTGTTTCGCAACCATGTTCGCAACATGTTCTATGGCACGTCTCTACTGGGAATTGTAGTTTTAAAAGACGTTTTAAGAACATAATAAGAAGTTGCCAGTATTAAAACTGTGTACATCCCTGGAGGTTTAGGGGATAGGAACACTCAAATGTAAAACATATCATTAATAAATGGGTGAAAATTGCTTGTGCCCATAATGGGCAGCATTAATATATACCCACATGACAGCTAAGGTCAGAAGAGCTTTATTTAACAGCTGGTCTTATGTCTGTGACCCCTCCTGTTGTTCATTGATAAGCCTGAAACATGCACTTGTCAAGGTTCAGAGGCACATTTTGTAAATATGGCAGTAGCATCGATCATCTTAAGATAAGATATACTTTATTGATCCCAAGTTGGACATTTTTTCGTTACAGCAGCATGTGTAACAGTTGTAAATATGCAGTGGTGTTTATTTGTAAACCATTTAGTATAATCACACAAATTCTGTGTTTTATATTCAATAATTCTGTGTTCTTTATTTATTGATTGTTCAATACCTGACAAGGTCGGAGATGAAAAACTTTGGTCGCAGGTTCCTCATCACAAGACATCTATCAATATGTGTGTACCACCATTAAACTGTCATATTCTGCACATTTCTTATACTATCTACATACATCTTATAAGAGTATAATACATATGTATAATATCAGTTAAAATAAGTGCTTACACATACAGTAGTTAACATTGCAGGAAAGCAATATATTAGTACTTTGTCAGGCTTAATATGTATACCCCCAAAGCTTTTTTCTTATTCAAAAGAAGACCTTAACCTAAAGTATTCTTTAATGTTTAAATAAAGCTTTATTAGTGTGTCTGACTGTGTCTCCTATTAATATCTAATAATAAAAATAATGAAATTCAATAACGTGATTTAACCACTAGGTGTCCCTTTCTATCAGCTGTGCACCTTTATGGTGTAAATACAGCCTATCTACCAATTGGATCAAATATAAAAGTCAGCCGAATTAGTATTGATACTGCAAGACGTATTGTGTGAAAAGAAATGCAAGATGTTGTTTAATTGCTGATATATTTATGATCCACGTCACATATTCAGTTTCGGCGGCAGTTCTTCCTGTTTGTCTAGAAGTCTCATAAGGACTCTATAAATAGAGAACTGCGGCAGATATGTAATATTTATTGCAGCCGAACCGTGTATTACAATGCCGTTATGTGATGACTTTCAAAGAGAAAAGCAAGCACACTCGGAATAAAGTATTATTTTATTCTTTTAAAATGTTTTCGGATTTCACATCAACAGGAAGTCCGGTTAACTAAAATGTCCGTGCGGAACAATACCCCAACCCATAGATCCGTGGGTGAATAATGTCAATGATAGCAATCACCACATTACACACATTCCTTCACATTTGAATTTACATTAAAGTATTTCGTGAGGCCTTCTAAAATGTTTTTAAATATAATTATATATAATATAATTAATATGTTAGCTTATTCTGTGGTATGCATTTTGTTTAGCTGCTATGCCACTTTAGCTGTAACAAGCGGAAATGTCCCCGCTTTGGGACTAATAAAGGATTTCTGATTCTGATATGAGCCAGTTGAGGTGTTGCACAGGGTGTCGGAACTTGGACACACTTGTATGTTTTCTTATATGTAGCTGAATGCTGTTGTAATGGTACATTCAGAGGGTGAGAAACATGACAATAAATGTAGTATTTTGTTAACTTGTGTACCTGTTTTACTTTAAGAAAGCCAGGTGAATACCTGTCGGACTATGGGTATTGGATAACATCTGTCCAGTTGGAAGGAAGTGGGCTAAAATAGCATTTATTTAATCAGATAATAGATATGTGAACATCAACAAAGAAATTAGTGAGTTGACACGTAAACCATGGTTTGTGAACTTCAATTCATATAGAATTTTTATTTTGTGTGTTTTTTTGCGCATATGTATCCCAATTCACAAAGGGTAAACAACACACAAGTTCCAGGCCAATCGTTACAGTTTTCAACATAGAAGTGATTTAGCCAATCAGAATGCAGATCCTGCAGCACCGGAGGCAGGCTTTACTGCACTCGCAATGTGACAGTGAAGGGAGAGTTCTGCTTCTGAAGATAATAACTCAGATAAAACCGTAATAACTCAATATAATGTTTTCAACCCTAAACGGCAACACTTTATAGTTGTAGGTAGGTGTGTGTGTGAGTGTGAGAGAGGGCCTGCTCACGGAAAGCTGGTTGCTGACAAAGAAGGACTCCCGAATAGGTGAATTGTGGTAAAGAAATAAAAAATAGAGAAAGTGCATCTCTGTCAGCAAAGCTTCTGTCAGTCAGAGGGTTAGGTAAAGGTTGAGATAGTTATCATGTGAGGATAATTAACTAAAATACAATACATAGCAATGTTTGAACCAACCTTAGTCATGGGTTTGTTTTAAATACAAACGTTTACATATTCCTCACAAGCCACATTTTTAAGGATTGTTCAAGGCAATTCATTCCAGAATGTTCACTTAGTTCAAAGAAGCAACATGCATAGTAAGATAACAACTTTTTTTCACATTATTTGAAGTGAGAAGTTGTGTGTGAGAGTGCACACAATGTTATTGTTTGACGATAACTGGCCTCTGGTCTTAATACTGGTAGGAGAGGTTGGGTACATTTCAGTCAATATCATGGTGTGTGACATTAACAAGAATTCTGAGTGAGCAGAGGTATGTGTGTCTGTGTGAGGGAGGGTGTGTCTGAGTGTGTGGGTCAATTATTGTAAATGTTTAGATGTTCATGTTCTATGTGTGAAAGAGACTGGCACATAGAGGAAGAGACTGAGGGAGCACACAGAAAGGAGAGAGAGAGGTGGGGGGACATACACCCAGCATGTGTGCCTATCTGTATGATGGGGCTCTTTGCAGTAACGTAGGGAAATGATTGGCTCTCAACCTCTAACTGGTTGGCCACCCCTGCTGTACACCCTAGTGTCCTTCAGGGTAGGGTCGGGGAGAGAGGCGCTGTACCCCAGCATCCTTTCCTCAAGGAGGGGGTAGGGTGGGGGAGAGAGGCGCTGTGCCCCAGCGTCCTTTCCTCAAGGAGGGGGTAGGGTGGGGGAGAGAGGCGCTGTGCCCCAGCGTCCTTTCCTCAAGGTGGGGGTAGGCTGTGTGTGATGTCCTCATCAGGGTCTTCCTCACTGTCATCACTGATGTCACTGTTTTGGTTCTCCACAGAATCATCAGGCCATTGAGGGGCATTTGGTCCGATTGCCAGGCTGTAGGCCGAAGAAAGATGCTGGATGTGTGTGTCCACGTCAGCAAGTCTTTTCTTTAGAAGACTGGCTAATCCATCTCTCCCTTCTTGAGTCATGTCTAGGGCAGAACATAGAGAATAGAATAGTGAAAAGGCATCTCATTTTTGTTACTAGTACACACTGTGGATGTTAAGTAGTATTTGGTTATGGCATCATGGAATTTACCACTATGTCCTCCACATGACACATGTTGCATCTGCATCCTGATCTTGTCAGCCTGACTTCTCAGATAAAGGCAGTGCTGCCTCATCTCCCTCACAATTATGGCCCTCTCCTCCACAAGTCTCCTTTTGCCCATGTAGGCATCAAAGACTTTTTTTTGGGCCAAAATGGACACCGATTCTGAAGAGAAAGGAACAGCAAGCATGCCATTACCGACCAAGACATGCACCAGTAGGATAAGTGACCTGTCATAGTCCATTGACTGGGAAGCTGATGTTATAGGTCTTGCTTAGTGCCAGAAAAATAAACATATTATATAAACACAAACAAGAGAAGCTCTTACCATCACTTTGCACTTCCCATGGCCATATTAGACTGTCTGTTGTTTGCTATTCCGCAGACAGTCTTCTCTCCACCTCTTCTTCCTGGATTTCTCCTTCAGGAGGCTGTCCGGTGTTGTACTGGCGTATTGCCGCTAAGAGTTTGGTCTTTTCCTCCCCTAACCTTTTGCGACGCAACTGCCAAATCTTATTGTTGTCTATATGACGTAATTGTAAAAAAAAATTACAGAAACAATGTTCAATGGAATTTTTTAATTACATGACTGCAACTGAATAATAATAACTTACCAGTAGAGAGGCACGCTTTCTTTTGGCACAGCCCTAGAAATAGCTGCTCAATGGACATCTGGAGAGACTGATTGTCGCCTGATGTGTTGTCTTGGGTAAATAACAAGAAACACAGTTTGAGGACAAAGAAAACATAGTTGTTAATACTATACGTTAAATAACAATGTTATATTATCAAGTTAGGAAACAGCATACCGTTTGTTGCCCAGTCTCTAACATCATTAACCCATTGTTGGACTTTTTCTTCAGGGCATCCAAGCTCTTCGCAGGTGTCCTTCATTTTTTGAGTCTCACCCTCCAACATTGCGATTGTCTGTTGTAAAAAAGATGTTGCCGATACAGATGTATTTTCAAGATTTTCACCCAAATTTCCATAACTTTTCATGTCTTGAAAACAGTAATTAATTCATTCAAACTTTTCCAGACCTGCGCAAGCACTCAGTATCCAACACTTTACCAGCTTGGACAATTATTTGTTTGTGACAGGTTTGCACATTAATCTTACAAATCTAATCTTGTCATGCCTATACTTACATGGCCAATTACCTTGACATATCTCTTGGCCAACACGACATGAAGGTTTTCCTGCTTCCGTCTGTTCCATCCCATTGCATGGACAGTCAACATGTCATTGCGAGCTGTTTTTAAAAGTAAAATTGACAAGCAGATAATATAACTTGGGTATTTGGAAATCAAGTCATAAAAACTCTAGTACTGTTGAAACAGACTACATCAAAGACAAAGATAAAGTAAAGTAAGAGATGGATAATAACTTCAAGACAGAATTATGTTGGTCTAATGACAAGAGGACATACTTGATTTTGTCATGTACTTAGTTGTGATGGCACAACGTGACAGAAAGCTGTTCACCATCTCCACTTCTTCCCCGGCCGTCGAACCAGCACCCTCCAAATTTCTCCCGCTCCACACAATCTAACAAATACACATATATTATATGTCATAGATTAATTTAAAAAAATTCTTACAATCACAATAATATAAGAGTGGGCCTACCTCACACTTTGTGGAATGGGCCTCGGCATGCATGACCGAGAGAAACGGTTGCATGCTCAGCAAAGGTCGCAGTTCTGGCATTGTCTTTGCCACTTTCTCGAGGTAGGGCCAGTATTTACAAGCAATATCTGTGCAATAAAAATGCACGTTTGTAGCTTGAAACTGCGTTTGAAGGAACAAGAGGTAGGCAAATATTTCTCCTCTGAACATGTTGAGAGCTTTCAGTAGCACTCCATGTCTACATACAGCCACCTCTAAACCCTCTTCATCAAGCCTGCTGGCTCTTCTTGCTGTCTCTCGAGCAGCTGACCACTGGCTGGTACCACATGTACCTTTTCCTGGGGTCTACAATTAAAGACATTTTAATGTTACACTCTCAAAACAAGTAAAGGCTAGAAAAATGATAGGAAAAAAAATGTTGTGCTTACACATTTTACATTTGTTCTGACTTTGTCAACAAAGTCTGTGACAGCCGAGTCTTCCATGATGAACGGCCCTTTAAAAAGTGGTTAATCGATCCTAAATTCAAAAATAAATATTCAATTCATTATTATCATCATTGATAGGCTACTTCTTAAATTCAATTGACTTACAAAAAAGATGTACCTCTGTGACTGTCGGAAACGGTACTGTTTCCTATTCCCATCCACTGACACAGCCAACATTTTGGGAGTAGAAGCTGGGCATGAGAAGGGTTCCTCACACGTCATTTTCTGGCACTCGTACTGGCAGGCCATATACTCCAGAAAGCTTCTTTGGAAGACATCTCCATGGATTTTTCCTGTCTGGAAGTTTGAGAAGCAAAATTGTTACCTTACACATGTCAGAATAATACGAGGAAACAGGAAGACTTTCACAGTGGTTGGAGGCAAGAGGGGGGCTATTAGGAGTATCACTAACACACGATATCCTGAAAAGTGAAGGTCAGGTTAGGATTGGCAGATGCTGGAAGAGAAGGAGCATTATTTCAGCTTTTGTCATATGCACCATGACTCTACTTTCTCTACAGTACAATACAATACATAATCCTATTTTTTCCCACAGAAGAGCACAATGTTTTTCATCATACAAATTGTGTTCTTCAGTAAAGAACAAAAGTTGGATTATGATATGTTTGATCTTATACAGTATGTCCTACATCTACCAGTGCTAGGTTTTTAGCTCTAATCTAACACTAGTTAAACTACTTTCAGTAACATTGTAAGCTTTTCAATTTAGTTATTTTGACATAAACATATTTCCAATCAACATGTTTCATCTACACAAAATAAAATGCATCCTTTCACAATGTCCTCTACTTATGCAATACTCAGTGAAAGTCATCTTACCCTTCCATAATGCTGTGTGCTCCGTTCCAGCATCTGTAAAAAGGCCTGTCTGGACAAACCTGGTGCCACAGTCTTCAGGTCCTCAAAAGATATGAAGACATCCGTGGAATATAACGTGTCTCCGTTCACAGAAGCTGGCCAGTAACCGCTTCTAATGAGGTCTCCCCAATCAGGTGTCCATTCGTAATGGCATGTGTTGCACACCGTCTTGGGGAGATGCAAATCATAACGCCCTAATAACAAATACAGTTTAGTAAAAACAATCGCATTCATTACCTGTATTTGGGTGACAAAAAGAACACTTAAAATCTTACCATTAATACAGACGAAAATGACAGGCCTGCCTATAGACTCTGTAACACCTTCAGGGTTACACGAGTGTGAAGGCCTACCAGTGGGCAGAAGACGATCTGTGAAGAGAGGTTAAAAATATGTCTTAAACTACCAGCACATTAGGAAAGTTATAAAATAACCACTTGGGGCTAAATTGTGTTAAGTGAAATACCTTGGTGTCTCAAAGTGAACATGTCATTTGTCTCGACTAGTGACATTGTTGGGGGAATACATTTGAAATATCCTTCATTGAAGGACTCCCTGATATGAGGGGTGTGTATGCTGTGTTTAGAAATGTCACAGTCATGACACAACCATTCAAGGGGCATGCATTCTCTGCAGCGAAGGACCGCAGGAGCGGAGCAATGTGAGCATCTCCTTTCCGGTACCATAGTTGAAGACAGCAAGCTGTCCAAGTGATGGGACCTTGCCTTTTGCCACTCCAATTGGGCAGCACTTTGGCGCAGGCACCATGAGGAAGAGGTTGATGGTTGATCAACCAAAAGCTCCTGCAATTGCTGAATCTCATCTTCTGGAAACAAACAAAAAATAAAATGTTCAGCATCACAAAAGCGTACTCATATTGTATCACGTATTCGTTTGATGTTATGTTGACACATTTCCTAACTTTCAATGATAGTAAATGTCATCCTACCAAAAAGCTGAGGGGGTACTGCAGAGGTTGCTCCAGCTGGTTCCACAGTCACTGGACTGTCAATGTCAACAGTTCTGGCTGAAAAATAATAATAATTAAAACTGCGGTCGCACTTGTGCGCAGTGATGAGCGGGCCCTCGCGTCCGTGCGCCTGGCTGTCGGGGAGGGCGGCCGGTCGTCCCGGCGTCAAGCAGATAGTCCTCGGAAATGAGCCGTTTGTTATTTCTCTAATTTCGCGTCCCAGACTCCCAGGTCCTCCGGCAACAACCCGGAAACGGATATCGGCGCGGCGTCTGGAAGGAAAACTAATTTCTCTGAAGGCTCGTCGAGGATCGATTATCGAGGAGGCTGTCTGGAGGAGCCGTGACCGAGGATACACTGATTTAGAGGAGAGAGGAGTGTCTCTGGAGGACCTATAACCGAGGGTACACTGAAGTATTCTCCGGAGACGATTTCAGCCAACAGTGATGTTTAAAAGAGGCGTGACGCATGGCTGGATGTCAACGAAGCACAGCTCTGCAAACTGTTCCCGTTGTGATTATAAGTTATTCAAGATGATCAAATGTGCATCAGACTTTCTGCCCTTTACCGTTTGTTTGTTTACTCACTAATCACATCTCCCCTGGATGTTAGGTTATGCTTTCATTGTGAGGCGATGTTTACAGTGAGAACAGCTGCTGAGGTCAGTGCAGAAAGCAGAACAGTGTGTATAATATACAGTTCCAAGAAAAAGTATGTGAACCCTTTGGAACCCTGGATTTCTGCATAAATTGGTCATAAAATGTGTTCTGATCTTCATCTAAGTCACAACAATAGACAAAAACAGTCTGCTTAAGCTAAAACCACACAAAAAATTATATGTTTTTATGTTTTTATTGAATACACCATGTAAACATTCACAGTGCAGGGTGGAAAAAGTATGTGAACCCTTGGATTTAATAACTGGTTGACCCTCCTTTGGCAGCAATAACCTCAACCAAAGGTTTCCTATACAGATGAAGCGATTCATTTCAGACAGTTTGAAACGCGAGGGCCGTGATTGGTAAGTGATTTGACTTGAGACCGCCCCCGTGATAGATAAATGTAATTATAATGAAGCCAGCTGCAATGGATCATTGATCCACCAGGGGGTGCAGTGGGGTTCCACACTGGAGCTCATGTGAAATAAAGTCAGATACAGTACGCTGGATGTACAGCGGAACTTTGTTAAGATCCATATGTCACGGATATCATACTCTGTGCTAAATAAGAGACATGTAATCATTTACAAAACATCACCATGTTTTTATTTAACAAAATAATGTTGATTAGTCGAAAAAAACGAACAGGAGGAAATGCAGCCCGGCTCTCGATTTTTAATCCTAATTTAATCATCATCTTCACCACGATCATTTATGTTTATGTTCGACAAATTGACATGAAATCACTGACACATATGGATATACTGTATTCAACTTCATTAAAACATTATTAACGTGCCTAAACTCAGTAATTCACCAAAAATATTTATATTTTAATGGAGCCTCGTCGGCAGATCAGGATCCCAAAGCGTGGCGGAGGGATCCTGATCTGCATGACGGGTGTTATTTTCCCCATAAGGAACAAGTCGCTGCAAATTATCCCGCTTATTACACGGCCACATTCTCAACAAAGTAACGACATGACTCCCAGTATTAATTGAAATGCTTTTATGAATTTAGAAAATGTTTTTATTGATTTAAAAAATAGTTGTATGTATTGATTTAAATTAACATGCATCCGCTAAGAAAAATAGTCCGTTGTTACCATTTTTTAAACAGTCTGAATGAAACGGCAGCTCTCAGCTGTGTATTTACACAACTAATGGCCCATCAACCAGAGCTCTCTCTCCCCCCCCCCCCCTGATCTTTCTTCTCCAGCAGCTAAATTAACTGGAGGTTACTCTGAGTGACCATAGACTGTATGTGACAAGTTTACAGTTAGTGACGTAACAACACCATAAAAGCTGGTGGGTTGAAAGCAATACGGGAGGTGAAAATAACTAGAATAATTGTGATTTATTTATTGTGGCTTTTATGTTTTTAGTTATAAAATGTTATGTAATTCAGGCTTATAGTTCATCCTTCTCTAAAAGCCTTCAACAATGACAATATTCATAGTAATTTCATAAATCCTTCCAACACACATTCTAAAAGATAGCCTACTGTAAGTTAAGAAATCATTCCAATATGTAAATCTTCTGATGTAACAACAATAACATTATAAATAGTAACATAGCTGAACATCGTATTGCACATTTAGCTTTGAGTGTTACTGACCTGAGATGTTTTTATTACATTAATTAAGGTGACTGAGGCTTTTTAACATACAGGGATGCAAACTCATCAGGTATGAAAAAGGTGACAAGGATCCGAGCCCCCGGAGCAGAACAACTAAAGCAGCAGTGTTAATAATAACAGAAATGCCAAAGAGTCACATCTAATAGAAATATATTAAAGCATTTATTTTAAATTGTGTAGCAGTCAGTTTATAATTTTGGCAGCACTGTTGAGCATTTTGAAAATGTATTTTCATGCCTCTGTGCAAGGCTTAGTCTTTCTATCTTTATAGCCACATGGTGTAAAGTAACTAAGTTCATAAACTCAACAAGTACTATACTTGGGCACAATTTTGAGATACTTGTACTTTATTTAAGTATTTCAATGTTTTGCTACTTTGTTCTTCTACTCCACTACAGTTCAGAGGTACATGGTGTACTTCTACTCCACTACATGTATTTAATACCTTTAGTTACTTTACAGATGTGGATGAATGATGTGAAATATAATCAAGTGTTAAATCAGACTTTAGTTCCACCTGGAGTAAATCCACAAGCTACCCTGCAGTATACAAAGTCATTCAAACTAGCTGCACCTTTACCAGCTTTGAGAACACTTTCATGATCAATCATTATAAAACATATCATATATATTATTCTGAAATGGACCAATCTGCACAATGACTACTTTTACTGTCGCTACTTTCACTATATTTTGATGAGAATACTTTTCTACTTTTACTTGAGGAACATTTTGAATGCAGGACTTTTACTGTAACAGAGTATTCCTACACTCTGGTACTTCTACTTTTACTCAAGTACAAGTTCTGAGTACTTTTACTTTTTTTCTAGTACAAGATCTGAGTACTTCTACTTTTACTCAAGTACAAGATCTGAGTACTTCTCCTTTTACTCAAGTACAAGATCTGTGTGCTTCTACTTTTACTCAAGTACAAGATCTGAGTGCTTCTACTTTTACTTAAGTACAATATACTTATACTACCTCTGTTTATAGCCTATGAAAAAAACTATTAGAAATAGAAGGCTAAAGCTAACGTTAGCAGATAGTGACAATGTATGCTAGCTAAATAGCTCAACGATTCCTTAAATAATATTGCCACAGAAAAACTTTTCAGTTCACATCACGCTCTGCCGCTCCGACAGGGAGCTCTGCTCTGAACACCTGAACGGCCCGTTCTAACAGCTGTTCACCAGCGGTCCAGTATGTGCCACAGTGACTCCGGACGCACAGTTAATATTAACGAACGCACCCGTAGGTAATGTAGCTGCTGAAGCTAGACCATCATGTCGGAGCAGCAGAGCCTTATTATACATCCACCATGAGCAGAGCCGACAGGCAGGAAGACTCGAGCACACAGCTCGCACTTCATTATAATATATATAAAAAAGAACACCATGCGTGTCATGATGGCACATAACAGCTCACGGCCGCAGATTACTCCGGGTCCCAGACCCCCCATACCCCAAAAATATTTTTATTGCAGATCTACATGAATCACACAAACGACCTATTTTGGATTCAAAACGGCGAATTTTGCCGAAAGGTGACAAGTTTGCATCACTGAACATAGACAGAGCACAACTGAAACATAACATCTGAGATGTAACAACATAATACACTTGTGGGGATGCTTGGGATGTGAGGAGTGAGGGACACGGCTTAGAACGGGCGTGTCGACTGGCAGAAGGAGAGTGTGTGCACCAGTCTGCCTTGATCTATGAATTCATGTCCGTGACACTCACTGCTGCCCACAGCTGTTTTATAGAAGGAAAACCTCCTTCACTTCATGAAAGTGTTTTAACCACACACACCTCTACACACACATGACGGGTGTTATTTTCCCCATAAGGAACAAGTCGCTGCAAATTATCCCGCTTATTACATGGCCACATTCTCAACAAAGTAACGACATGACTCCCAATATTAATTTAAATGCTTTTATGGATTTAGAAAATGTTATTATTGATTTAAAAAATAGTTGTATTGATTTAAAAAATAGTTGTATGTATTGATTTAAATTGACATGCATCCGCTAAGAAAAAATAGTCCGTTGTTACCGTTTTTTAAACAGTCTGAATGAAACGGCAGCTCTCAGCTGTGTATTTACACAACTAATGGCCCATCAACCACAGCTCTCTCCCCCCCTGATCTTTCTTCTCCAGCAGCTAAATTGCACTGTCATTGCAAGTGACCCTCAGTTAGTTGACTTTTATGTTCAACTGCTAAATTCGTTACTGATAAAAAAGGGCTTCTACTGTACCTAATTACCTTAACACTAGAACCGCCAGAGGTTTTGTATAGGCCTACCTAAACCCATCAAATCCCGCTATTAGAATGCAATTTTTAACAACATAGGGTGCTACATAACACACTTTCAGGAAAAGTCACGGACTGGGAGACTTTAATATTTTATTGAAAAAAAGTTATATTGCACACACACAACACACATCACACAAATTGACCCGATTGGCGGTTCTAGTGTTAAATAAACTCACTAATTAATGAAACCAGTTCAATACGCATTATTCTTATTCTTATCATTCTTTATGAGCGCAGAAATAGTCTTAAAATCAGATCTGTTTTTTAAATGAAATCTGACGGCAGGCAGTTAGCTCTGATCACCTATGATAAATGCGCCGCACCTAATCGCTGGCCATTCAGCCACAGACACTGTTTGAAATGGGGGGGAGCTAGGGGGAGCTAGGGGGAGCTTGGCTCCCCCGAAGAGGGAGGGAGCTCCCCTGAAGGCTGACTTTGAGATAAATAGGGGGAGCCCAAAACAATCGTGCATATTTGTTTCACACAGATTAGAAATGTTGAGTTTCTGTAAATAACAGTTCTTGAAATAAATAATAGTTATTGTTCATTACAGTTTCTGAATATTTGTTTTATATTTGTGAATATGTCTGGGTGTTGCCATCTGTACGTGGTGGCGCTGCATTCTTACTTACGTTGCTATGGTTATGGCGGTGATGCCGGCGCGGTATTTGAAATGTTCATATTGATATTTTTTTAACTCTGGCTGTGTAATAAAAAAATATGGCAAAACGAAAACAGCCAAGCGTCACAGCTTTTGGATTCACAAGCAAAGAAGCAAAGGAGTCTAAAAATGACAACGTGAACGGAAAACAACTTTTAGTTGGCCGGCTGTAAGCGGCGTTAGGGTCGAGCTTGACAGCTCCACACCGAGGGAGAGGCCTGCCGATGCGGAGCCTGAAGAGGCTTCAACAACGGCCACATCCGCCGGCATAGTGACACCGTCTGTATTATTAGAAGAGTGTTTTTATAGCAATTGATCGCATCCGCGCTGCTGCGCCAGTGAACAGAGCGTGCGTGTGACATATTTAGTATCAGGATGTGCTCTGAAAAATAGGGCTCCCCGAAAGCAAATGGGTAATTCGAAAACTGACAGAGCTCCCTATATACAAATCAAACTGTAGACGGTGTGAAAGCACCTATTGTTTTAAATAATGGTCGGAATGTGATCTGTGAGCCTTCTGAATTACCGTGGGACAGCACATTCTAAACTAAAATGTTCAATCAATAAAGTAACATCTTATCTTATCTTAATAATATCTTCATATTAATAATAAATCATACAGTATGTGTCCGAAAGAGAGCAGGAGGAAGCAAACACAAAAATATACTGCATATTAAAGCAAACGATTGTAAAGGTTAAAGTATGAGCATAACAAATAAAGAAGTGTAATGTAAACATTTACATTATGATTATTTAATATATAAAGACTATATATTATTGAATTACAAGATTAGATATACTTTAGTTGATCTAAAATATTGATGTGTTCAAATGCTCTTCAAAACACAACTGAAAGTCCATGAAACTTGTCTTTCTGTATTTGCGAATGAAGCGCCATCTCCTGGTTAAAACCCGAAATTGAAAATCTGGCAACGCCCTCTTGGAAAATAGTGGGAGGGCTTAACATTCCTCTATACTGGTATTTGGTAGGTAGTAGGCAGGAAGCTGTAAGCTGGAGTCCAAAATTCAGTGCTACATCTGTATCATATTGGATAGGGGCTGAACTTTTCCTGCATTGGAATTTTTCCGATCATTCCCCTAGGAGGAGTTTGCAAGAATGTGCTTAAAATGCATGAAAAACGCACATATTTCAAAATGGCCAACTTTCTGGGGGGCGGGGCTGATGGAAAGCAATTTGAAATATGTGTGCAATCATAATAGTAATGTAGATATAGCGTTTCGTGAATATTGGAACAACTATATTTGAGTAATTTGGAGTAGTTTGGAGTCATTTGCGACATGTAAATCGTCAAAAATGGTTTATTCGCTGTTAGCTTACGACCTCCACGATTGAGCTATCAAAAATGTTCTTCTCAATTTGGCATCATATTGGATAGGGGCTGAACTTGTCCTGGACTGGAATTTTTCCGATGATTCCCCTAGGAGCAGTTTGCAAGAATGTGCTTAAAATGGCTGAAAAACGCACATATTTCAAAATGGCCGACTTTTTGGGGGGCGGGGCTAATGGAATCTCTTTACAAATATGTCTGCAATTCTATGAGGAATGTCTGTGCCAAATATAGTGAAGTTCTAAGAAACTATATGTGACTACCACACAATTGGGGGCGCTAGTGAGCAGCTATTTTGAAAAATTACGTTTTATTTTTACATTCTCGAACAAGTCGTGGGCTCTGACGTGTGTCCCAAGTTTTACGTCCGAAGCTCATTTTATGCTATCGCAATTTTAAAAAAATGTATAGGCCACGCCCACATTCTGAATGTTTTGCGACACTTTAAATCTGAGTTTGTAGTCACCCGGAGAGTATGTCTAAATAAAAATAAAAATAATTAGTTCATCTGCTCTTGAGATATAAATTGGTGGTTTTTTTGGTGCCCCCTATAGTCCAAAATGAAAATGCTTTGGTGTGCCTATTCCCCAAGACAGTTTGAACCTATCCCCTGAACACTGTGTTGTTTGGATACATTGTTGATGAGTTATGAGCATTTCTTTCTAAGCCCCGCCTTTTTGCGAGTACGTTTTGATTGACGGCGGAAATATTTATCATCCTAATATGCTCATTTTCTACGGTAATGTGTCTGACCCTCCACCGATGCGGGATATTACGTTTGTTGTTGAAAAACTGAACATTGAAATTCAAGTGAATATTTAACTGTTTTGAACATTATGCTAATTTAAAAGAAAAAAATGTAGGCGGAGCATAGGGTTCCAAGAAGATTATTTGTAGAACAGGTCCACCCGGATATGTGTGCAAAATCTCAGGTCATTCGGAGTTACGGTGCGACTTTGTACATTTATTCCGAAATGGGATTTTGATTGGTGGTGCTATTGAGCACGTTGGAATATTTTAACCCATTGAGTCCAGAATGTTGCAATTTTTACGGGTCCTGGCGTCCGTGCAAAATTATACAACTTTGTCATTATCCTAAAGGCCTCAAAAACAGGAAAGATGGTGACTAAAAATAATGATAATAATAATAATAAAAATAATAATTCCACCAATAACAATAGGTTTCCTTGCACTTCGTGCTAGGACGCCGTCGGGTCCTCGCACATCGTGCTCGGGCCCTAATAATACCACCAATAACAATAGGTTCCTCGCACTTCGTGCTAGGACGCCGTTGGGTCCTAGCGCTCCGTGCTTGGGCCCTAATAATAATAATAATAATAATAATAATAATTCCACCAATAACAATAGGTTTCCTCGCACTTCGTGCTAGGACGCCGTTGGGTCCTCGCACATCGTGCTCGGGCCCTAATAATAATAATTCCACCAATAACAATAGGTTTCCTCGCACTTCGTGCTAGGACGCCGTTGGGTCCTCGCACATCGTGCTCGGGCCTTAATAATAATAATATGCTGTGTATGATATAAACCGTATTGGTACAATGAGTGACATCTAGTGACGGATTGTGGAACATTGATTCGATTTTTCGGTACCACTTTACAATAAGACTACACTTATAAAAGATTCATAAATAATTAGGTTATTCATTAAGTTGTAAACACTTTATTAATCATTAAGAACCATTTATAAACCAGTTCTAACAGAGTTTTCATACGTCAACACAGGCTCACTATTTGGCAAGATGACTAAGCCTTATATTGGCTAGCTTACTTCGTCTTCTTCATCAGCCAGCATCCTTGGTATCTGTTGTTCAGTGAGTTTATTCCCCCCCTTCAATCAATCAATCAATCAATCAATCAATCAATCAATCAATCAATGTTTATTTATATAGCCCAATATCACAAATGTTACATTTGTCTCAGTGGACTTCACAGTTTGTACAGAATATCAGTATGACAATACCACACCCTCTGTCCTTAGACCCTTTCCATGTTGATGTTTCTTGGCACCTCTTTATGACCATTTATTTATGAGTTTCTAACATTTATAACTGCCAAAAGGAAGCCTTATTGTAAAGTGTAAAACACATTCCCATTTATTAATGAGTTACTAACATTTCTAATACGGCTTATCAGTACAGATAAATGTGGGCTTAATATTTGGCAAGCAACCGGTCACAGTTGCCCTGTTTATCTCAAATCTTACAAAAGCTTATTAATGATTTATAAAGTTTTCACAATTTAATTAATAAATGAATTACAAACTATTCGTAAACCCTTTATAAGGGTAGTCTAATTGTAAAGTGGTCCTGATTTTTCTCATGGCAGTTTGACTCTAGAAACAAACCAGGGGCTTTGCTTTTAATCTGTGTCTGTCCATTTGGTGTAGTATTTTATCCAATATTACATTTGGGTTATATATTAGTCACTTTCTTATGAAATGCCAGGTTTTAGGCCTTGGTTTGAACATTCAATTCTGAAAATTAAAAATCAACCATTTAATGATGATTAATGATTCCTTTTTCTTTAATCCTGACGTGACTAGTGTAGATAGTAATTAAGTAAGTCAATATGTATAAGAAGACGAGTTAAGGGATAGAGGAGAAAAGGTTATGCTATAATTACATCGCCTGTCAATTTATGAATTGAGGAAATCAAAGTTAGTCTGTTAACCAAAGTGCAGCCATCTAATAATGTACTATTCTTTAATTATACTATATCATATGTTATTAAAGATCAGAGGAAAAGAACAGAATGAGAGGGGTAAATCCGGAATAAAGAAGCAAAGAGATTGTTGAGCAGTGAGAAGGAAAGCAAGAAAGAGAAGACACGTTTAGGTCAGGATGGATATCCGAAAGTGGTTGTCCAACAAGAAGGCTGGTAGCTCTGGCAGCAGCAAAGATATTGTGGAGGCCGAGCTTCCACAGAGGGATTTAGTTCAGAGCGAGTTAACTCCACCAACCAGAGAAGATGTCCCGGCGGCGGCCAGAGCATCTTGTTCCACAATAAGCACTAGAATGGCTCAACAGCCGCCTCCAGCTCCACCTTTTAATGCCACTGCACCTGACGATTTTGGGACAGAGGGGCCAGCTCAGGTTATCCTGCAGTCCTACCCTGTCCGAATAATTAATGGCCAAAAACGCACCTTTACCAAGAATTGGTTTAATGGAAGAAAGCTGCTGGAATATTCAGTTGTGGCTGATGCTGCATTTTGCTTTCCATGTAGAAAGTTCAACATAGGGTGTGGTGCTAATGCAGACAAAGCCTTCACACAAACCGGCTTCTGTAATTGGAAATGTGCAACTGATAGCACCAAAGGTTTTTCAAGACATGCATCCAGCAAGGAACATTTGAAATGCAACGCTCTCTGGATCGAATATGGTGCTCGTCGTGCTACAGGATCTGAGGTCTCCTCGCTTGTTAATGAGGGGCAACTGGCAAGAAATCACCAATATTTAAGTGCGATCGTGGACATCATTGAGTTCCTTGTGTCACACCAGCAACTGCTCAGGGGGACGTTGGATGCTGTGGAGTCAAGAGAAGACGTGGAAAGTGGACTGTTTTTGTCTATGATGGAATATACACTGAGGAAAGACCCGGCCTTCGCAAAGGCATTCAGCACTATTCCGAAAAATGCCACATACACATCACATGACATTCAAAACAAAATAATAGGGCTCATGAGTGAAATAGTGACCAGTGAAATAGTTGAAGAAATAGGAGACAGCTGGTACACTTTAAAGGTGGACGGGACCAAGGATCCAACAGGTTGTGAAAATGTGTCAATCGTGGTCCGTTATCTAAATAAGAACAATGATATTCGTGGGAGACTGCTGGTAATGGCCACTACGAAGCATTGTGATGCCCTAAGTCTGACAGACCTTGTCATTTCTGAGCTAAGAAAGGCAGGTTTAACAACAGACAAAATCCTCAGCCAGTGCTATGATGGTGCAAGTGTGAGGTCAGGGAAAAGAGGAGGCGTACAGAAAATACTGCAGGAGAAAGTTGAGAGAGAGGTCCCATATGTGCATTGCTTCAACCACCAATTACATCTGGTGGTTATTCATGCCATGTCCTCAGAGAACACTCTGCAAGTCTTTTTTGATGTGTGTGACATGCTTTATCGGTTTCTGAAAAAAACAACCGTGTCCGCAGGGTACACAGGACAACGCCTGAAAAGGTTATTGGACCAAAGGTGGAACGGTCACTTAGGTACCGTGTCAGTCATAGTCAACAGTTATGACGCTGTCGAGCAGTTCCTTGCGGAGATTGACAGCAGTGGCCTTCCCACCCAACTAAGAGTAGAGGCAGCAGGTCTCCTAAAAGCAGTTCAAGAGCCCCACTTCAAATTTACTGCGGTTATGGTCCACAAAATCCTCGCCCTTCTGGACCCTCCTAAAAAAGTTTTGCAGGATAAAAAAACAGACCTCTAAACTGGACTGAAGGTTGTTAAAAGTGCGTTGGATTGTGTGGAGCATATCAGGAGTAACTCGGAGTTCCAAGCCATTTGGGCACAGTGTTCCACTGGCAGCTCAGCTGATGCATCAGAACCACCAGCCCCTCCACCAATGAAGAGAGTTCGCCAAGTCCCTACACACCTGAAGCAGTACGTGGTGGAGAGTACTATAGGTCAGCAGAACATAGGAAGTGAGACAGAGTGCAAGCGGCTCTTCTTCAGCACATTGGACAGTGTCATTGGGGAAATGAACAGGAGATTTTCTGAACGAAACAGCCAGCTGGTCGAGGCGCTTTGTGCCCTTGACCCAGAAAATCCTCACTTTTTGGATGTGCAGAAGGTGACACCGCTGCTTGAGCTCACAAAAACCACTTTGGTGGAATCTGAGTTTGCTGTAGCTCAAAACTTTTTGCAGTCTGAAATGGCCCGCTCTACTGGGGATGTGTGGACCCCCACTTCCATCTTGCAGCGCTTCTCCAGGCCTCTTGCCGCTATGCCAACCGTACTTACCGCACTGAAACATGGAGTGACTTTTGGGGCATCCTCGGCTACGTGTGAGAGCACCTTCTCAACGCTAACGAATGTCTTCAGTCAGCACAGACGAAGCATGCTGCACCCAAGAAAAGCCTGCATGATACAATTGGCGTGTGAGGTGGATCTCACAAAACAATTTCGGGAAAAAGACTGGAAGGAGCGCCTATTCAGAAAGTTCAATAAGCAAACAAGGAGGCTGCAACTTTACTGAAATAAGGTAAGATACAATTCTGCAGATTTATCTTGTTAAAAAAATGTGTCAATTAATTACATTGCCAGTATTTTTCGTTGTTATGTGACGACCCCTACTTTACCTGTTGTGTGTGTGTATGTCCCTTTAACGTTCAGCACTGATTGAGGGCACCTGGCTGTCGGTACGGTCATGAGGAGTGAAAGGCCCGAGCCAGAGACTGGCTTGCACTCTCTGTTGGAGGATCTGTTTTGGAGAGCAGCTACCTCACTTATGATTTTGTTTCCCTTCACCTTAGTTTGGCATTCAACACCTTGCACGACCATACCATGTTCACACACCCACACATACAATACTGATCTTACTGATTAACACATCCCATTGTGGTAGCTCTGTTTAGTTTAATGATAATAATAAATATCTTTCCTTACATCGCGTCCATTCCACGTTTTTGTTATGGCCAAGAGCCAGGCCGTGACAGTTGTGAAAAAAAAGTCGCCCCCTCTGATTTTTTAACAGCCCCCTCAGTCATTTCATCCTGGAGCCTGGCCTGAATCGGTAGCATGGTGTTCACTTACTACGCGACCGCACAATGTAACGTACAGTAATTCCACAACCACATAAATGGATTAACATCGATTTAGCTGGGGCAACAAAAATAAATAAATGAATGAATCTACTGGTTTCATCATTTGAACCAAAAGTGGTGCATTTTGCACTATTTTTTATCTATCTTTATTTATTTTCTTATTATGTCCTATTTATATTATGTTGCACTGTTGGAGGAGCTCGGGATCTAAGATTTGAAATGCCAAAATTACACTGTAGCTAGCATCTGATAACAAATCCCTTGACCCTTGAACCTTAGTGGTGTTTATTTTTCACCATTCAAAATAAATAAAAAACATCTAATTTTGACAATAAAAACCGACCAATAGGCACGGTAGACCATTTGCTTGGCACTTCCGGGTATCTCTCCATGTTAACAATACCGTGTAACTGTCACGCTTGAAGGGGATTAACATCGATGTAATACATGAATGTAGCCTTTGTTTCTGCTGAAAGAGGTGTCGACCAGCTTGTGCCACAAGAACATCGGTGAAATCGAGTGTGAGGATTAAAAAAACAATTAAAAACATCTAATTTTGACAATAAAAACTGACCAATAGGCGCGGTAGAGCCTTTGCTTGGCACTTCCGGGTATTTCTCCACTGGTTAACATGGGTTAACAATACCGTGTAACTGTCAAGTTTTGAAGGGACAAAACCGTGACATATTCACATCTCCCAGCATGGTAAATCGTCACATGTTCACGTCTTGCCTTGATACCGGGTTGCATCTAACACATCCAACTCTTCTAACTCATCCAACACATCCAACAAATCCAACTCATCCAACACATCCAACTCATCTAACTAATCTAACACATCCATCTCATCCAACACATCTAACACATCTAACTCATCCAACACATCTAACACATCCATCTCATCCAACACATCTAACACATCTAACTCATCCAACACATCTAACTCATCTAACATATTAACACATCTAACACATCCAACAAATCTAACACATCCAACACATCTAACTCATCCAAAATATCCAACTCATCCAACACATCACACACATCCAACACATCCAACACATCCAAAACATCCAATACATCCAACACTTCCATCTCATCCAACACATCATACACATCTAACACTTCCAACTCATACAACACATCCAACACATCTAACACATCCAACTCATCTAACACATCTAACTCATCTAACTCATCCAACACATCCAACACATCCAACTAATCTAACACTTCTAACACATCCAACACATCCAACTCATCTAAAACATCTAACACATCTAACACATCCAACACATCTAACACATCCAACTCTTCTAACTCATCCAACACATCCAACTCATCCAACACATCCAACTCATCTAAAACATCTAACAGATCCAACACATCCAACACATCCAACTCATCTAACTCATCTAACACATCCATCTCATCCAACACAAGTAGTTATATTCATCCCGCTTTCGTCTCATTAGTATGCATAAAAAAGTTACAGGTCACACCTCCCCCATTATGCACATGAGCTAAGTCCCGCCTCCCCTTTGATCGAGGTGTGAGATCTGAAGTAGGTGTGATATCCCAAGTAGGTGTGAGATCCGTCGATAGGAGGGGGGTGATGTGTATTCACAGGTGTGAAAAGCCCCCACTGTTGCGCCTTATGGTGTATAATTAAAAGATGTTTCAATCACATTAGTATGCATAAAAAGTGACAGGTGGGCCCGCCCCCAAGTCTAATAAAACAAAATGCCGCTTCCATCACATTAGTATGCATAAAAGTGACAGAAGGGTCCGCCCCAATTATGTGATGTCAGAAGACCGAGGGGGTTGAGTGAGATAAAAAAAAAAGAACCCCGTGCAGATAAAAAGCCAGTCATTTCCAATCATCAAGTCATCTTTCCAAAAAGAAAAAATGGCCAAGAGATACCTCGATATGGGTTTAATCAGCGAGACGCCTGTGACAACTTACCGCCATCCGTCCGGAGCGCCAATCAAGAAACGGATGCAGTATCTGTGCCGGGTTCAAACACCTCCGGTCGAAAATCTTGAAGAGAAATGGCTTCTGGAAAATGAACATGTTAGGGGATACGTATTCAACTATATGGCGAATGAACTGCATTTCTACAATCTGAAGAATGGAGAAACGTATGGACCCCACAGTGTTAAAGCGACGTTGACCTCAACAGATTGGGCTGTGTTAACTCTGGTGTCTTCCAGAGATTTCCACGCAACCATTGTATCGGAAGAAGTAGTGCATCAAGAAAACACTGTGGAGCTAGCGGTGTACAAGATATGTGCAACAAAAAGCAAAGAAACGCAAACAAAAAGCGAGATCAAAGAAGAGTTTTCATCGTTACCCCTCAATGTGGAGGAAAAAGAAGGAAATATCCCCCCGCCGCCAGAAGTGAAAAGAGTCCTGACAAGCACCGTCTGGGAAACTACAAGCGGACCATCTGGGCGATGGTATTACCGCGCAAGCCGTTTGCTGACGCAGGGGAAGGACCCCCTCTGATGGTTTTGTTTTGGAGTATTTCAACTCTACATGCGGGGTTTTTCAAACATCCTTGCGGGTGCCTCTGACTGCTTGATGAGAAATGATTGATGAGAAATCTACAAAGCTTAAAGAACTTTTTAAACAGAGTCAGACATCGATGGACATTATACTGGTGAAAAAGACTCTCACCTTTGCAGATGACTCCTCCTCCCACTCAGCATAACAAGTCCCACCCCCCTCCCCAGATCATTTCAAAGTAAGGACCGCTCAAAGACATTCACTGAACACTAACCATGGATCTGAGAAAAAACAAGTCTCTCCCCGCGAGTTGCAGCCTGGAACAAACGCCTGGAGGACCCCCATCATCTCCAACAATCTGGAAACCCTATATCGACTATGGTGTTGCTGCCATTGATGTTACTGGTTGGCTGGATATGGATCAACCTCCATCTACTCCATCCTTGTCTCCAGGGGAATCAACAGCTTCTTTACACTCCCCGGTAGCAGGCATTGCATCGCCATGCTTTCCTTATGCTCCAGAGCAGGGGTGCTCAATACGTCGATCGCGATCTACCAGTCGATCCCAAAGGTATTATTGGTAGATTGCGTGACATTAAAAAAATTGACGTCAACCTATCATCCATCCCGTCTTTTGATTGATATACAGGGCAGCCAGTCAGATGACATCTGAATTTTGTCTGACACTTAGGTCACTGCGCATGAGCAAACAACTGCGCTAAGTGCTAACTAACTAGCAAGCTTGTCAGCGAGTTACGGCCAGTTTTCAGCCTTTGGTTTTTTCTCTCAAACCTATGAAAGGGTATAAAAATGAGTGAGGTAGCTGGACCAAGTAAGAAGAAAAAAACGTATAACTTTCATACGGAATGGGAGGAGGACTTTTTTTTCACGATGACATTTTCCAAGTGCGTTTGCCTCATCTGCCAGTCTACCATAGCAATACCAAAGAAGGGGAATGTGGAGCGGCATTTTCGGACTGTTCATGGAAAATACGACACCGACTTCCCGCCGAAAAGCGAGCTGAGAAAGAGAAAAGTGAAGGAACTGAAATCCCAGTTGTCCGGACAGCAGTCATTTTTCACGCAACAAACTTCAAAAGCGAAAGCCGCCACCGAAGCATCGTTCCGGGTGAGTCACATCATCGTCAATAACAAGAAGTCCTTCCAAGACGGAGAGATGGTAAAAGAGGCATTCGTTGAAGCAGCTGACTCATTGTTCCGAGACTTTAAAAATAAGGCAGAAATATTATCTTCGATCAAAGCTCTCCAGCTGTCAAGAAGCACAGTTACACGGCGCTGTGAAGCCATGGCTGAGGATTTAACCCAGCAACTTTGGAAGGACATTGGAGATTGCGAGTGTTTCTCACTGCAGTTGGACGAATCAACGGATGTGAGTGACACAGCCCAGATGTGCATTTTCATTCGTATGGTGTTTAGTGATATCACTACAAAAGAAGAGCTATTAACAGTACTGCCCATGAAAGAACAGACGCGAGGAGAGGACATATTTCAGTCGTTTAAAAACTTTATCGCGAAAACTCAGCTCCCAGTGTACAAATTGATGTCTATCACCACGGATGGAGCACCCGCAATGGTTGGCCGCTTGAATGGATTTATTGCAAAGTGCAGGCAGGACGATGCTTTCCCGGACTTCCTAAATTACCATTGCATAATCCACCAACAAGCGTTATGCGCTAAAATGCTCAACATGAAAGAGATCATGGATGTTGCAACGAAGATCGCCTGTTCTATTCGCGCCAGATCTCTTCAAAGAAGGCTATTCCGTGCACATCTGGAGAATGCTGACTGCGACCACTCTGAGTTGTTGCTACACACTGACGTGAGATGGCTTAGTCGAGGGAAATTCCTGCAAAGATTTCGAGAGCTCTGTCCGGAGATTAAGGAGTTTTTCCGTGTAGCTGGACATGCAGAATACACGCAATTAAATGACGGTCAGTGGCTGTTAGACTTGGCATTTTTAACCGATCTGACCAACATGTTGAATGACCTTAATCTACAGCTGCAAGGAAAAGACAAAACAGTGATCAATATGATCAGCTCGGTTAATGCTTTCAAACGAAAGATGCAACATCTCTCCTCAAAGCTGCAGCGCCATGATTTGGCAAACTTCCAGAACCTGGCGTCAGAGCTGGAGATGCAAAGGAAGGCCTGTGTGCAACTTGACACTGCACGCTACACAGAGCAGATTGACAAATGTCTGTCAGAGTTTGACAAACGCTTTCAAGACTTTTCTTTGCTCGAGCCAGTCGCTACATTCATGTGCTATCCTTTTCGGGAAGATGCTGAGGTTGATTCACTCGCATCAAAAATTGCAACACTGTTTCACCTGAACTCTTCTGTAGTGGAAGATGAGATTTTGACACTACAAGCTGACATTGAGCTGAAGTCCAGAGCTCATGGACAGTTCTGGAACTTACTCACAGAGGTAAAGTACCCCAACATGAGGAAATGTGCTACCTCCTTGACAGCATTATTCGGCTCCACTTATTTATGTGAGTCAGCCTTTTCCCACATGAAGATCATCAAGTCCAAGTACCGTTCCACCATGACTGATGAACATTTGGAAGTGTGCTTGAGGCTGGCTGTCAGCAGTTACCGTCCGGACTATGCATCCCTGGCTGATTCAATTCAGTGCAAGTCATCAGAGTAAACTCGGGTAATGACAAAAAATGTACATAGTTAATTGTGTTGTGTTGTGCAATATTGGCTCATGCGATATAAAGAATCCTCAATATATTTATAAATAAATATATGTTTTGCATTTTTTGTAGTAGGTAGATCATTTTGACTTGATCATTTTATAAGTAGCTCTCATGCTGAAAAAGTGTGAGCACCCCTGCTCCAGAGGGTGATGCTGCAGAAGGTGCTAGGACGGCTTCGTTCCTGAATACGGTAAAAGCTGTAGTGGTTCATCTGCTGGACAGGGTCCTACATCTGTACAGAAAGGAGAAATGTTACGGATGTCAAGTCGACCATCCCAGTCAAATTCAACATGAGTGTTTGTTTCCGACCGAAGAATACTATCTGGATCGAAACTATGATGAAGTGGTAAAGAGACTGTGGACCGTTCGTTTCATTCCAGCCATTCGGGACGCTCTACACCAGGACCACCTTCATGTGTCGGGGAGGAGAGTCTTTGGAGCTGCTGAGGCGATTCTGCACAAAATCAGAAACACAAGACTCTTTGAAGCTAAAATCGACAAGTTTTACAAACGGTGTAAGAAAAATTGTTGTACGCATTACCTCACTGGTGCTGTAACAGGGAACATGTCTGAGAAACGTGTCATGCGAAGGGTGTATTACACTCCTTCTAACCCAGGGAGTTTAGGGGTCGTTGATAAACTCCATAGAGCTGTACAGATTGAAACGGGTAAACAAGTAAATGTAGAGAAAGTCAGAGAATTTTTATCTGAACAGGATGCATATAATTTGCATAAGCCGTCTAGGGTGCATTTTGTAAGAAACAGAGTTTTCGTACTCAGACCGCTACAACAATTTCAAGCTGATCTCTGCGATATGCAGTCGCTGTCCAAACATAATGATGGTTTTAATTATTTGTTAACAGTCGTAGATGTATTTTCGAAAAAAGCCTATGCTCAGGCAATAAAGAAGAAGACTGGTATAGAGGTTGCCCAAGCCTTTGATACAATTTTAACACACAGTCAGATTCCTAAAAAGATACAAACAGACGCCGGAAAATAATTCTTTAACAAAGTTTTTCAAGCCTTATTGAAGAAACGAGGTATTGTACATTATGCAACAGCCAGTGATATGAAGGCGTGTGTGGTAGAGAGATTTAACCGTACGCTGAAAACTAAAATGTGGAGGTATTTTACAGCTAAAAACACTCATAGATATATAGACGTCTTACCTGAATTAATTGAAAGTTACAATAATAGTTATCATCGCAGTATTAAAATGACACCACTGCAGGTGACCAAGGAAAAAATGCGTCTCAAGTGTTTCGCAACCTGTACATTCCCTCCAGCCATCGTAAAAAAGCTGCTACGAAAATGAACTTTAAGGAGGGGGAGCTTGTAAGAATATCCAAATTGAGAGGGGTCTTTGATAAAAAATATGAGCAGAGTTATACGGACGAATTATTTACGGTGTCTGAAGGCATACCTCGTCAACCACCTGTTGACAAACTCAAAGATTATGATGGAGAAGAGATCAAGGGGACTTTTTATGAGAAAGAGTTACAAAAAGTGAAGGTATCTAGTGATAAGGCTTTTCAAGTGGAGAAAATTCTGAAAAGACGTGTGGTGAGAGGGAAAAAACAAATGTTTGTATGCTGGAAGAACTGGCCCGAGAAATGTAACAGCTGGGTTGAAGCTGGCGCCATCAAGGATGTATAAAAACAAACAGACTCAACACTCAGTCCTTCATTACAGCCATGGAGATAAATGAAGGGTTCTACATTACGCTGCCGTCCAATGCCAGTTTGATGTATTTCAAAACAATACAAGCTCTAGTTATCAGGTAAACCTAGCACAACCTTTACACTTGGACGGTTCGTGGCAGGTCGCCATGAGAGAAATGTCATACCCCCACACCTGGTATAACATCCCTTTAGAAGTAGCCTATTTTGAATGGATAAAGAAACCAAAACCCCCCGCGATAGTGAGCAAGTTAAAGCTTCAAATGTTTCGAGGAGGTTACTATAGTAGCATAAGTCAGCTCATGGTGGAACTCGAGTCCTGCTTCAGAAAAATTGACTCTGGTGTTAGTTTGTACTATAGTCCAATTCACAGGAAAATTGAATTTCAAGGAGATGGACAATATCGTTTTCGCTTTCCAAAAACCGTGGCTTATATGGTTGGAATAAAACCAGACCAGTGGCTCAAAGTTGATGATAAATCAGCAGCCCACCCCGCAGATATAAATGCAGGTGTAACTCATCTCTACTGCTATAGTAACGTGGTCAGTCACCAGCGGGTAGGTGATGCTTTTGCTCCTCTCCTGAGAACCGTAGATATAAAAGGGACATTCGGCGACACCATCACCCAGTATTTTAGTCCTGCGTACTACTTGCCGGTAACAAAAACGCATATTGAGAATATACAGATAGAGATAAAAAACGATCAGAACGAGCCGATAAAGTTTACCTACAGATGTAGCACTGAATTTCGGACTCCAGCTTACAGCTTCCTGCCTACTACCTGCCAAATACCAGTATCGAGGAATGTTAAGCCCTCCCACTATTTTCCAAGAGGGCGTTGCCAGATTTTCAATTTCAGGTTTTAAACAGGAGATGGCGCTTCATTCACAAATACAGAAAGACAAGTTTCATGGACTTTCAGTTGTGTTTTGAAGAGCATTTGAACACATAAATATTTTAGATCAACTAAAGTATATCTAATCTTGTAATGCAATAATATATAGTCTTTATATATTAAATAATCATAATGTAAATGTTTACATTACACTTCTTTATTGGTTATGCTCATACTTTAACCTTTACAATCGTTTACTTTAATATGCAGTATATTTTTGTGTTTGCTTCCTCCTGCTCCATTTCGGACACATAGTGTATGATTTATTATTAATATGAATATATTATTAAGATAAGATAAGATGTTACTTTATTGATTGAACATTTTAGTTTAGAATGTGCTGTCCCACGGTAATTCAGAAGGCTCACAGGTCACATTCCGACCATTATTTAAAACAATAGGTGCTTTGACACCGTCTACAGTTTGATTTGTATAGAGGGAGCTCTGTCAGTTTTCGAATTACCCATTTGCTTTCGGGGAGCCCTATTTTTCAGAGCACATCCTGCTACTAAATATGTCACACGCACGCTTTGTTGACTGGCGCAGCAGCGCGGATGCGATCAATTGCTATAAAAACACTCTTCTACTAATACCGACGATGTCACTATGCCGGCGGATGTGGCCGTTGTTGAAGCCTCTTCAGGCTCCGCATCGGCAGGCCTCTCCCTCGGTGTGGAGCTGTCAAGCTCGACCCTAACGCCGCTTACAGCCGGCCAACTAAAAGTTGTTTTCCGTTCACGTTGTCATTTTTAGACTCCTTCGCTTCTTTGCTTGTGAATCCAAAAGCTGTGACGCTTGGCTGTTTTCGTTTTGCCATATTTTTTTATTACACAGCCAGAGTTAAAAAAATATCAATATGAACATTTCAAATACCGCGCCGGCATCACCGCCATAACCATAGCAACGTAAGTAAGAATGCAGCGCCGCTACGTACAGATGGCAACACCCAGACATATTCACAAATATAAAACAAATATTCAGAAACTGTAATGAACAATAACTATTTATTTCAAGAACTGTTATTTACAGAAACTCAACATTTCTAATCTGTGTGACACAAATATGCACGATTGTTTTGGGCTCCCCCTATTTATCTCAAAGTCAGCCTTCAGGGGGGCTCCCTCCCTCTTCGGGGGAGCCAAGCTCCCCCTAGCTCCCCCCCATTTCGAACAGTGTCTGTGGCTGAATGGCAAGCGATTAGGTGCGGCGCATTTATCATAGGTGATCAGAGCTAACTGCCTGCCGTCAGATTTCATTTAAAAAACAGATCTGATTTTAAGACTATTTCTGCGCTCATAAAGAATGATAAGAATAAGAATAATGCGTATTGAACTGGTTTCATTAATTAGTGAGTTTATTTAACACTAGAACCGCCAATCGGGTCAATTTGTGTGATGTGTGTTGTGTGTGTGCAATGTAACCTTTTTTCAATAAAATATTAAAGTCTCCCAGTCCGTGACTTTTCCTGAAAGTGTGTTATGTAGCACCCTATGTTGTTAAAAATTGCATTCTAATAGCGGGATTTGATGGGTTTAGGTAGGCCTATACAAAAACCTCTGGCGGTTCTAGTGTTAAGGTAATTAGGTAAAGTGGAAGCCCTTTTTTATCAGTAACGAATTTAGCAGTTGAACATAAAAGTCAACTAACTGAGGGTCACTTGCAATTACAGTGTTGTGTCTAACTGTAAGCTTGTCACTCAGAGTAACCTACCGTTAATTTAGCTGCTGGAGAAGAAAGATCAAGGGGGGAGGGGGGGAGAGAGCTGTGGTTGATGGGCCATTAGTTGTGTAAATACACAGCTGAGAGCTGCCGTTTCATTCAGACTGTTTAAAAAACGGTAACAACGGACTATTTTTCTTAGCGGATGCATGTCAATTTAAATCAATACATACAACTATTTTTTAAATCAATGCAACTATTTTTTAAATCAATAAAAACATTTTCTAAATTCATAAAAGTATTTCAATTAATATTAGGAGTCATGTCGTTACTTTGTTGAGAATTTGGCCGTGTAATAAGCGGGATAATTTGCAGCGACTTGTTCCTTATGGGGAAAATAACACCCGTCATGTGTGTGTAGAGGTGTGTGGTGTTAAAACACTTTCATGAAGTGAAGGAATTTCCTTCTATAAAACAGCTGTGGGCAGCAGTGAGTGTCACGGACATGAATTCATAGATCAAGGCAGACTGGTGCACAAACTCTCCTGTCCTGCCAGGCGACACGCCCGTTCTAAGCCGTGTCCCTCACTCCTCACATCCCAAGCATCCCCGAAAAGTGTAATATGTTATTACATCTCAGATGTTATGTTTCAGTTGTGCTCTGTCTATGTTCAGTGATGCAAACTTGTCACCTTTCGGCGAAATTCGCCGTTTTGAATCCAAAATAAGTTGTTTGTGTGATTCATGTAGATCTGCAATACAAATATTTTGGGGGTATGGGGGGGGCTGGGACCCGGAGTAATCTTCGGCCGTGAGCTGTTATGTGCCATCATGACACGCATGGTGTTCTTTTTTTATATATTATAATGAAGTACGAGCTGTGAACTCGAGTCTTCCTGCCTGTCGGCTCTGCTCATGGATGTATAATAAGGCTCTGCTGCTCCGAGATGATGGTCTAGCTTCAGAAGCTACATTACCTACGGGTGCGTTCGTTAATATTAACTGTGCGTCCGGAGTCACTGTGGCACAGACTGGACCGCTGGTGAACAGCTGTTAGAACGGGCCGTTCAGGTGTTCAGAGCAGAGCTCCCTATCGGAGCGGCAGAGCGTGATGTGAACTGAAAAGTTTTTCTGTGGCAATATTATTTAGGGAATCGTTGAGCTAGCTAGCTAGCATACATTGTCACTATCTGCTAACGTTAGCTTTAGCTTTCTATTTCTAATAGTTTTTTTCATAGGCTATAAACAGAGGTGGTATAAGTATATATATATTGTACTTGAGTAAAAGTAGAAGTACTCAGATCTTGTACTTAAGTAAAAGTAGAAGTACTCAGGTCTTGTACTTGAGTAAAAGTAGAAGTACTCAGATCTTGTACTTGAGTAAAAGTAGAAGTACTCAAATCTTGTACTTGAGTAAAAGTAGAAGCACACAGATCTTGTACTAGAGTAAAAGTAGAAGTACTCAAATCTTGTACTTGAGTAAAAGTAGAAGCACACAGATCTTGTACTAGAGTGAAAGTAGAAGTACTCAGGTCTTGTACTTGAGTAAAAGTAGAAGTAGCCTACTCAGATCTTGTAATTGAGTAAAAGTAATAGTCCCAGAGTGTAGGAATACTCTGTTACAGTAAAAGTCCTGCATTCAAAATGTTCCTCAAGTAAAAGTAGACAATTATTCTCATCAAAATATAGTGAAAGTAGCGACAGTAAAAGTAGACATTGTGCAGATTGGTCCATTTCAGAATAATAGATATGATATGTTTTATAATGATTGATCATGAAAGTGTTCTCAAAGCTGGTAAAGGTGCAGCTAGTTTGAATGACTTTGTATACTGCAGGGTAGCTTGTGGATTTACTCCAGGTGGAACTAAAGTCGGAATTAACACTTGATTATATTTCACTTAATTAATCCACATCTGTGAAGTAACTAAAGGTATTAAATACATGTAGTGGAGGAAAAGTACACCATGTACCTCTGAACTGTAGTGGAGTAGAAGAACAAAGTAGCAAAACATTGAAATACTTAAATAAAGTACAAGTATCTCAAAATTGTGCCCAAGTATAATAATTGTTGAGTTTATGAACTTAGTTACTTTACACCATGTGGCTATAAAGATAAAAAGACTTAAGCCTTGCACAGAGGCACGAAAATACATTTTCAAAATGCTCAACAGTGCTGCCAAAATTATAAACTGACTGCTACACAATTTAAAATAAATGCTTTTATATATTTCTATTAGATGTGACTCTTTGGCGTTTCTGTTATTATTAACACTGTTGCTTTAGTTGTTCTGACTGCTAAAATCCTCTGTCATTCCGTGGGGTGGGGGAGCCGGGGGCTCGGATCCTTGTCACCTCTTTCATACCTGATGAGTTTGCATCCCTGTATGTTAAAAAGCCTCAGTCACCTTAATTCATGTAATAAAAACATCTCAGGTCAGTAACACTCAAAGCTAAATGTGCAATACCACGTTCAGCTATGTTACTATTTATAATGTTATTGTTGTTACATCAGAAGATGTACATATTGAAATGATTTCTTAACTTACAGTAGGCTATTTTTTACAATGTGTGTTGGAAGGATTTATTAAATTACAATGAATATTGTCATTGTTGAAGGCTTTTAGAGAAGGGTGAACTATAAGCCTGAATTACATAACATTTTATACCTAAAAACATAAAAGCCACAATAAATAAATCACAATTATTGTAGTTATTTTTACCTCCCGTATTGCTTTCAACCCACCAGCTTTTATGGTGTTGTTACGTCACTAACTGTAAACTTGTCACATACAGTCTATGGTCACTCAGAGTAACCTACTGTTAATTTAGCTGCTGGAGAAGAAAGATCAGGGGGGGAGGTGGGGAGAGAGCTGTGGTTGATGAGCCATTAGTTGTGTAAATACACAGCTGAGAGCTGCCGTTTCATTCAGACTGTTTAAAACACTGTAACAACGGACTATTTTTCTTAGCGGATGCATGTCAATTTAAATCAATCCATCCAACTATTTTTTAAATCAATAAAAACATTTTCTAAATCCATAAAAGCATTTAAATTAATATTGGGAGTCATGTCGTTACTTTGTTGAGAATGTGGCTATGTAATAAGCGGGATAATTTGCAGTGACTTGTTCCTTATGGGGAAAATAACACCCTTCATCCAGATGAGGATCCCTCCGCTACACTTTGGGATCCTGATCGACCGACGAAGCTCCATTAAAATATACATATTTTTGGTGAATTACTGAGTTTAGGCACGTTAATAACGTTTTAATGAAGTTGAATACAGTATATTCATATGTGTCAGTGATTTCATGTCAATTCGGCGAACATAAACATAAATGATCGTGGTGAAGATGATGATTAAATTAGGATTAAAAATTGAGAGCCGGGCTGCATTTCCTCCCGTTCGTTTTTTTTGAATAACAAAATTATTTTGTTAAATAACAACATGGTGATGTTTTGTAAATGATTACATGTCTCTTATTTAGCACAGTAGTATGATATCCGTGACATATGGATCTTAACAAAGTTCCGCTGTACATCCAGCATACTGTATCTCACTTTATTTCACATGAGCTCCAGTGTGGAACCCCACTGCACCCCCTGGTGGATCAATGATCCATTGCAGCTGGCTTCATTATAATTAATTTTATCTATCACGGGGGCGGTCTCAAGTCAAGCTGGAGGTTTTCCCTTGAGCGAGGGCAGATCACGTACCAATCATGGCCCTCGCGTTTCAAACTGTCTGAAATGAATCGCTACATCTGTACGGCAAGAGTGTAGTGAAACTTAATTTCCGACCTTCAAAATCCGGGCAATCTTTTGCAAAACGATGATTCATCACGATCCACACCGTTTTGTGAGTTACTATGAAAATCAAGCTGGGGGGTCCTTGCCTGGTTTTTATGGAACACCAGTTATGTACGGCCAAGGTATTGGTTCTATATTCTCCAGATTATTTCGTTTTGTAGCCCCTCTGGTGAGAAAGGGATTTGCCATAGCTAAACCTCATCTGAAATCGGCGGCCAAAAATATTGCATCAGATGTTATCAATAAGGCGGTCCATAAATGTAGCAGCCAAATCAGACCAGGGGTCTCAAGAAGGAGCAGGAGGTCTGATGGTTTTAGCAAGAAGGGCCAGGAAGAGACCTCCAGGAAAACGGGTTCCGGCCGGCGTTAAAAAGGGGAAGCACACAGTCAAGAGAAAATCATTGGGAAAAAAACACCCCCGAAGAAGGAACGTATTGGGGAGAGATATATTTTAGAGTGTTAAATATGGCTCTTTTACATCACAAATCTGCTGAATGCAGTATGGCAGAGCTGGATTTATTTTCGGCTCCCATGACGCAGCTTTCTATCAATGAAAAACACTACACAGAGGTCCTTCCGTTGTCTGCCATTACAGATGACGGACCCATTGAATTATTCATTCCCGGGGACGGGGATAAATACCTCGATATGAATGACACCTTGATGCATCTCAGGATCAAAATAACAAACGCCGATGGGACTAATCTGGCAGATGATGCCCCCGTGGCCCTCGTTAATTATCCACTGAATACAATTTTTAACCAATGCGACGTTATTCTAGAGGATAGGCTGATTTCTCAGTCCAGCTCGACTCATCCTTACAGAGCGATGATTGAAACGCTATTGAATTACTCTGATTCTACTTTAAAAACTCAGTTCACTGCCGGTTTATTTTATAAAGACACCGCGGGAGCTATGAACTCCATAGTGATCGCCAATGGCCCTAACAGGGGTCTACTAAAGAGAACTGTATTCACAGCTGAATCTCGACAACTCCATCTAATGGGGGCCCTACACACCGATATATTTTTCAGCGAGAGGCTTCTCCTGAACTCTGTAGATTTGAGAATCAAGCTCACCAGATCTAACGATGCGTTTACTCTCATATGTGCAAATGATTCGACATACCGTCTAAAAATACTGGGGGCCTCACTTTTTATCCAGAAAGCCACCATCTCCGCTGCTGTGCGTTTAGGTCATGCTGCGGCTCTGATGAGAGGGAACGCCCTCTATCCTTTATCTCGCGTGAATATCAAAACATACAGCATCCCGGTGAATTCCAGAATATGCACCCAAGAAAATCTCTTTCTGGGTAATATGCCTAAATACATAGTATTGGGTATGGTAAATCACGAAGCCTTCACCGGAAGGAGAACGCTTTCACCTTTTGATTTCCTTCATAATGATATGGAATATCTGGCTTTATGTCAGGACGGTAGGCAAGTACTGGTCAAAGCATTCCAACCTCAATTTAACCAGGGGTCTTCAGTCAGAGAGTTTTACAACATGTTTACGGCTACAGGGAGACACATGAAAGACTTACCTCTGTGTATCGACCGAGAGGATTTCGAACAAGGATACTCGTTATTCGTATTTAATCTCACTGCAGGGGAAGATGCTGACGCATTGTCCCCGATTACAAGCGGTAGTTTAAGACTGGAAATGAGATTTCGAGTACCGCTACCACAGACTACCACTTTAATCGTATATTCTTGTTTTGATTCGATTCTGGAGATTAATTCAAAACGTCAAGTGTTGGTAGATTATTACTAAGAAGATATTACACCATGAATAATCATCAATTGGATAGTCTGCTACGTCATATGGTGGGAGACTGTTTTGGTGGGGTGTGGACGTCAGACCAGCTACCCCGAGTAAAACAATTATTTAGATACCCTGTATACATGATTGTAAATGCCCACCCCTCCCATATGCCGGGAGAAAACTGGCTAGCAGTGAGCTTAGAGGAGGACGATGTTGGAACTTTTTTTGATTCTTTTGGCTTTCCTCACGATTTTAGTCATTACCCCAAAAGCATCCTCCAATTTCTAGAAAAACAATGTAAAACTATTATTACTACTATTTTACACCACAATCAACAGCTTCAGAATGTCATGTCTACAGCCTGTGGTCAGCATTGAGTTTTATACCTATGTAAAAGAGCGTCTGGCTTGTCTTACGAAAACGTATTGTCTCTGTATCAAGATGATGTGATAAAAAATGATGCTGCTGTAACTAATTTTGTGTGAGAGACGTCATAAAGACACTCGTTTTAACCACAGTGTTTGCTCTCTACAAATGTTTAAAGATTGTTACAAAATGTAGAAAATAAAAATAAAAAGGTCTGAAGACAAAATTAATTCAGGTGACTCTGTCTTTTATTGAAAACAAAAATAGAATACAACTTTATGGGGTAAAATGTAACCAGCTGGGGCTTATTTTTCTATCTTTCCTTATTCTTTTCTTCTTAAGAGGGGCACTCTGAGGTTCTTCCGCATCTGCGGTGTCTAGGGTTCCTGACACCTCACGGCTGAGGGTCGTTGGAGATGACTTATTATTTCCTCTTCTTCTTCTTCTTTTGGGCATATTTTCTCCATATAGTTCGCCCTCTTTGACTACACGATATTGTTCACGAGCGTGTAGGTTTTGAAAAGCTGATAAAGGAATGTTGAGCTCATTCATAGTATTTAAAAAAAAAAAAACAGCCTTTAGGCTCCTGGACATTTGTTTTATACGAGGACGACAGATGTCTAAATAAATCTAACATGTGTGAACCTTTTACAGCTGTACCCTTTTCTACAAATTCCCCCGTGGGGGTCCATCCATCTGTACTCGTGACTAATTTACTCATAATGTACTCTGCATTCTTACGGTAACGCTTAGGGAGGTGTTGAAGTACCTCGTTCTTTATTTTATCATTGGACATGTCATCCTTTTCTTCTCCTTTTACCAACCCCGTGTCTTCGGGTAGGGTTAAAGCAATATGTCGTTCCTCCTGCCCGTCTTGTTTGAGTAAGGTGAGATATCGCTGCAGCAAGCCGTTGTATTTTCTTATTTTTTCATAAGAGGGTCTTGTTTCGTTTAACACCGCTCTCATTTTTTCATCCAGAGCATCTTCGGCAGTGCGTCTCAGTGTTTCCTTACTATGGGGGTTAGTTACACCCGCCTGATTGAGTTGATTAAACTGGTGAGGTGATAACAAAAACATCTTTTGACTCATGATCGAATGAGTCCTCCTAAAAGCTGCGCTAAAACGGGAATCACAGCACCTAGCAGAGGCAGAAGAAAGCCTCCAGATTGCTTTCTTAAGGCCTTAAATTTAGTTTTAAAATTGGCCTTTTTATTGGCCAAGAGTTTGACAATCTTCTTTTGTTTTTTCAGTTTGTTATACTGAGCGCCAGATAGTGGAATGTTACCCTTTAGAAGATTTAAAGACAGCTCACAGAGTGATTGAAGAAAATCCGTGGAGCAGTTCTTGAGTATATCCTTGCGCTTCGAGGGCTTGGCGTTACAAAAGGCCTTCAGCATCGGCATGTTTCGTTTTAAACGGGCTGACATACTGTTTCAAGTTTTCGGTTTTGGTACATAAACAACTAATCACTGGTTAGGTAGTGCTCCCGATCTAAGTCTGTAGATGTCTGGACAGCTGGGGGTCATGTCTACGATTAAATAACCGTGAGGTTCTTCGGTGGCGTCTTCAAAACTATGTAAGAAAAATGATTTATTGCCAGGGTATATTTGCTGAGCAAGTATGTTCATCTGCAATCTGTCTCGGTTTTTTTTAAACAAGACCATGTAATTAGTATTCAAACTAATGGTACGACTATTTTTCCCCTGATGAAAAACATTCTGTGTAAGCATCATAACACTCATATTCCTGTGATGACCGTATTGGGTGAAAAGTCTGACTACTTCCGGATGCTCGGAGGCCTGAAATAAACATCGTCCAATATAATCAAATGACTCTGATGAGGAGGAAATAGAGATTCGTCTTCAAATGATTCAGGCAGACCTTTGATGAATTTCATATTTTTATTCTTTTCCTGCAGTTCTGCATACATGGGCTGGAAAGAAGTATAAATCCACACAATATTTTGAGGCTGTACATCCATCACATGAATACAATTTTGCAATACATTCTTGACAAAAAAAAAATCCACACCCACTGGGACCAACTACTAAACAAGAAAAAGGAATACTTAGTCTGGGCTCAAAATCGATTTGGCTGGGTGAAAACATTTTTGTCTCTTCTTATTATTTCTCAATACCCAAAAGGCAAAGTATTTCCTCCGTCTAGCAGACGTCTCTTATCAAACACAACTCGGAACTTTTTGGTGAATGAAACATTTCTCAAAACGAAACCCTCTTTATTCCGTACAATGTTGTGTTGCGGAGCCTCAATTACCCTCCTCCTCTCAGAGTTTTGAACGAAGCCTTCCACCAGATCTGTTAGACTGTCAAAGTTCACTCGTTCACAACATTTGTGCATTTGTGTGATCCCTTTCACTCTCATCACAATCTTTTTCAGATTTTTGGTTTGGTAAGCATAACTTTTAGGGCCTGCTGAAACAAACTCTTCAATCGTGTCGCCCCCCAGTTCATCTGTCAGATCCCCAAGATAAACCCCCATGGGCAGTGGAGTCTCCCTCTGTCTTGTCACATAGATTATACTATCTGTGTCATAGTAGAAAACTCTGTGCTGTAATTTCTCCAACTCACTGTATAGTTTCAGTCTGGCATACGCTGTGGTGAATGCTGCAATGAATATGTTATCTACCTTGTTGGGAGGAGAATAGCAATTTTCTCCGTAACACCACTGAACAAGAGCCGTCCTGTCGTTGAGGAATGAGAAATACTTAACCTTATGTTTAGCTGAAAACAAGAGGTTAAGAAATTCTTCTGATTTGGTCACAATCTTAGTCTGAGTCAGATTGCTTCTCTGGGCAAATTTGCCCCAGAAACTGTTGAGACATAGTTTTGACACTTGTCTTTTGGCTGGATTTGATTTGATTTTATCTGCATCCAGCACGATCCCCTGATTAACATGGTAGTCTGTCACATACTTATTTCTGCTCTCATCATCTGTGGCCTCTGAAGGATAACCTGATGCTTCTTGTTTACCCTTCAAAAATGTGTGTATATGGTCTACAAAAATGCTGTTGCTTTTGTTCTCAAAATGCCACACCTCTGTGATCTGAGTCAGCTTGTACCCCATATCCAGGCCTTTGTTGAACTCTGTGGTCACCCAAACTCCTGTTAATGCTCTTTCCTCTTTGCTGTGCATGCAGGGCCCCTGTTGGTTGTTAAGCTCAGCGCATGTACGGCAGAGGCTGAACACTAGCTTGCCCGCTGCAGTTCTGTAGGGCAAGACTGGAAAGTAAAGGCCCTTGGGTGGGTTTACTGTGGCTCTGATCAATCCAAAATAACTCTGAGGATCTTTGAAATCTCGGAATATGATTTGGGGGTGTCCAAGTGGATATAGGCCTGTACAGTTTACAAAAGGATAGAGCGAGGTGAAATCACAATAGTGAACCAGTTCATCGGCCGCTGCCGTGTGCCTCAACTTCACTGCACATGTCCTGCCCCCGTACAAAGCCTCCCTAGGGGTCAGTGGCTCTGGAGCTTTGTATTCCCTGAAGGAAAGCCTGCAAATCCTGATTGGATGTTTTCATCTCACCCCACGTATGCTCCCGCATAACGATCACTTTGGCCCCGTGAACAGACTGTAGCTCATGCAGCTTTTCCTCGCTAGCAGCATGGAGCTGCTCAAATGTGCCACCTGTCAAGGGGTTTTTCTCATGGCCCTTATAGCAAGATGGGCACCCGTGATAAAAACAACCAAGAAATTCCCATACAATCTTTGCCCCCGCAACTTCAGCAAAACCTTCCACGACAAAACGACCCACTCGTTTCTCGCCCTCATTCAACGCATGCTGAATAAATACACCTTCGGCTTGGGCCACCCACTCCAGCCATTGAATACCTGCGTCCGAGTACGTCTTGTTTTCACGGTGGTAGTCGTCGGGTGGGGGAACTGCTAAGGTCTTGGGCGGTAGAAAGTTTGTTGTAAAAACTTTCATACACGCAGAAGCGATGGTCCCCCGACTAAAAGGATCCACTCCTGTCTCCTCGAGAAACCCTTTTCGAAATAAAGTGGCGCCCTGGGCAAGAATGTCAACATCGTTTTTACAGTAAAGCAATGCCTGCTTTCGAAAATCAAAAGTACCTGTGCGTACCGTCTCATACCATGTGAAAAAGTCACTCTTTTCATCAGTTGTCATGCGCTCAATCCCATAACAGTGTGCTGGCGGGTAAGGTCCGATATAACTCAGATTGGCCTCAGAGCTGAAACCGTGAGGGGAGTACCCCTTGATTTTATCTTCAAATCCCAAAGCTTTTGGCATTGCTGCTAAACGCATAGAGAGATAAGACAGTGAGTCTATGTACTTTTGTCCGAAATCCTGGTCAGTAAAAGAGATCCCTTTACTTCCTTGCATTATCAAAGAGGGTTTTACCCCTTGCTCAATCATTGCATTGATAATGAGATAACTGTCAAAACCCTTAGCATTGTGAGCGATGAAGGTTGCATTTTTGAATTTGACAGCCCTAAAATGTGCCAGAAACTGCAGTGCACAGTCGGCACCCTCAGCGACCCAAATTTCGCGTGCAAGGGTTTTTGTACACACCAAAAAATGGGCATGTACACCTTCTGCCCCCGCCATTGTCTCAAAATCATAAAACACAATGTTGTCATTGTGTTCTGTCTCTTTGGGTAACACTCCGATGTAACACAGATGTTTTTCACACTCTCCTATAGAAGCAGAGGGTAATTTCTCGCCGCATGTTTTACATTTCTTCACCGCACACTTGTGTGTTTTATCTGCACTACTCTTGGGGGTGTAGTAAGAAAGTCGGCAATCTACACACTTTTTGTGTAAATCGCAGTTACTGGCAATGTCTGATGCTCTCTGTGTCTGTTTTTTATGTCGAGAGTGGCAGCCAACCGTACGGCACGTTTTGTTACAATCTTTAAAAAAGATGGGTTTAAACTCTTCCCGAGTACATGAGGGGTCAAGGCAGACAAAACAATGACCAGTACAGGTGTGTGTCCACTTTTAGCTGTAGCCTGTGTAACAATGTTCGCAGACATATGGAGAGCCTAAAAACCCCTTCAACTTTTTAATCCCATAATAATGGTTTTTGAAGAGGAACAAAAACACAGTTTTGTCTCGTTTGGGGCCGTCTGTCTGGAATTTACAGTGGGCACGATCATCGTCGCCTCTGTAAAACACCACAATCTTGCATTTCAAACTCTCTTCGAATTTATCAATGTCGTTGAATGTCACAGCTGTCTGATCTGTCAAACCCACCCTCCTCTGAATCTGTATACCGCGTTCATAAGCTTCGCTATCAGTGATGTTGTTATGCAACAACATGGCTAAATTAATAGCAAAACACAGCTGGTTGGAAGGGTTCTGAACAACGTAAAGAAACCTCTTCTTCTTTCTGACAATTTCACTGTCCAACATTTTACTAGCCAATCGTTTCTCACCACCGCCACGGGGTGATTGAACAATTTGCACCACAAGCTCAAGATTGCTGTCTGCCATTACCTCCAAATTTGACTGCACTGCATTGAACAGGGCATCCTCAAAATCATTCAGATTATTAACACCATGGGCATTTAAAATGGCTGACACGTTAGCCTGTAGCTGTTCACCTTGCAGTTCAATCTGTACAAGATCTTCCCTCTCTGCCCGTGCAAAAGCCTCACGTAGCATAGCATGTACATTGCTCATCAGAACCCTATAATAGGCCGCAAAGTCTACGCCATCGTTAGGAGGAGTTAGGACTAGAGACTGACGCAGTTCTGTGTTATTGAATACAGGTCGAGAGACAACACATGTTGAGGCATTTCGGCTGGCGCCACCACCATGTTGTAACGAGGGGGCTGGTGATTCTGAGTCACTCGGAATGTCATTCTGATCAACATGTCCACCAATTTGCAAGGAGGAAACTGGTGATTCTGAGTCACTCGGAGTGTCACTAACATATCCACCATTTTGGACTGTGTAGACTGATGATTCAGAGTCACTCAGAGTGTCACTAATATATCCACCATCTTGCACAGTGGAAACTGGTAATACGGCATTGGCTGAAGCTTTGCTATTTTGTCCATTCAGATGGAGTACATCGTCTGGGAGCTGATTTAAAAGCCCCCGGTTCTGGTAAGAGTCTAGTGCCCATTCCATCGCGTCATTTAATGCTGGAGAGATTGAGTTTGTTTCAGAGGAGGGGGAATGTACGGATGCAACTGTTGCTTCATCATTTGATTCACTGATACTGCCTGAACACGGAGGATAAGACATGTCTCCAAAAGCGTATTCCTCCTCACTGCTTAGCTCATGCATGTTTCGCATATCCTCAAGAAAAGACAGTTCTCTAGCTGTGTGGGGTTCTGCTTCTGAGGGGCTTGGAGATTCGTTTTCAGCTGAGCCTGCTATTTCACTGATATTGCCCGACCCCCGAGGAAATGACAGGTCTTCATACCTGTAATCCTCATCACTGCTTAGCTCACTTATGTTATGTATATCCCGAAGAAAAGACCTGTCTACATCTGTTGAATCATCCATGTTTTGACCGTTTATGAAATCATTCCCCCTCAAAAAAACAAAACAACAAAAAAACAAACAAAAATAAATCAAAAATAGATGTGGCACCACTGAAGAAACATTTCACACCGCTTCTACATTTATGGATATAAACAGGGGTGCACATAACTTTTTTTGTGAGTTACTCAGATGAGTACCAGGAGACAGCGTTTGGTACTCACCCCATACGAAGCATGGTCCTCCTCAGTGTCTCCTTCACTGTCCTCTATTTACACTTATTGCATGCTAGATGATGAAGATGCACCTCCCTGTCTCTTTTTAAGCCTCCGATTTGCTTTCTCCAAAACTTCTTGCCAAAACTGTGAAGTCCTAGCATTTCCTGAGGCCAAGTGGAAGGATCAAATACTAAGAAATGATCACATGACTTGAAGTCATATCTGATTTCAGATGTGGGAAGTTACTAAGTACACTTCTTCAAGTACTCTACTTAAGTACAATTTTGAGATATTTGTACTTTACTTGACTTTGATCTAATTTAACCAGCTTTGAGAACACTTTAATGATCAATCATTACAACACATATCATATATATTATTCTGAAATCGACCAATCTGCACATTGACTACTTTTACTTTTGGTACTTTGGGAACTATATTTTGATGATAATACTTTTCTAATTTTACTTGAGTAACATTTTGAATGCAGGACTTCTATTGTAACAGAGTAACACTCTACTTTTACTCAAGTACAATATCTGAGTACTTCTTACACCTCTGTCTGATTTAAAACTCTTCCATAACACCCTGAGTAAGTTTGCAACTGTGTGTTTTACTCCACTTTGTTGGAAATAAAATTGCAGCAGCTTGACCACAGAGCGTGAACGTTGTGATCAGCTGATTTTGCGCAGTTCTCCAGTGTGTGCGCGGGGCACAGAATGTGCACAGAGGAGTCTCCCACTGCAGCCAGTTGGCGGAGTTTTGGCACAATTCTGTTGTTCATACCGACGTTAACCCTTTCTGTCACACGGCGACCAACTCTGTAGTCCGGTGATCTAAGCCTCTGCCTCCTGTAAGCTTCACAGGTCCGTCGGTTATGTCCTGCGCGGCTCGGCCAGCACCCAGTTCAGTCAGCCACAGAAAGTCCGAAGATTTTTTGCAGGGAGCGAAACGGCAACGTAGCTGCTTAATGTCTTTGTTTTTTTTTAACATGTCTCGTAGTTTACTCCATTGACTGTTGACAAGAAACTCGTGTAGACGAAATATGTGTTTTGTTTAGATGTTTTGAGGTACGCAAAGGCGCGTAGTGACACAAGTGACGTTACGCAATTCAGATTTTTGCCGCGCATGCGTACCTGCGTACCAGTTATGTGCACCCCTGGATATAAAGCCAACATACCATTCGGATACATCATTAGCAGTTTACATGAGACCCGTCCAGCTTATTCAGTTGGTGTGACCGAAAAGTTGACCGCAACAGCAGCAGGGGTCCTCTTGATAATAGGGGATAGCTCTATAGAGAAAAAAGACAGAGAAATAAAAAAAATAAAAAAAGAGGATAAGTATTTTTGAACACAGGATTATACATTTAACAAACAATTCATTTAGCGCTCATCTTATAAAATAACCATAAAAGGCATTTACCGGTATGATAACTCGTCAGGAGTGTGTCAGGGCATGAGTTCAATATCGACCTGATTCTCAAGCAGATTCTGTGTTGAGGGTCGACCCCCACCTGCTGAAGAGGGGCTGTGTCTGTCCGACTCATTTGGGATGTGTATGAACCAGTCACGGGTGTTACACACTGAGATCAGACACGAGGGCAGGACGTGTGTGTAAAAACTCCAGAAAGGAGTCCTCTTGAGGGGTCGCTGCTGGCTGGCTCGCGCGGGGAATTCAACGCCTTTTAATAGAAATGAGTAAGTATATTAAAAACATTATTTTGGATACTTTACTCATAAAAAAAGCCAGTAAATACAACAACATCCAAGCCAAGCAACATTAAATAATTACATGCTATTATAAAATAAAAAATACTTACCAGTGTTGTTTTTTTCTCCAAAAGATCAGATCCGGGTCAGGAAAAGCACACAGATGAGCTGCTACGGTCACTCACTACCTGGCCTCTCTATGGTGAATCTGTAACCCTTTATAAAAACCCCAGCTGCACTAGCTAGGTTTATGGCTCTAAAAACCCACCAATCTGATTATTCCTAGTTGTTTAACAAATTAGCATTACATTTGTTTTTTATGACAGAGAAAATACTGTTTAGGCTTATTCTTATATAATATATATATATATATATATACATTGAAAATATGTACATACACATTACAAACATGTAGATAGTAGACAAAAACTAAAAATAATTTCCCAGCCTTTCTGTGTTCTGATCAGCTCTGAATCCGCATATTTTGGTCTGGATATATTGACACCCCAGAGTCTCCTCTCAACCCCCTCCTACCTGCTTTTTCTATACTTTTACAGCCTCAGCCGACTGCAGGACCTTGGGTGTTAAGAGACAGGAGTCTTCATCTCCATGTGAAGACATCCGTGACTGATTCGCACGCACACACACACACACACACACACACACACACACACACACACACACACACACACACACACACACACACACACACACACACACACACACACACACACACACACACACACACACACACACACACACACACACACACACACACACACACACACACACACACACACACACACACACACACACACACACACACACACACACACACACACCAAAAGGCCTGACAGCCATAGTAAGAGGAAAGTGTGACAGCAAGGGAGTGTGTGTAGACTAACTTAATCAACACTTTTTGACTAGGGAGGCAAAAGGTGCTTTCTTTGTTCTGATCAGCCCCAATCTGCATACTCTGTCTGAATACATTGAGAGTTACTTTTGACTCTAACAGTGTTCCACTGGAGTCATAGCCATCTGAACTTATTTCTTAGCAGCAATTCGGTTTCTTTTTAATGGCCTAGGCGAATTTTGGCTTTTTTTTTCTCTTGCCAAGATACTTTTAGACACACTTTGAGGTATGCAAAGCCTTAAAACTAGAACACTGATGGCTGGCTTACGCTGCAAACTTCATCGCCTTTTAACAAGAGAGTAAGTATATAAAATGTTATTTTGTATATTTTACACATCAGCAGAAACAGAGAGAGAGATGGCAGGAAGGGGGGAGACAGTCTCCCCCACCTCTACAGACACTGGCCATAGTAAGAGGAAAGTGTGACAGTAGGAAGGCAAAAGGGGCTTTCTTTGTTCTGATCAGACCGAATCCGCATACTCTGTCTGAAATACCTGGAGAGTTACTTTTGTTAGAGCTTTCAGAGCTTTCTGAACTTATTTCTTAGCAGCACTGGGCATTTTTATGTTGTATTGTATACAGTTGAAAGTGCACAGATAAACAGTCAAGCATGGGCAGTAAAAATGTGTCTCCTCAGGCTCTCTAATATACACACAGTCATCTCTCAAACGAGGTGCCTGCCTGCTTTCCAGGACTTTTACAGCCTCTGGCCGACTGCAGGGTCATGGGGTGTTAAGACAGGCATCTATAGCTCAGGAGTGAAGGTCAGCCACACACACACACACACACACACACACACACACACACACACACACACACACACACACACACACACACACACACACACACACACACACACACACACACACACACACACACACACACACACACACACACACACACACACACACACACACACACACACACACACACACTTGGGGGCGGGCCCACATGTCACTTTTTATGCATACTAATGTGATTGAAACATTTTTTATTATACACCATAAGGCGCAACAGTGGGGTCTTTTCACACCTGTGAATACACATCACCCCCCTCCTATCGACGGATCTCACACCTACTTGGGATATCACACCTACTTGAGATCTCACACCTCGATCAAAGGGGAGGCGGGACTTAGCTCATTAGCATAATGGGGGAGGTGTGACCTGTCACTTTTTTATGCATACTAATGAGATGAAAGCGGGATGAATATAAATACTAACACATCTAACTCATCCAACACATCTAACACATCCAACTCTTCTAACTCATCCAACACATCCAACTCATCCAACACATCCAACTCATCTAACACATCCAACTGATCTAACACATCTAACAGATCCAACACATCCAACACATCCAACTCATCTAACACATCCATCTCATCCAACACATCTAACACATCTAACTCATCCAACACATTCATCTCATCCAACTCATCCAACACATCTAACTCATCTAACATATTAACACATCTAACTCATCCAAATCATCCAATTCCTCTAACACATCTAACTCATCCAACACATCCATCTCATCCAACTCATCCAACACATCTAACTCATCTAACATACAACACATCTAACTCATCCAAATCATCCAATTCCTCTAACACATCTAACTCATCCAACACATCAAACACATCCAACACATCCAGCACATCCAAAACATCCAATACATCCAACACTTCCATCTCATCCAACACATCTAACTCATCCAACACATCCAACACATCTAACAGATCTAACTCATCCAACATATCCAACACATCTAACACATCCAACACATCTAACTTATCCAACACATCCAACACATCCAACACATCTAACTCATCCAACCCATCTAACACATCCAACACATCTAACTCATCCAACTCATCCAACTCATCTAACACATCCAACACATCTAACTTATCCAACACATCCAACACATCCAACACATCCAACACATCCAACTCATCTAACACCTCTAACACATCCAACTCATCCAACACATCTAACACATCCAACAGATCTAACTCATCCAACTCATCCAACTCATCGAACACATCCAACACATCCAACTCATCTAACACCTCTAACACATCTAACTCATCCAACACATCCAACTCATCCAACAAATCTAACACATCTAACTCATTCAAAATCCAACACATCCAACCCATCTAACTCATCCAACACATCTAACACATCCAACACATCCAACTCATCCAACACATCTAACACATCCAACGAATCTAACTCATCTAACACCTCTAACACATCTAACTCATCCAACACATCTAACTCATCCAACACATCTAACTCATCCAAAATCCAACACATCCAACGCAACCAACTCATCCAACACATCTAACTCATCCAACTCATCTAACACATCCAACACATCTAACTCATCCAACACATCTAACTCATCCAACACATCTAACTCATCCAACACATCTAACACATCCAACACATCCAACACATCCAACAAGTCTAACACATCTAATTCATCTAACACATCTAACACATCTTACTCATCCAACACATCTAACACATCTAACTCAGCCAACTCATCCAACACATCTAACTCATCTAACACTTCCAACTCATCCAACTCATCTAACACATCCAACACATCCAACTCATCCAACACATCTAACACATCCAACACATCCAACACATCCAACAAGTCTAACACATCTAATTCATCTAACACATCTAACACATCTTACTCATCCAACACATCTAACACATCTAACTCATCCAACACATCTAACACATATAACACATCCAACTCATCTAACACATTTAACACATCCAACACATCTAACTCATCCAACACATCCAACTCATCTAACACATCCAACACATCTAACTCATCCAACACATCTAACACATCCAACTCATCTAACACATTTAACTCATCCAACACATCTAACTCATCCAACACATCTAACTCATCCAACACATCCAACTCATCTAACACATCCAACACATCTAACACATCCAACAAATCCAACTCATCCAACTCATCCAACACATCTAACACATCCAACACATCTAACACATCTAACACATCCAACTCATCTAACACATCTAACTCATCCAACACATCTAACTCATCCAACACATCTAACTCATCCAACACATCCAATTCATCTAACACACACAACACATCTAACACATCCAACACATCCAACTCATCCAACACATCCAACACATCCAACACATCTAACACATCTAACTCATCCAACACATCTAACTCATCCAACACATCTAACTCATCCAACACATCCAATTCATCTAACACACACAACACATCTAACACATCCAACACATCCAACTCATCCAACACATCCAACACATCTAACACATCTAACACATCCTACACATCTAACTCATCTAACACATCCTACTTATCGAACACATCCAACACATCTAACTCATCCAACACATCTAACTCATCCAACTCATCTAACACATCCAACACATCCAACACATCTAACACATCTAACTCATCCAACACATCTAACACATATAACACATCCAACTCATCTAACACATTTAACACATCCAACACATCTAACTCATCCAACACATCCAACTCATCTAACACATCCAACTCATCCAACACATCTAACACATCCAACTCATCTAACACATTTAACTCATCCAACACATCTAACTCATCCAACACATCTAACTCATCCAACACATCCAACTCATCTAACACATCCAACACATCTAACACATCCAACACATCCAACTCATCCAACACATCCAACTCATCCAACACATCTAACACATCCAACACATCTAACACATCTAACACATCTAACACATCCAACTCATCTAACACATCTAACTCATCCAACACATCTAACTCATCCAACACATCTAACTCATCCAACACATCCAATTCATCTAACACATACAACACATCTAACTCATCCAACACATCTAACTCATCCAACACATCTAACTCATCCAACACATCTAACACATCCAACACATCCAACACATCCAACAAGTCTAACACATCTAACACATCTAACACATCTTACTCATCCAACACATCTAACACATCTAACTCAGCCAACTCATCCAACACATCTAACTCATCTAACACTTCCAACTCATCCAACTCATCTAACACATCCAACACATCCAACACATCCAACACATCTAACACATCTAACTCATCCAACACATCTAACACATATAACACATCCAACTCATCTAACACATTTAACACATCCAACACATCTAACTCATCCAACACATCCAACTCATCTAACACATCCAACACATCTAACTCATCCAACACATCTAACACATCCAACTCATCTAACACATTTAACTCATCCAACACATCTAACTCATCCAACACATCTAACTCATCCAACACATCCAACTCATCTAACACATCCAACACATCTAACACATCCAACAAATCCAACTCATCCAACTCATCCAACACATCTAACACATCCAACACATCTAACACATCTAACACATCCAACTCATCCAACACATCCAACTCATCCAACACATCCAACACATCCAACACATCTAACACATCCAACACATCTAACACATCTAACACATCCTACACATCTAACTCATCTAACACATCCTACTTATCGAACACATCCAACACATCTAACTCATCCAACACATCTAACTCATCCAACTCATCTAACACATCCAACACATCCAACACATCTAACACATCTAACTCATCCAACACATCTAACACATATAACACATCCAACTCATCTAACACATTTAACACATCCAACACATCTAACTCATCCAACACATCCAACTCATCTAACACATCCAACTCATCCAACACATCTAACACATCCAACTCATCTAACACATTTAACTCATCCAACACATCTAACTCATCCAACACATCTAACTCATCCAACACATCCAACTCATCCAACACATCCAACACATCTAACACATCCAACACATCCAACTCATCCAACACATCCAACTCATCCAACACATCTAACACATCCAACACATCTAACACATCTAACACATCCAACTCATCTAACACATCTAACTCATCCAACACATCTAACTCATCCAACACATCTAACTCATCCAACACATCCAATTCATCTAACACATACAACACATCTAACACATCCAACACATCCAACTCATCCAACACATCCAACTCATCCAACACATCTAACATATCCAACACATCTAACACATCCTACACATCTAACTCATCTAACACATCCTACTTATCGAACACATCCAACACATCTAACTCATCCAACACATCTAACTCATCCAACTCATCTAACACATCCAACACATCTAACTCATCCAACACATCTAACACATCCAACACATCTAACTCATCTAACACATCCTACTTATCGAACACATCCAACACATCTAACTCATCCAACACATCTAACTCATCCAACTCATCTAACATATCCAACACATCTAACTCATCCAACTCATCTAACACATCCAACACATCTAACTCATCTAACACATCCTACTTATCGAACACATCCAACACATCTAACTCATCCAACACATCTAACTCATCCAACTCATCTAACACATCCAACACATCTAACTCATCCAACACATCTAACTCATCCAACTCATCTAACACATCCAACACATCTAACACATCGAACACTTCCAACTCATCCAACACATTCAACACATCTAACACATCCAACTCATCTAACACATCTAACTTATCCAACACATCCAACTAATCCAACACTTCTAACACATCCAACACATCTAATTCATCCAACACATCTAACTCATCCAACACATCTAACACATCCAACACATCTAACACATCTAACTCATCCAACATATCTAACACATCCAACTCTTCTAACTCATCCAACACATCCAACTCATCCAAAACATCAAACTCATCTAACACATCCAACACATCTAACTCATACAACACATCCAACTCATCTAACTCATCTAACACATCCAACACATCTCGTGCAGTATAATCCACGTCTCATTCATCCAGTCACATGCCCACTTATTTCTTCTAAAACCTTTCTATATTTAAGAACATCTTCAACTTCTAAATGTCAAGACTGTTTCTGCAGTGTTTGGGAAATTGTTTTTAACGCTATGTGGTTAACCTCTTATTTTTCACAATGTGGACAACACAGTTCCTTATTGGCCAAAGAACTGAGAATTTTATTTATTAATTATAATACGTTTATTTATTATAGCACCTTTCACAGAAATAGTGCTTCACAAGTAAGAACAAAAGTTAAAATTAAGACTACAGAAACATAAATACAATAACCACCTGAGGCAGAAATGTAAGGTCAACATTGGCTTGAGCTGATATTCAAATGCATTTATCTTAACTATGCCCCTTATTTAAAGCAGTATTTTGTACCCTACTCACCAAATGATCAAGTTAGACACTCTGTCCAAATTTATTTCTCTGACCCTCTGCAAAAAAATCTATTGGCAGAAGAGCGTTCATGTTCAAAGCCCCAACTGACTGGAATTAGATCTCTTGCATCATTGGGTATATTTAAACATGCATTGTTATCTCACTTTCAACTGGTCTTTACTTGTTATAACTGATATTGATGAAACTGATGTGCTCGACTGTCTCAAATTGTAATGATTGTGTGCATTGCTTGAATTTCACTTAACAGACTGTATGTGGTTTGTCTTGTGTGTCATGTTTTGCATTTTGTCTTTTTGTTTATGTATGTCTGTAAGTTGCTGATATTGTCGGGACCCCCTTGAAAACGAGATGGTGCATCTCAAGGGGTTTATCCAAATGAATACACATTTCTATATATACAGTATATATATAACAAGTAAAACAAATCACAGACCATGTAGAGTCCAGAAAGGAACAAACATAATAACAGAACACATCACACACATTTCAAAAATGTAAGCCAATGTAAAAAGATGGGTCCTCATTAGTTTTTTAAAAGCTTCTACAGAGAGTGTAGAGCGGATGGCTACAGGGATGGCTACAGGGAGAGAGAGTTCCACAGTGTTGGAGCCACCACCTGAATGGCACAGTCACCTTCAGTCAGGCCCGGTTCCAGAACAAAATGACCCAGGGTGCATCTGAGATTAAAGAGGGTGCAGTGGTAAAGTGCTATTTTTATAAGTGGGGAGTGGACCTAACACCCTCTAGGAGGGTCCTCACCTCCTCTAGGGGAGTCCAGGGGCATGCTCCCCCGGGAAGATTTTTTTTTAAATATTGAAGTTAAAAGCATCAATCTGGTGCACTTTGAGAGCAACATGAAGAGCAAGGCCGGATTAACCATATGGGCAACATGGGCAAGTGCCCAGGGGCCCTTGAGCAAAGAGGGCCCTCAGTGATAAGATTTTTTTTTTCCCAGGCACAACCTCACTCATCATACATTGTTTTAAATGACACTCACACTTCGCTATAAATAACACAGCTTTTCCATAGGGTCAAATTACTGTAGGTCTCTGTACTGTAGGTCTCACTATGTATGCGCTCAACTTTATTACTACGCGGCGGCAACATATATATATTTTTGTATCTTATCACTGAGGGCCCTCTTTGCTCAAGGGCCCCTGGGCACTTGCCCAGGTTGCCCGTATGGTTAATCCGGCCTTGAGGGGATCTGAAGATAAAGGAAGCCAGTGGATGTGAGGGTACTGGTGATGCAGATCAAGAAAGAGAGTGAAACATATGTTTCTCATTTTACAGATGTGCCCCCCAGTGAAAAGCTTCTAACTCTGCCCCTGAACAGTGAATCCTCCACACTGATTCACACACTGCAGAGTCTCTCTCCACCACAAACTCATCCCATTAACCTGCAGCTAGAGCAGAGTTTAGGAAGCAGGCAATCATACTCAGAACTTTTAATTACAAGGAGGAAGAACAAGAAGTAGGTGGGCACTAAACTCACAGCAAGACTTACATCGGGGGGCTTAGACTTAAGCTAATTTCTGCCCCTGAACCACACAAGAACAGTGGATTATATAAGTGGCTTACAGAAGGCTTCAGGAGCATTGGGAAATCCAAATGAAGTGTTATTATACAACTTCCAGTCCACTAACAGAGGTCATGGGGGCGGGGGGGGGACACCTTCAGGACAAGGTCTCTTTTTAAGGACATAGTCACACCTATGGGTGCACTGGTATTAGTTTGCTACTTTTCTTCAGTGAACGACCGGAACACTTTTACCAGTGTTTGTTAGCAATTCTTTGCACACATTCAGCAGTTGGATATTGTGACATATCCACATATACAGTGGGGCAAAAAAGTATTTAGTCAGGCACCAATTGTGCAAGTTCTCTCACTTAAAAAGATGAGAGAGGCCTGTAATCTTCATCCTAGGTATATGTCCTCAACTATGAGAGACAAAATGAGAAAAAAAAATCCAGGAAATCACATTGTCTCATTTTTAAATAATTTATTTGCAAATTATGGTGGAAAACAAGTATTTGGCCACCTACAAACAAACAAGATTTTTGTCTCTCACCGACCTGTAACTTCTTCTTTAAGAGCCTCCTCTTTCCTCCACTTGTTAACTGTATCAATGGCACCTGTTTGAACTCGTTATCAGTATAAAAGACACCTGTCCACAACCTCAAACAGTCACACTCCAAACTCCACTATGGCCCAAGACCAAAGAGCTGTCAAAGGATACCAGAAACAAAATTGTAGACCAGGCTGGGAAGACTGAATCTCCGGTTGGTGTGGAGAAATCAACTGTGGGAGCAATTATTAGAAAATGGAAGACATATAAGACCACTGATAATCTCCCTCGATCTGGGGCTCCACGCAAGATCTCACCCTGTGGGGTCAAAATGATCACAAGAAAGTTGAGCAAAAATCCCAGAACCACACGAGGGGACCTAGTCAATGACCTGCAGAGAGCTGGGACCAAAGTAACAAAGGCTACCATCAGTAACACACTACGCCGCCAGGGACTCAAATCCTGCAGTGCCAGACGTGTCCCCCTGCTTAAGCCAGTAAAAGTGCAGGCCCGTCTGAAGTTTGCTCGAGAGCATTTAGATGATCCAGAAGAGGATTGGGAGAATGTCATATGGTCAGATGAAACCAAAATATAACTTTTTGGTAAAAACTCAACTAGACGTGTTTGGAGGAGAAAGAATGCTGAGTTGCATCCAAAGAACACCATACCTACTGTGAAACATGGGGGTGGAAACATCATGCTTTGAGGCTGTTTTTCTGCAAAGGGACCAGGACGACTGATCCGTGTAAAGGAAAGAATGAATGGGGCCATGTATCGTGAGATTTTGAGTGACAACCTCCTTCCATCAGCAAGTGCATTGAAGATGAAACGTGGCTGGGTCTTTCAGCGTGACAATGATCCCAAACACACCGCCCGGGCAACAAAGGAGTGGCTTCGTAAGAAGCATTTCAAGGTCCTGGAGTGGCCTAGCCAGTCTCCAGATCTCAACCCCATAGAAAATCTTTGAAGGGAGTTGAAAGTCTGTGTTGCCCAGCGACAGCCCCAAAACATCACTGCTCTAGAGGAGATCTGCATGGAGGAATGGGACAAAATACCAGCAACAGTGTGTGAAAACCTTGTGAAGACTTACAGAAAACGTTTGACCTCTGTCATTGCCAACAAGGGTATATAACAAAGTATTGAGATGAACTTTTGTTATTGACCAAATACTTATTTTCCACCATAATTTGCAAATAAATTCTTTAAAAATCAGACAATGTGATTTTCTGGATTTCTTTTTCTCCTTTTGTCTCTCATAGTTGAGGTATACCTAGGATGACAATTACAGGCTTCTCTCATCTTTTTAAGTGGGAGAATTTGCACAATTGGTGGCTGACTAAATACTTTTTTTCCCCACTGTACCTGAGTCTTGCTTGTGTCCACCTGGTGAATGTTAAATCCAATATTTAGCTTCTGGGGAAATGAAGCCGTTTATGAATAAAAAACAGGGAAAAAACAACAGACCAGAATACTGTTTTATTTTTTTATTGTTCAGAGTTGTTGGAAATCGTCAAAAGGACATAAAACAGATACATGATGGCTCTGACCGCCTTATCCTGGACTGTACCAAGTGTGAGGAAAGGAAAAGGCTACAGATCTGTTCAATCATGGATAGGTGGGCTCCAGGACCCATACATGACAGATAACCCTCACCCCCCCACCACGACATCAGACCAACACCGACTGAAACTGAGATTTTCTGAACATCAGATCGCTATTCACAATAACAATCTTGCAATGACCTTTCTTTATGATAAGGCTAATCAAGGATCAAAAATAGTTTTGCATGTTGTGGATGCAAACTATGTCCTGATTTTTTTATTTAACGACTTATCCAAAATAACATTGTCAAACTCATTTGGTACAAGATAAATCATCTGAATACTGTTCTGTCCAATCCACCACATCATCAGCATCTAGGCAGAGTCCATTAAATGGTTAAAGTAACATTAAACCACGATTTAAAGGACATTTTAGAGAATAATTCTTGTGGTTCTACCTGACAGACGTCTGGGAATCTTATTTAGTGTTATTCAGTGTTTTTGTAGAGGATCATAAGCATGATGGTCTGTGTTCGATGCCTCTTCAGCTGCAGGGCTGCAACTATTGGTTGATTTGAAAACCTGAATCGGCAAATATTCTACCTATTCAACAAACATGCCAATCCTACTGCTTTTACATTTTTATATTATTCAAAGCTGAGTTACTTTGTGTTGTTGGATACACCAAACAGCATTGTTGTTTGCTATTTCGCAAAGACAGTAATAAGCAGATATCTGATAATCAAAATTCTTGTTAGTTGCAGCAACCTGCTGCTCAAAATGTTGCCATAATTCATTAAAGTAGTCTTGACTTTTGAAAATGTTTAACACCAGGGGTTACACTGCTGGAAGAAAACGGTAGTAACGGCTAACAGGATGAATTAAAGTGATAGTTTGACAGCTGTTTTGGAAAAATTTCATTTACTCTGCAGGTTTTATTCTGCCAATGGAATGTAGAGCAGGAACCTGCCGTTGGAGGAACCTTTGGCTCTTGCAGGTTTTAACCTTTGACGTTTTTTTTCTGGCAGCAGGATAACAACTCCAAAACTAACACTCAAATGTTGATGTGCAAATCAAAAGGTCATTCAGACTTTGATCAATTGTAAAAAAAACTGTGAGTCTGTAAACAGGCTTAAACTGATTATTGTCTTCTTTTTTTCTAACACATTTTGTAAAATAGAAGGCAGAACACAACAGCATTGTACCATCATAGAATGTATCTGTCTCATTCTTCTGAAAATAGGATTTAGATATATTTCCTATCGTACACAAGCACCCTTCATGTATTGTCACTTCTTCAGGATTGAAACAACTCATTCATTATTTTTCCTCTTCATGTTGAAAGTACCATATAAAAAAGGTTGACATGCACATTCTCTCCTCCAGCCCGTAGAAAGGAAAAGTCCCACAGCCGTAGATGAATCATTTTTGGCAGAGTGGATTATGGGTTAAAAGCATGTTCATCCTTGTGTTAACCTAATTTGTGCAAGAAGCTGAGATTCCTTCCTTTTAGCTTGTTGAAATCTTATTTGTTTTATAAGGAGAAAAGGAGTGTTTTTAAGCTAAAGCTAATTTACTACCGTCTATCAATTTGAAACAGGATGTGATTATTTTCTGGAGGAAACTCAATTAATAACAGCTCTGACAAGAAAATGCTTAACTAAGTACAGCACAATTGTGTATCTCTGGCTACATCCATTTTGATCAATTTTCTATTTTTAGTCAATTGTTTTTGTAGGAGTGCAATACTACATCAGCGGAGTCATGCTCATATATTTTTGGACAAAAAAACTGCGATCCGATTCTCAGATTCAGATCTGTCCTCTCTAAGGACCCAGCCTCTCAGGCAGCAGTCATAAGGTACACCAGAGAACCTTGACCTAAGGGCGACTTTGAGCCCTGCAGGTACCTGCACTCTGGAAACACTCCATACTCTCAGAGCTGTGTATTATTTACAAACCTAATAAAGAAAGGAGAGTAAAATAAGAAGCTGATTACTCCTGAGAAGATGTCATGAAGCCAAAAGGCTGTTAATCCAGGGAAAAACTCCAAACTGTCCATACTCGTCCCATCAATGGCTCTGGGGCCTCCAGCCATTCCTTATAATAATTAATATTAATATTCTCACATCTCTCAGCTGCAGACACCACAATGTACCAAACATCGTCCCTCTCTGTCGAAAAGTACAGAAGGTAAACTTACAATCAACTTAAATTCCAACATTGTTTTAGTGAGAAAACAATACATAGACTTACCCAACACACACAAGCACGCATACATGTTGATAAAAGACGGTGATAAAATACAAATAAATCAACAAATGCACTTTTAAATGAGAGAAAACAACGAATCCCATAGATGCATGAAAGGAAGCTAAAGCCTTAGCTCACACACAAAAACGTACACACATAAGAAATAAACTGATTTAAAAACACGTCCCATGAGTATTTGGGCTCTGCTGACTCTCCAGTATTGGCTTGCCAGCGATGACATCGGCGTCCTGATCAGAGTCCAGTGGAGTGTCTTGTAAAAAAGTAAATGGAAGAAAATACCCTTCTTTCCCCTATGAGGGTATGTATAAGGGTCAAAGGTCATGGGTGAAGAAGCAGTCGGTGCAGGTGACAAAAGACATGTTGTCACCTTGAGACAAAAGAAGGGAGAGAAGACTGCTGTCATGTGACCCAGATAGCAGCCACTGCTACCCTCCTGTGTACAAGAGGAGAAGAAAAAGGGAACAAAAGAGAGGAAGAAGGGATGATGGGTAGAGAGAGACAGCAGGAGGGACACAGAGAGGGACAGAGAGAGAGAGGGACAGAGAGAGAGAGGGAGAGAGGGACAAAGAGGGGGACAGAGACACAGAGAGGGACAGAAAGAGACAGAGAGAGAGAGGGACAGAGAGAGAGGGGGAGAGAGAGACAGAGAGGGGGACAGAGAGAGGGACAGAAAGGGACAGAGAGCGGGAGGGACACAGAGAGGGACAGAGAGAGAGAGGGACAGAGAGAGAGAGGGACAGAGAGAGGGACTGAGAGGGACAGAGAGAGGGACAGAGAGAGGGAGGGGCAGAGGGAGGGACAGAGAGAGGGACAGAGAGAGGGACAGAGAGAGGGACAGAGAGAGGGACAGAAAGGGACAGAAAGGGACAGAGAGAGATAGGGGGAGGGACAGAGAGAGAGACAGAGAGAGGGACAGAGAGAGGAACAGACAGGGGGAGGGACAGAGAGAGAGAGAGAGAGAGAGAGGGACAGAGAGAGAGACAGACAGAGAGAGAGAGGGACAGACAAGGGGAGGGACAGAGAGAGGGACAGACAGGGGGAGGGACAGAGAGACAGAGAGACAGAGAGAGGGACAGACAGGGACAGAGACAGAGAGAGAAAGAGAGAGAGAGAGAGAGAGAGAGAGAGAGAGAGAGAGAGGGAGGGAGGGAGGGAGGGGACAGAGGGAGGGACAGAGACAGCGAGGGGCAGACAGAATGTTGAGTGGGGGGCTAGCGGTTGTTCTTGGCAGCCTCCTTGGCGGCCACGATGAGAGGAGTCATACTGGAGAGGGGCTTCGCCATCTTCAGGAACTGATGCTGAGGAGAGTAAGGGGAAGAGAAACAGAGAGGATGGGGAAGGAGAACGGAGGGAAGGCGGCAGAGGGAACAGAGGGGGGGCAGTATGGAGGTGGAGAAAGGAGAAGTATCAGTATATCAGTTCACTGTGTAAAAACAGAGAAGACAGAAACACAAGGCATCTTTTCATTGAATTGACACTCTTCGTAGGACTTCTCCACACACAGTTGCCCCTTCACTGCATACACTTGTGTGTGAGAATAAATTACTTCAAATATTTAAAGGCGACATATAGTACGATTATCCATCGTTAATGCAATATAAATCATATATTTACTCCGTTGTATAAATGTAACTTAAAAATGACCTATCATGCAAAATGCACGTGTACGTCTTTTATACATGGATATGTGTCCCCGGTGTTCCAGGGAACTCACCAAGTGTCAGAAAACACAACCCTCTCTATTTTCCTCCATACCCAAATCTCTTAAAAAGGGACTGCAACGGATCTGATACAGACTGATCCAGATTTGAACACTTCTATGACGTCACAGAAGTGGCGCTACGGCTATTGGGCCAACTCCACCAATCAGGAGGAGACAGCCACGGACATTGCCGTTCGAAAGCGCTGGAGACGCTGTAGTACATATTCCAGGCCTGTAGATGGTGCTATATTATTCAAATATAGCATGATAGGTCCACTTTAAGGAAGATTTTTCCAAATAGCAAAGATAGTAGTCCATACCAATACCAGTTACATTTGATTTGTGTTTCCCAATTCAATACATACAAATGTTGCTATTTGCTTTTAAATATTAGCTTTGATTAAAGTGTGCTAAGGATTACACCTAAACACATTGTGACGCTGTTTTAATACCTAAACAGATATTGAAACTTTCATTATGTAACTCAATAGGGACTGGCTTTGTTAAAGTCATTAGCTCTATTATTTAGCCCACAGGCTGCTAACAGCTAACAGTAACTTGCCCCACTCTTATAGACCCACTTATTTGGGCATTAACACACCCAAAGTCTGCTTGACTAGATCTGGCAGAGCTGCTTTCAAAAAACTTTCACATTTTTGAACTAAACAGAACACTAGAATATGTTTCTGAAAATAGGTGAGAAATTGACTTTGAATCAACCTTTAAAAAGGGTCACTTCAGACAACAAGGACTCTGTGAGCACATCAAATCAAAAGGAGTTTAACATTGAATGCCTTCTTTAACAGACTTCTTCTCAAATATGATAAAGTTCCAGTTTCCCCTCTCAGCTGAGTCATGGTACAGTTACACAACTCAGTTACACCCCCCACCACCACGTCTCCACACCTGTCTGTCTGTCTGTCTCAGTGGACAGCTGACACACACACACACACACACACACACACACACACACACACACACACACACACACACACACACACACACACACACACACACACACACACACACACACACACACACACACACACACACACACACACACACACACACACACACACACACACACACACACACACACACACACACACCTGCAGCAGCTCTTTAGCCGAGCCTCTCTTCTCCACGTCCATCTCCAGACATCGGGTCAGAAAGTCTCGAAAGGTCGTCGACAGCTTCTCCGGGTTCTGCAGCTCCGGAGTCCCGTTGGTTGCTATAAGATACAGCGCCTAGGTAACACACACATGTTAGCAACATGTTAGTGTGCATCGCATGCAGCACAGGTATGCATGATTCACAACTAACCTCCACTCAGGTTAAGAGTCTGGGCACACTTTCTTTCAAATCTCACATCACTCGGTCTGCCCATTTTCATCTACGCAACATCAACCGCCTCCGCCCGTCCCTTAACCCTAAGCACCGCCGTTCTTGTTCACACCCTGGTCACTTCCCGCATTCACTACTTCAACTCCCTTCTCTTTGGTCTCCCTCTCAAATTCATCCACTGCACCCCCCTTCCGTTTAACCACCATGGGGTCTAGAACCTTCTGCTTCTGCCGCTCTGCACCCCGCCTCTGGAACTCTCTCCCACCTGACATCCGCAACACTGACTCTCTCCCCATTTTGAAATCACGTCTCAAAACATATCTCTTCACACTCTCATATCCACCATGATCATTATCCATCACACATCCAATGTTTTATTTATTTTATTTTTTATATACTGCATTGTCTTGTTTACATTTTTTATGTCGGTGTTATGTATTGTGTATCTTGTTTTTTTGTATGGCGACCTTGAGAATGAATTATTATTATTATTATATTACATGTTACTTGTTAGATGCTTTTATCCAAAGCGACTAACATACTCAATACTGTGGGCAATCCCCACAGGAGCAATTTGGGGTGAAGTGTCTCAGGGACACAACGACATGCTGACTGCAGTGGGGTTTGAACCTGTGCTCCCCTGATCCCAACACCAACGCCCAACCCACTGCACCACACGCCTCCCAACTACAACTATGTATAGAACATAATATGTCTGTGTTAAACAGTTTACGGTAAAACACTGCTATGACAATATGTATCCTAATAATCTAAATATAAATCTCTGATAACTAAACAATTCCCTTTTTATAACACCTTGTTAAATATATAATCCCTAAACATAGTTTACACCCACTTAGTTTCCAAAGAGAAATATCTTCTTATGTTTAGTCTGACAGGATATTTACTGTAAAACACTATTGACTCTCAAAAGTGTATTCCTCTCTATGTTTTACAGCTTCTACTGACTATCTTCCCCGACAGCTCCTCTTCCTCCCCCCTGCAGTAACCACACTCTCACCCTCAGGGGGTTTTCGTTCAGGTACGGCGGCTCCCCCTCCACCATCTCTATGGCCATGATGCCCAGAGACCAGATGTCCACTTTGGGGCCGTAGGCTTTGCGGGTCACCACCTCTGGAGCCATCCAGTAGGGAGTCCCCACCATGGTGCTGCGTTTACTCTGCTCCGGAGTGATCTGAGCGCAGAACCCAAAGTCAGCTGGAGGAGGAGAGAAAACAGAGTGAGTTTTTATGCATATACAAAGTTTAAAGGTCACCATCAATCTGTAACACTCTGTGATATATTTCAAAGGTTTTGCTTGAAGGTCATGCACTAGTTTGAGCTCATTGACAACCAAACACACCTAAGTGGTAAGTTATTGCATTAAATGAACACCAAACCAACAAATCATCAGTAAATGAATGCAGCAAGTGGGCCAAAAGTGTCAACGAACAGACATATTTGGCCTCTTTGAAAAAGTTGAACATTTACCAAGTTTATAATAATCATAATTTTATATCTTAAAGACTCATGTTGAGTTTACAATTCTCAGGAAAATCCAAGTTAAAATGTTATTTATTATTACACTCTGTCCATGGTAGTTAGACTCAACTTAAATACTGGTCACAGTAGAATCAGAGCACCCTCTGCTGGTCATGACAAGCAACTTCAACAACAATCTTACCCAACCTCAAAGCAACAGTGGTGTACAACAATAGATTAAAGGTCCCATGACATGGCCATTTCTACTGATCATAATTTCATTGTTGAGGTCTACTAGAATAGATTTACATTGTTCAATGTTCCAAACTCACATTGGTTTCTCATACAGCATCTCTGTATAGTATGTGTATTCACTCTCTGTCCTACACGCCTTGTTGTAGCTCCTGCCCCCCCCCCCCCCTTCCTATGAGCCCAATGTGCTCTGATTGGTCAGCCTGGCTGTGAGTGTGTGTGTGTGTGTGTTTGCGGAGATCCACGGAGCCGCGGCTGAGAAAAGATAAGGCTGAGTGAGTGTGTGTATGTGTTTTTTACTCGCTACACGGTGTACTTTGATGGTTTGTGACTTTGCAGTCCGTTTACATGCAGGAAAAGCTTCATAACACACAAGGGGATGGGTAATAACCAGAAAAGCATGTCATGGGACCTTTAAGAAGTTATACATGTCTTTTAATAAATATGACCCAGACTCACTGAGTTTGACGGAGCCATCCATGCCCAGCAGGATGTTGTCGCTCTTAATGTCTCGATGGATGACCTGGTTCGAGTGGAGGAACTCCAACGCCTGGAGACACTGAGAGACAGACAGGGAGACAGGCATAGTTTATATTACTGTTAAAAATATTTATATTAAATCACAAAAATAAGTCAGGTCACATGTTTAGGCAGACACATAGAGACAGAATGATGACAGTGATGAGGTCAAAATGAGCCTTAAAAATCCTCCCATGTCCCGTGTCTCTTCTTACCTCTCTGCACACAGCAGCTATCTGGGCTTCATCCATGCAGGTCTCCGTGACGACGTCAGTCAGCGACCCTCCGGCCAGGTACTCCATCACAACCCACAGCTCGTCTCCAACCAGGTAACTGTGGGAAACATCACAAACATGCAGGTACTTATATGATGTACATCTTTTGTGTTTCAATAACAACAAGACATTTCTTCAGTCATCAGACCCTATAATAAACATACACAAATTCAAAACTAAAATCTTCTTGTTTTCAAATTTTTACTGGATTTTTACCAGTATTATATAATAAAATGTTCCGTGCATTGTGGACATATTTAACAAGCCAACGCTGCATTTTTCTTCAACCCCAGAGCTACGGGTCAGTTCCCCTTTATTTGTTAGACTTTGGAAATCAGGACAATTATTTTCAAATGTTGGTAAGAACACCTTCTTAATATGTCTGTAGTTTTCACATTTAGTTAGAATGACTACTTGTGTCTCTTCAGCTCCCCAGTGACAGCACCGTCTGAAAAAATTTACAGTCGCACAGTAAGTCAGAGAGAGTTAAATGTTGTTTCCATGGGGATGACAGCATTATTACCAGTCCTGCTGGTGCTCCTCAATGTCTCTCAGGACAAACGGGTAACTACGGTAACTACACCCACTCCATAAATGTCTAGACTGTTGGCAAGGCAACAGCAACACTGAACATGATAAAGCCTTTCAACAGGGTTCAGTCTGGATAGCTCCCACTGATCCTGAATCCTCTGGATCATCTCCCATGTTTCCGTAGAATATTTGGTGTCCAATTTTTCCAGCAGATTGTGTTTTTCAACTTGCTTTACATATATACTGCATTCAATATATTTGCTGTGAGAACAACATTTACAGCAGGATGTCAGATGAGTGTGAACCTGCCAACTGAAGATATTCCACCAACCTTTAAAGCTGCAGCCTGTTCGATCTGTGTGTGCGTGCGTGCGTGCGTCTAACCTGTCTAGGTAGTTGACAATGTTTGGATTCTTATTTTCCCTCATCACAAGGATCTCATTGATGATCAGTTCCTTCTTGGGCTGCTGCTGCAGGTTCATCTGTTTAATGGCCACCTGAGAGATGAGAGGATTATTGGACTTTTTCATAACTATGCAAATAAGTCACACATATTTCAAACGAAACTGAGAGCAGAGAGGGTGGAGAAAGTGGGGGGTACAATAAAATAAAGAAAGATGTACGAGTAAATTGAAAGAGAAAAATAAGGTGGGAGGGAATAAAATATGTCAAAAAGGGAAAATGTAAAAGAAGTGAAGACAGACAGTCAGAGGGACGTCTCTAAATCTGAGGCAGTGAAAGTGAGCACACACGGTGAGACCCTGACCCAGCAGACCAGCTCCTCTGAAGTGACCCTGGAGGTCCCAGCTGGTAAACCCTGTTACTGACACAATGTTCTCACTACCTGCTGTCTGCCTCACTTTATAGGTCCCAGATTTCTAGCCTCTTCCCTAACCCCTCAGAATTTTAAAAGAGGGATTCACTTTGGACTTTATTTCTCTATAAAAAACCTGCTACAGACTCTGGTCCTTCAGCTTACATTTATTTTTTATTTTTTTATTTAACCTTTATTTAACCAGATAAAAAGCATTGAGATACAGTTTCATTTACAATGCTGACCTGACCAAGAAGGAAGCAACGTTACACATAACACATAACACAAACATATAAAATACAGAGAACATAACTAAGAAAACAAAAGACGAAAAAAGCAGTTACTACATTGTGCACATTAGGACAGTAAGAAAGGCACTACTTATTACTGCAAGAGCAGCTGGTGGTAAGGACTTCTGACAACTTCAATTTAAAACATGCTATAGAGACAAGTGCCGTCAGTTTGAGGCGTGATTGAAGGTCATTCCAAGACCAAGGACCATAATAAAAGAGACTCCTTTTTCCAGCCTTAGTCCGCACAGCAGGAACCTGGAACCGTATCCAGCACTGGATCTGAGGTTGTAAAAGTCACAAACTGGAGCAAATCTGGCACATATGTACAGTGGAAGCTTTCCTAAAATGGCTTTATACATTAATAAAAACCAATGCTGCATCCTACGCATAGTGAGTGAGGACCATCCAGTTAGGCCATCCAAGTGTGCAATGATGAGTCCTATAGGGTGCATTTGATATATAACGCAGTGCAGCATGGTAGAGTGGGTCAAGTTTGGCCAAGACAGTGGGACAGGCAAATCTATACATGGTATCACCATAGTCCAGCTGGGACATTAGCACTGTCTGCACACCTCTGTTGTCTGTCCTGACTCTACAGACAACGGAGGTGATTTTAGATATGAAGGCTAGATGTCACATGTTATTAAGCTCGATCAGGATAACAGTAATGATCATTGGCTCAATGAACCTGTCCTCCTAAGTAAATATACTAAGAACCAACCCAAGGCGAGAGGCAAGAAACACAACAGTAAGTTTTGATTCTGATATTATTTAGAAGGCTTGTATGTGGAGTGGCAGTGACTGAGTGTCAAAATTGTACTTATTTTTATTCTGACTTATTTCATTCTATTTCATTAACATTTTAATACTTACATCCTATTTTTTTCAAAAAATTAGATCCTACTGTGGGATTAATCTCCACTTTAGCAGCATAGCTTTATGGATGGCCCCCTTTCTCCACTTTTTTCATTCTTTGAAGGATCACCATAATATTACAGGACAGGAATATCTGTAGGTTTTAGTCTTGTAACTAAACATTATCTTCAAGTTTATCCAACATGTCCTGATCAGTGAGAGTCCCCTCAGAGCACAGAGGGAGGACGGGGGGGCACACACCTCCTGTCCTGTAGCGATGTCTATGGCTGTGTACACCGTCCCAGACGCCCTGTGAACACACAGCAGAGCACAGATACACATTATGTCAGATTAATTCACCTTAACATTAATTTCAGTGATTTTAACTGATTCATACTGTAAATGTATACCTTCCAAATAAAGTTTGTGTAAATGGTCAGAGCACATTCTGCACACACACAGCCTACATGAAATTCTAAAGTAGTGCTGTATAGAAACAATGTTCCAAACTAATAAGAACTTTTTGTATAAAACATGTTGAGGGTTAAATGCACTGTCTTTATTAAAATAAAAAAGTATGTGGTGGTGTGATTTGGACTCCTGTGCTATTGAATTTGGATAACCTATGATAGTGTTAGGGTGAGTGAAGCAGACAGGAACCAAATGCTGAATAAACTGAAAAAATACCTTTATTTCAAGGATTTAAGGAACAAAACAGAACACTACCTTGTGAACACAGTCAACGACAAACAATGAACCAACAATGACAGACAGAAAAAACAGAACTTAAATACACACAAGACTAATCACACAAACAAGACACAGGTGAGGAGGGAGGAGAAAACACAGGGGCACCAGGTGAACACAATCAGGTAATCAGGTAGGAGGGAAAACAGACAGAAAGCGACAGGCAAGACAGGGGGTGAAGACTTTTCAAAATAAAACATTAAACCAAAGACAGAAAAAGACAAGACAAAACACAACACAGACAGATCGTGACATTACCCCCCCCTCAAGGGACGGATCCCAGACGTCCCAAAACACAAAAAAGTCCAACAAACGTCCAAAAATAAAAGGTCCAGCAGGGTGAGTGGAGTGAGACTGGAGGAGGGACACAAAAATAGGGCCAAATAGGGTGAAGGGGGTCTGAAGGACGGATTTGGACTGACAGCCCAGGAGCAAAGCGGAGGACCCGGAAGGGATCTCGGGCGGATGTCGATGGGACCCGAAACAGGACAGGACACGGTGTTGGCAGGAAACCCGGCGGAGTAGGTGTCGGCGGGACCCCCAACAGGACAGGATATGGTGTTGGCAGGACCCCCGGCAGAAGAGCAGTCGGCGGGAGCTCCAACGGACAGGACATAGGGTTGGCAGGACCCCCGGCAGGAGAGTAGTCGGCGGGACCTCCAACGGGACAGGAGATGGAGTTGGCAGGACTCCCAACGGAACCCCCAACGGCACTTGAGTAGGGACTAAAGAGGGGACTTGAGACGGAACTCGAGAGGGAACTCAAGATGAGACTCGAGAGGAGACTCGAGAGGGGACTCGAGAGAGGGCTTGAGAGAGGGCTTGAGAGAGGGCTTGAGAGAGGGCTTGAGAGGGTACTCGAGAGGGTACTCGAGAGGGAACTCGAGAGGTGACTGGAGAGGGGACTCGAGAGGGGACTCAAGAGGGGATTCGAGAAGGAACTTGAGAGGAGACTTGAGACGGTCGGTTCGCCGACAGAACACAGGGAGCTGGCGTCGGCCGGAGAGCCAGCAGGAGACGAGGAGCTGGAGTCGGCCGGTACACCGACAGGACAAGGGGAGCTGGCGTCGGCCGGAGAGCCAGCAGGAGATGAGGAGCTGGAGTCGGCCGGTACACCGACGACAGGACACGGGAGCTGGCATCGGCCGGAGAGCCAGTGCTGGAGCCGAAACCATGGCTGCTGGGGCCAGTTCTGGAGCCGGAACCATGGCTGTTGGGCACGGAACAGAAGCCTGGACCCTGGCTGTGTAAGCCAGGTAATGGTGCACAGAAGCATGGCTGTGTGGGCCGGTACTGGTGCGCGGATCCATGGCTTTGTGGGCCGGTTCTGGAGCCGGAACCATGGCTGCTGGGGCCGGAACTGGGGCCGGAACCATGGCTGCTGGGGCCAGGACTAAGGCTGGAACCATGGCTGCGTGGGATAGTACTGGAGCATGGTACCATGGCTGTGTGGGCCGGCACTGGAGCATGGAATCATGGCTGCTGGGGCCTGTACTGGAGCCCAGAGCATGGCTTCTGGGGCTCGGGCTGCTAGCCTGGACTTGCGACTCCTTCTCTTAGGAGCCTTTTGGAGGCTCAGTGGACCTCCAAAAGCCAGACGAGTACCCGAGAACGGCTCCTGGACAGGAGCAGGAAATGGGGAAGAAGCAGGGGTTGACTCCAGACGGAACACACCGAGACGTATGGTGTCAGGTTGGGAATTGGGAGGCAGGGAGCTTGCATGCCTGGGGCTAGCAGGCCGGGAATCAAATGTCTGGAGGAAGTCCATAATCCAGCCAGGTAAAAACTTTACTAAACATGGTTTCTCTGTTGCCAACCGGTGTGCCTCTACCAGAGCGGCCCTCTTCTGCCGAACACTGGACGCTCCCTTCCACCAATCAAAGCAGCAAGCCAAAAAAAAGGTAAAATTACTTAATTCCACCTCAAATGGATCATCTGCTGGGTCCATTTCTGATTGGTTCATTCTGTTAGGGTGAGTGAAGCGGACAGGAACCAAATGCAGAATAAACTGAAAAAAATACCTTTATTTCAAGGATTTAAGGAACAAAACAGAACACTACCTTGTGAACACAGTCAACGACAAACAATGAACCAATAATGACAGACAGAAAAACCAGAACTTAAATACACACAAGACTAATCACACAAACAAGACATAGGTGAGGAGGGAGGAGAAAACACAGGGGCACAAGGTGAACACAATCCGGTAATCAGGTATGAGGGAAAACAGACAGAAAGCGACAGGCAAGACAGCGGGTGAAGACTTTTCAAAATAAAACATGAATCCAAAGACAGAAAAAGACAAGACAAAACACAACACAGACAGATTGTGACAGATAGATTGAAAAAACGTGCATTACTTTGACCCAAACCAAACGAAAAGCTGCTCTACCAGATGTTACGTTGGGTTTAGAATATTAAAGATTCTCAAAGAGTAATACAAACACTTGTGGGCCTGTTTTCGTTCATGTCAATCTTCTGAAATCTTTCTTTGCACAGCGAAAGCTCTTTCTACATAATGTAAAGCCAAACTTCATTATCTCATGAGAGTTGAGTGAGTGAACTGATCACAGGAGCCTCAACATTCTGACTCAGCAGTTTTATCACTCACCCCTGTCCAATCTTCTCAAAGCGTGTATACTTCTTCTTGGGGTCTCCCACACTTACGATGGTCCCTGAGAAAGACAGAAAAAGAAGAGTCTCTTATTGACCGGTCGTAACGAGCAGTAAAGTATGAGGAGACAGGAAGTCAGGCCCTGTAACTTCTTGTTCCCTGAACCTACAGATCTGAATTGATAGAACAGCTGACTTTCTATCCATCCACAGTGAGCTCTATGGTCATCACACTCAGGTCAATGCAGCATGCTGACCGGGAGAGGGAGCAGAGAGAGAGAAGAGGAGCTACACAGAGAGAGAAAGATGGACAGAAGGAAGGAGACAAAGATTTAACCCGTCAGAAACTAAAAGGAAAAGTACAGATAGTAAAGAAAAAGTTTAAAAACAAGAAGTAAGAGTGATGGAAGGAAGAAAAGTAGTAAAACTGAAACAGCTCGGACACTAAGACACAGACAGAAAGAAATTAAGGAAGAATTAGAAGTAACAAAAGAAACAGACTGGAAAGGAAATAAAAAAAACAGAGGAGAGGAGGGGGCTAGATTATGAAATAAAAAATAGCTGAATAAACAAAAGAAAAGCAAGGAGGGATGAAAGGCAGAAATTAATGGCTTAGACTCAGTGGATCAGTGTGCTGATCTTCCAATCAGAAGAGCGCTGGTTAAATCCCAGCGGCAGTCAGCATGTGTCTGAGGCCTGAGTGTATGTGAGTTGGGTAAAAAGCATCTAACGAGGGACATGTAATGTAATGAAGTCAGGAAGAAAGGTAGAATGAAGAGATGAAAGAAGTTAGCAGTAGACATGACAAAGATAGAAAATAATCAGAAAAAGGGCGAAAAACAATGGAAAGGGAGGAAAGAGGGGATCAGCTCTGAGTCAGTTCAGTAATCAGAGCCCACAGGCAGTGATGAGAGGACAAAACTCTGTCTCTCTGTAACCACAGGAGACTGGACAATGGAGAGAGAGGACCACCAATCAGGCATGAGGATTGGACATTGGAGGCGGGGACAGTGGATATCAGGTCTGTCAATCGGAGATACAGACAGGCAGTATCCTGGTCTTACCAGCAGAGGGAGAACTGAGCACATCTGGATAGGCGTGGGGCGAGGTTCAGAAAATATACAGGCTTTATTACAAATACACAACAACAGTTCAATGTAGGGGGGGTTGTTCAAAATGTTATTCTGAAGGGTTGATGTACGACTGTCCAACTATACCAACATTTAACTGTGGGCAATACATGGCAATAAAAGTTAAACATTTATAAATGTATTATCTAGGTTAAATGGTGTTAAAAATTAAACGCGACGTACCAAATGAATAATTTCCTTATTATAACTCATCATTTATCACACAAACTTGATTCTGTTCCTGAATGTTGGTGCTTGTCAACTTATTGAGAATAACTTTCAGAGACTAATGCGACTGGGTGTGAAGCTTCAAATGCTATAACAAGAAAGGAAAACTATGAAGGAATATCAAACATGTTCACACCGGCTCCTCCTTCCTATGAGGGAGGTGCAGGACTTTGAGAGGAGAACCAGTGATTTCTGGGTTGGCTAGAGCTTGTACTGGCATATGATTTGATTGGCTAACGCTTCTGTCGAAGCTTCAAAAGTAGAATATTGCTCTACTTTTGAAGCGAGCAACACGAAGCGACGCAACAACAATGCAGTTCGGCAAAGTTTGACGTCACCACATTCAAAGTGAATGGGCAGAAGCGTTGAAGCTTCAACGCACGCCACCGTGTGGACGGGCCGTGACTAACTCCCGCCTGATCCAAATAAGGCAAAAGAGGCGGGACCTACTGCCACCGAGCTGGAAGTTCCAGAGCTAGCTCAGGCTAAGAAGCTAGGCCAACATGAAATACATGCATACCAAGTTACTGCGTCGCACTTTGGTTTTGATAAAACAGTGTAGTTCCACCGTATAAACGTTACATTCATAATCAAACGAGACAATCTGCAAGATAATTAGCTATTTTTTGTTATTCTTAATGCTTGTCATTCACATGTTAATAAAATAAAATAAGTACAGATACATACAGATGTAGCACTTCATTTCAGACTCCAGCTTACAGCTTCCTGCCTACGACCTGCCTAAAACCAGTATAGAGGAATGTTAAGCCCTGCCACTATTTTCCAAGAAGGCGTTGCCAGATTTTCAATTTCAGGTTTTAACCAGGAGATGGCGCTTCATTCACAAATACAGAAAGACAAGTTTCATGGACTTTCAGTTGTGTTTTGAAGAGCATTTGAACACATCAATATTTTAGATCAACTAAAGTATATCTAATCTTGTAATTCAATAATATATAGTCTTTATATATCAAATAATCATAATTATAATGTAAATGTTTACATTACACTTATTTATTTGTTATGCTCATACTTTTACCTTTACAATAGTTTGCTTTAATATGCAGTATATTTTTTGTATATTTTTGTGTTTGCTTCCTCCTGCTCCCTTTCGGACACATACTGTATGATTTATTATTATGATTAATATGAAGATATTATTAAGATAATATAAGATGTTACTTTATTGATTGAACATTTTAGTTTAGAATGTGTTGTCCAACGGTAATTCAGAAGGCTCACAGGTCACATTCCGACCATTATTTAAAAACAATAGGTGCTTTCACACCGTCTACAGTTTGATTTGTATAGAGGGAGCTCTGTGGCCAGTGTTTGAATTACCCATTTCCTTTCGGGGAGCCCTATTTTTCAGAGCACATCCTGCTACTAAATATGTCACACGCACGCTCTGTTGACTGGCGCAGCAGCGCGGATGCGATCAATTGCTATAAAAACACTCTTCTACTAATACAGACGGTGTCACTATGCCGGCGGATGTGTCCGTTGTTGAAGCCTCTTCAGGCTCCGCATCGGCAGGCCTCTCCCTCGGTGTGGAGCTGTCAAGCTCGACCCTAACGCCGCTTACAGCCGGCCAACTAAAAGTTGTTTTCCGTTCACGTTGTCATTTTTAGACTCCTTTGCTTCTTTGCTTGTGAATCCAAAAGCTGTGACGCTTGGCTGTTTTCGTTTTTGCCATATTTTTTATTACAAAGCCAGAGTTAAAAAAATATCAATATGAACATTTCAAATACTGCGCCGGCATCACCGCCATAACCATTGCAACGTAAGTAAGAATGCAGCGCTGCCACGTACAGATGGCAACACCCAGAAATATTCACAAATATAAAACAAATATTCAGAAACTGTAATGAACAATAACTATTATTTATTTCAAGAACTGTTATTTACAGAAACTCAACATTTCTAATCTGTGTGACACAAATATACACGATTGTTTTGGGCTCCCCCTATTTATTTCAAAGTCGGCCTTCAGGGGAGCTCCCTCCCTCTTCGGGGGAGCCAAGCTCCCCCTGGCTCCCCCCCATTTCGAACAGTGTCTGTGGCTGAATGGCCAGCGATTAGGTGCGGCGCATTTATCATAGGTGATCAGAGCTAACTGCCTGCCGTCAGATTTCATTTAAAAAACAGATCTGATTTTGAGACTATTTCTGCGCTCATAAAGAATGATAAGAATAAGAATAATGCGTATTGAACTGGTTTCATTAATTAGTGAGTTTATTTAACACTAGAACCGCCAATCGGGTCAATTTGTGCAATGTAACTTTTTTTCAATAAAATATTAAAGTCTCCCAGTCCGTGACATTTCCTGAAAGTGTGTTATGTAGCACCATATGTTGTTAAAAATTGCATTCTAATAGCGGGATTTGACGGGTTTAGGTAGGCCTATACAAAAACCTCTGGCGGTTCTAGTGTTAAGGTAATTATGTACAGTAGAAGCCCTTTTTTATCAGTAACGAATTTAGCAGTTGAACATAAAAGTCAAATAACTGAGGGTCACTTGCAATGACAGTGTTGTGTCTAACTGTAAGCTTGTCACTCAGAGTAACCTACAGTTAATTTAGCTGCTGGAGAAGAAAGATCAAGGGGGGAGGGGGGGAGAGAGCTGTGGTTGATGGGCCATTAGTTGTGTAAATACACAGCTGAGAGCTGCCGTTTCATTCAGACTGTTTAAAAAACGGTAACAACAGAGTATTTTTATACATACAACTATTTTTTAAATCAATACAACTATTTTTTAAATCCATAAAAGCATTTAAATTAATATTGGGAGTCATGTCGTTACTTTGTTGAGAATGTGGCCATGTAATAAGCGGGATAATTTGCAGCAAATTGTTCCTTATGGGGAAAATAACACCCGTCATGTGTGTGTAGAGGTGTGGGTGGTTAAAACACTTTCATGAAGTGAAGGAGGTTTTCCTTCTATAAAACAGCTGTGGGCAGCAGTGAGTGTCACAGACATGAATTCATAGATCAAGGCAGACTGGTGCACACACTCTCCTGTCCTGCCAACACTGGCAGGACATTAGGCGACACGCTCGTTCTAAGCCGTGTCCCTCACTCCTCACATCCCAAGCTGCATCCCCCAAAAGTGTATTATGTTGTTACATCTCAGATGTTATGTTTCAGTTGTGCTCTGTCTATGTTCAGTGATGCAAACTTGTCACCTTTCGGCGAAATTAGCCGTTTTGAATCCAAAATAGGTCGTTTGTGTGATTCGTGTAGATCTGCAATAAAAAAAATGTTGGGGTATGGGGGGGTCTGGGACCCGGAGTAATCTGCGGCCGTGAGCTGTTATGTGCCATCATGTCACGCATGGTGTTCTTTTTTTATATTTTATAATGAAGTGCGAGCTGTGTGCTCAAGTCTTCCTGCCTGTCAGCTCCGCTCATGGATGTATAATAAGGCTCTGCTGCTCCGAGATGATGGTCTAGCTTCAGCAGCTACATTATCTACGGGTGCGTTCGTTAATATTAACTGTGCGTCCGGAGTCACTGTGGCACAGACTGGACCGCTGGTGAACAGCTGTTAGAACGGGCCGTACAGGTGTTCAGAGCAGAGCTCCCTGTCGGAGCGGCAGAGCGTGATGTGAACTGAACTGTTTTCTGTGGCAATATTATTTAAGGAATCGTTGAGCTAGCTAGCGAGCATACATTGTCACTATCTGCTAACGTTAGCTTTAGCCTTCTATTTCTAATAGTTTTTTTCATAGGCTATAAACAGAGGTGGTATAAGTATATATATATATTGTACTTGAGTAAAAGTAGAAGTACTCAGGTCTTGTACTTGAGTAAAAGTAGAAGCACACAGATCTTGTACTAGAGTACAAGTAGAAGTACTCAGGTCTTGTACTTGAGTAAAAGTAGAAGTACTCAGATCTTGTACTTGAGTAAAAGTAATAGTACCAGAGTGTATGAATACTCTGTTACAGTAAAAGTCCTGCATTCAAAATGTTCCTCAAGTAAAAGTAGAAAAGTATTCTCATCAAAATATAGTGAAAGTAGCGACAGTAAAAGTAGTCATTGTGCAGATTGGCATCCATTTCAGAATAATATATACGATATGTTTTATAATGATTGATCATGAAAGTGTTCTCAAAGCTGGTAAAGGTGCAGCTAGTCTGAATGACTTTGCAGGGTAGCTTGTGTTTTTACTCCAGGTGGAACTAAAGTCTGATTTAATACTTGATTATATTTCACTTAATTAATCCACATCTGTGAAGTAACTAAAGGTATTAAATACATGGAGTGGAGGAAACGTACATCATGTACCTCTGAACTGTAGTGGAGTAGAAGAACAAAGTAGCAAAACATTGAAATACTTAAATAAAGTACAAGTATCTCAAAATTGTGCCCAAGTATAGTACTTGTTGAGTTTATGAACTTAGTTACTTTACACCATGTGGCTATACAAATAGAAAGACTTAAGCCTTGCACAGAGGCATGAAAATACATTTTCAAAATGCTCAACAGTGCTGCCAAAATTATAAACTGACTGCTACACAATTTAAAATAAATGCTTTTATATATTTCTATTAGATGTGACTCTTTGGTGTTTCTGTTATTATTAACACTGCTGCTTTAGTTGTTCTGACTGCTAATATCCTCTGTTATTCCTAATTTTAAAGCCGATATTCCGTGGGGTGAGGGAGCCGGGGGCTCGGATCCTTGTCACCTTTTTCATACCTGATGAGTTTGCATCCCTGTATGTTAAAAAGCCTCAGTCACCTTAATTCATGTAATAAAAACATCTCAGGTCAGTAACACTCAAAGCTAAATGTGCAATACCATGTTCAGCTATGTTACTATTTATAATCTTATTGTTGTTACATCAGAAGATGTACATATTGGAATGATTTCTTAACTTACAGTAGGCTATTTTTTACAATGTGTGTTGGAAGGATTTATTAAATTACTATGAATATTGTCATTGTTGAAGGCTTTTAGAGAAGGGTGAACTATAAGCCTGAATTACATAACATTTTATACCTAAAAACATAAAAGCCACAATAAATAAATCACAATTATTCTAGTTATTTTTACCTCCCGTATTGCTTTCAACCCACCAGCTTTTATGGTGTTGTTACGCCACTAACTGTAAGCTTGTCACATATAGTCTATGGTCACTCAGAGTAACCTACTGTTAATTTAGCTGCAGAAGAAAGATCAGGGGGGGAGGGGGGGGAGAGAGCTGTGGTTGATGGGCCATTAGTTGTGTAAATACACAGCCGAGAGCTGCCGTTTCATTCAGACTGTTTAAAAAATGGTAACAACGGACTATTTTTCTTAGCGGATGCATGTCAATTTAAATCAATACATAAGACTATTTTTTAAATCAATAAAAACATTTTCTAAATCCATAAAAGCATTTCAATTAATATTGGGAGTCATGTCGTTACTTTGTTGAGAATGTGGCCATGTAATAAGCGGGATAATTTGCAGCGACTTGTTCCTTATGGGGAAAATAACACCCGTCATGCAGATGAGGATCCCTCCGCTACGCTTTGGGATCCTGATCGACCGACGAAGCTCCATTAAAATATACATATTTTTGGTGAATTACTGAGTTTAGGCACGTTAATAACGTTTTAATGAAGTTAAATACAGTATATTCATATGTGTCAGTGATTTCATGTCAATTCGGCGAACATAAACATAAATGATCGTGGTGAAGATGATGATTAAATTAGGATTAAAAATCAAGAGCCGGGCTGCATTTCCTCCCGTTCGTTTTTTTCGACTAAACAACATTATTTTGTTAGATAAAAACATGGTGATGTTTTGTAAATGATTACATGTCTCTTATTTAGCACAGAGTATGATATCCGTGACATATGGATCTTAACAAAGTTCCGCTGTACATCCAGCGTACTGTATCTGACTTTATTTCACATGAGCTCCAGTGTGGAACCCCACTGCACCCCCTGGTGGATCAATGATCCATTGCAGCTGGCTTCATTATAATTACATTTATCTATCACGGGGGCGGTCTCAAGTCAAGCTGGAGGTTTTCCCTTGAGCGAGGGCAGATCACGTACCAATCACGGCCCTCGCGTTTCAAACTGTCTGAAAGGAATCGCTACATCTGTAGCAGAACAATTGTGGCGATGTTCAGCTTAATAAGCCTTGTTTAACATAATTTATTAAGCTAATACTACAGCGGGCTGCTGGTGAACCAAGTCCGCGTGTCGCTGCATTCCTTGATCTCCAGTTATAACGCGGGACTCCGCCGCCCGGAGCCGCAGGGGGCTAGCTCCGGCGGCCACCACTTGTAATTGGGTCTCCTTTTAACATTTGCTCCCGTTTAGCATTATGGGCATCATATCCATGGACTATAAAAGTCTTACCCAAGGCTGAATCATAAACTAAACCAAGGGTCGGCAACCTTTTTGATATGAAGTGCCATTACAAAAAAAATGTGTTATCAGCGTGCCGACGATCTTGAATTTTCAACAGGAGGGCGGGGGGAAACGTGTGTGGACCTGTCAGCGCAACTTCCTACATGATGCCGAATTTAACAAACAAATTTAAATAATTGGTTTAAACGGCATAATAATAAGGACGATCGTCCGTTCTGTGATTCTCCAGAACACACATGTTATGATATTAGGGTCATGCAGAGTGAGATGAGATCGCTGTCCCTTTAAAAGGCCCTGACATACCTACCTGATTTTGGGAGTCAGAGGCCGTCACAGGCCGTCAGAGGCAGTCGGGCATTCGCGGCGCCCTACTCAGGTTGGTTGGTGTGTCCCGCACCGTCGTTGCTTTACGGCACATTTTCACACCTCCCGCGGCCGATTCAACATGTTAAATCGGCCAAAGAAATCACTCTGATTGACTGTTGCCTCTTTTGAATGATGAACACACACTACCGCTGCCTGCTGGTAAGGACAGTTATTGCCACTCGTCGACTGAAGTCTTTGCGGTGTGTTCGTAGGCGGGCGGCGTAGGCGGGTAGCGTAGGCGGGCGGCGTAGCCGACGCAGGCGACGTAGCGGACGTAAAAGTCGGGACGCCTTCGGTATGCGTTCCTTGGTCTCAGGTTGGTGTGTAGCGGCCTTTAGAGAGAGAGAGAGGGGTGTGGCATGTGCATGTGTGGATGGTAGAGCAAAATGAGCGAGCGTGTGTATGTTTCTGGAAGTGAGACGAGGCAGCAGAAAAATAGAGGTCTGTGATGTATTTTGTGAAACAGAAGAACAGCTAAATAAATGCAACGGCCTCCCAAGAAGAGCTCGCCTCTCTCCAGTCATTTAAGCTAAAGTGGGTTATTGAACCTGAAGCTTGTTGCTTCTGCCCTGGGAGACGACAGAGAGTCACCCCCCCTGTTTCCTCGACTACGGTCTGGGAGCCGACAGGAAAGTTCAACACACAGATGGCCAGTCCGGCCCTTTGTAGCATATTATTTAAATGAGCAGATCGCCACTGGGCTTTCAACTAAAGACACAGCCACGCAAAAACTGCGGCATGTGTAAAGCTCCTTATGGGTACAGCAATTTGTGAAGTGCTTTCCTCAGTGGTGAAAAGATCAGCACTGCACCACGGAGAAAAGCGTCAGAAAGTCGCCTGGAGTTAAAGAGAGCGGGGCTGCGTTGCGAGCATGGCTTCCTTCTGCAGGTAACAGGGAGACGCGCTCTGGCGGCGGTGTCGTTCAGGATCCAAAAATACAATTTAAATATTTTTGCACACTTATTCCACTTATTCTTAGTGTGCCACTGGTTACGGTGCTGCATATATATATATATATATATATATATATATATATGTATAAACGGTTACGTCCTTAGCTGGCTAATAAGCTATATAACAAGCTAAGCTAACAAGCACACAAACACCTGCTAACGGGGTTAACATGTATAATATTATCATTTTAGACTTCTTGGAAGTTCTGTTAGTACATTCAACCGGCTAAAGCAAGGCTGGGGAACCTCCGGCCCCCGGGCCGTATACGGCCCGCAAGACCATTTGATACGGCCCTCGAGGTAATTTATAAACACACGCAAAAAATAAAAAGATTCAAGAATTCAAGACCACAAAATAATTAAACAAGCGAGTGCCTGTTTTTTCTGGCCAAAGTCAGGGTCCTTGAACACAACACGAGCCTAAGGTGTCATCACGTGGTATATGTCTCGTCTGACAGGGGTGCAGTTCTGACGGAGAGCATCAGAACGCGGCTCCGGCACTTCAGAAAAGGAGCCGTACACAGTTTTTGCGTGGCTGTGTCTTTAGTTGAAAGCCCAGTGGCGATCTGTTCATCTGTCATACTGATCATACAGTCAATAACTTTGTTGTTATTAGCATCTGGTTAGCTAGCTATGCTAACGAATATAAGAAGCTTTTTCTACAACCAGTGAGGTAAAGGCACATCTTTATATGATCATTATAGTTATAAAAAAATAAGAGAATAAAGTAAACAGGTATAAAATACTACATGACAGTAAAAAAAAGTTGTTATCAATAAACAAGAATACAGTTCGAAAGGGGAGTGATTTGTAAAACATCCATAAAGAAAAATAAAATCTGCTTACAGTTCTGTTTCATATGGGTGCAGAGCCGGCGCCAGAACAAATCTAAAGGGAGGGCATGTGATTTTCATGGGAGGGCACACAAAACCGCCATGTGCTGCGGGCCTGCGGCACAATATATATCAAACAGCAAGGCCAACAGCATTGCGTAAAGACGCACACTTATCGCAAATACATACACAAATAAAGGGCAACATAGAAACCACTTTTGAAACATTGTGTGCGTGGAAGCACAAACACTGGTAAATCCAACCCGGTATCATGGCAAGACGTGAACATGTGACGATTTACCATGCTGGGAGACTAAATGCTACCCCGACGTAATGATTTATTTTTTAATAGTCACACTCGATTACGCCGATTTTCTTGTTGCCCCAGCTAGTCGACACCTCTTTTAGCAGAAACAAAGGCTACATTAATGTATTAAATCGATGTTAATCCATGCGTGTGGATGTGGAACCGGAAACAAACGTAGACAAGATCCTCAGCTCGATATTTGGATGGTTTAGCCGCAATGCATGCTGGGATTTGGTGTTTATGTGATGTGAAATCTGAAAACGTTTTTTAAAAATAAAATAGTACTTTATTCCGAGTGTGCTTGCTTTTCTCTTTGAAAGTCATCACATAACGGCATTGTAATACAAGGTTCAGCTGCATTAAATATTACATATTTGCCGTAATTCTCTATTTATAGAGCCCACAAAGCTCCACAAACTCTCACATGAAATGTGTTGTTTTGATGCGGCATGCCTTAGCAGTCCTTTATCAGTCTGTAATGCGTGTTTCCAGTCTCAAAAACCTTTGACAGTAAAAGCTGCATCAGATGAAGGTGTATTTCTTTAAACTGTCTACAAGGGAAACAAAAGGCTGTGTCTGCTTTTAACGAATCTTCAAGCCATGGTCTGTTGTTGTACCATGCAGTGGCAAAAGTGCGCTTCTTTCCTGAAAACAATCTCCCTGGAAAACGATCAGTTTCACCTGGTTGGGTTTATTAACCCCAAGATCATCTGGGGCTGTTGGTCTTTGAGCGGTTGCTGGCCCAATAGTACCTGTTGATGTGCTGCAAGGTAGCGTCTGTAGTGGAGGCACCGGCACGGAGGAGGAGGAGGAGGACGCTGGCGGGTGTGGTACAGGGTGTGGCAACGCAGGTGGTGATGGTAGGGGCACAAGGAGCTGTGCCTCGGAGGACAGCGTTGGTGGCGGCCGCCTTGATGAGTCAAGGCATGGGCTCGCTAACTCAGCCCCGGGGTTTGCCGAGGTCAAGCTTGTGACATTAAGGCGTGCTGCTGCAACGGCAGGTGCAGGGTCGCCAGCAGCACCATCGGCTGCAGTTCTTTCATCGCTATTTCGTTTTAATAAATCCTTAGACCTTTTAAGCCAATTTCTGATGTCCATTTTGTAATTCAAACAGAAATGGGAGTCTTCAGAACGCACAATAAACAATAAACAAATCCAGAATAGGTGGCAGAGTGTGACGCTGCGATTGGTCTAAATGTGGACGAATCACATTGTAGCATAAAAGTTCACAGTTTATTTATAATAAAAAAAAAATATATATATATTCTTTAATTTTTATAAATAATGAAAAACGTGTTTATTGGGGGAGGGCAGGAATGTCAAATGGGAGGGCCTGGCCCTCCCTAGGTGGTCTTGGAGCGCTTGCTTACGAACTCTGGAGCGGTTCGTTGCTGGTGTGAACGCAGTCCGCACCAAAACATAGGAGGCTTAGTATTTACATGTCACAAGAACGCGGATGTCTTCAAAATCTTTAGCGAAACAGTCTTTCAAGACATCCGCGGTTGTTTAGTTGAAGAGTGAAGCAGAATGAAGTGTTGAAAAGTGTCGTGTAAAGTACGAATTCTCCGTCAGCTATATAAAAGTAAGAACACCTGTCGTCGGTGAAACGCCCCTCCTTACTGCAGAACGTCTCATTATATGTGTTATAATGTTTTTTAACGGACGTTGTCTGATTATATAATCATAGCCGTCTGCTACAGATGTAGCACTTCATTTCAGACTCCAGCTTACAGCTTCCTGCCTACGACCTGCCAAAGAACAGTATAGAATAATGTTAAGCCCTCCCACTATTTTCCAAGAGGGCGTTGCCAGATTTTCAATTTCAGGTTTTAACCAGGAGATGGCGCTTCATTCAAAAATACAGAAAGACAAGTTTCATGGACTTTCAGTTGTGTTTTGAAGAGCATTTGAACACATCAATATTTTAGATCAACTAAAGTATATCTAATCTTGTAATTCAATAATATATAGTCTTTATATATTAAATAATCATAATTATAATGTAAATGTTTACATTACACTTCTTTATTTGTTATGCTCATACTTTAAAAAAAAAAGCATATTAAAGCTGTTTGCTTTAATATGCAGTATATTTTTGGTATATTTTTGTGTTTGCTTCCTCCTGCTCCCTTTCGGACACATACTGTAGGATTAGGGCCCGAGCACGATGTGCTAGGACCTAACGGCGTCCTAGCACGAAGTGCGAGGAAACCTATTGTTATTTGTGGAATTATTATTATTAGGGCCCGAGCACGATGTGCTAGGACCCAACGGCATCCTAGCACGAAGTGCGAGGAAACCTATTGTTATTGATGGAATTATTATTATTATTAGGGCCCGAGCACGATGTGCTAGGACCCAACGGCGTCCTCGCACAAAGTGCGAGGAAACTTATTGTTATTGGTGGAATTATCATTATTATTATTATTATTATTATTATTTTTAGTCACCATCTTTCCTGTTTTTGAGGCCTTTAGGATGCTGACAAAGTCGTATAATTTTGCACGGACGCCAGGACCGGTAAAAATTGCAACATTCTGGAGTCAATGGGTTAAAATATTCCAATGTGCTCAATAGCGCCACCTATCAAAATCCCATTTCGGAATAAATTTACAAAGTTGCACCGTAACTCCGAATGACCTGACATTTTGCACACATATCCGGGTGGAACTGCTCTACAAATAATCCTCTTGGAACCCTAAGCTCCGCCTACGTTTTTTTTCTTCTAAATTAGCATAATGTTCAAAACAGTTAAATATTCACTTAAATTTCAATTTTCTGTTTTTCAACACCAAACTTCATATCCCGCATCGGTGGAGGGTCAGACACATTACCGTAGAAAATGAGCATGTTAGGACGATAAATATTGCCGCCGTCAATCAAAACGTACTTGCAAAAAGGCGGGGCTTAGAAAGAAATGCTCATAACTCATCAACAATGTATCCAAACAACACAGATTTCGGTAGATAGGTTCAGACTGTCTTGGGGAATAGGCACACCAAAGCATTTTCATTTTGAACTATAGGGGGCGCCAAAAACACCACCAATTTATAACTCAAGAGCGGATGGAATAATTTTTTTTTTTTTTTAGACATACTCTCAGGGTGACTACGAACTCAGATTTAAAGTGTCACAAAAAATTCAGAATGTGGGCGTGGCCTATACATTTTTTTTAAATTGCGATAGCATAAAATGAGCTTCGGACGCAAAACTTGGGACACACGTCAGAGCCCACAACCTTTTCGAGAATGTAAAATAAAAACGTAATTTTTCAAAAAAGCTGCTGACTAGCGCCCCCTATTGTGTGGTAGTCACATATAGTTTCTTAGAACTTCACGATATTTGGCACAGACATTCCTCATGGAATTGCGGACATATTTGTAAATAGATTACATTCGCCCCGCCCCCCAAAAGGTCGGCCATTTTGAAATATGTGCGTTTTTCAGCCATTTTAAGCACATTCTTGCAAACTGCTCCTAGGGGAATGATCGGAAAAATTCCAGTCCAGGACAAGTTCAGCCCCTATCCAATATGATGCCAAATTGAGAAGAACCTTTTTGATAGCTCAATCGTGGAGGTCGTAAGCTAACAACGATTAAACCATTTTTGACGATTTACATGTCGCAAATGACTCCAAACTACTCCAAATTACTCAAATACAGTTGTTCCAATATTCATGAAACGCTATATCTACATTACTATTATGATTGCACACATATTTCAAATTGCTTTTCATTAGCCCCGCCCCCAAGAAAGTCGGCCATTTTGAAATATGTGCGTTTTTCAGCAATTTTAAGCACATTCTTGCGAACTCCTCCTAGGGGAATGATCGGAGAAATTCCAATCCAGGACAAGTTCAGCCCCTATCCAATATGGTACTTAATTGCGGAGCACATTTTGGAAAAATCACTCGTGGAGGTCGTAAGCTAACAGCGAATACACCATTTTTGACGATTTACATGGCGCAAATTGCTCCAAACTGCTCGCATATAGTTTTTCCGATATTCACGAAATGATGTATATACATTACTATGATGATTGCACACATATTTCAAATTGCCTTCCATTAGCCCCGCCTCCCAGGAAGTCGGCCATTTTGAAATATGTGCGTTTTTCAGCTATTTTAAGCACATTCTTGCCAACTCCTCCTAGGGGAATGATCGAAAAAATTCCAATCCAGGACAAGTTCAGCCCCTATCCAACATGATACTTAATTGTGGAGCACATTTTTGAAAAATCACTCGTGGAGGTCGTACGCTAACAGCGAATACACCATTTTTGACGATTTACATGGCGCAAATTGCTCCAAACTGCTCGCATATAGTTTTTCCGATATTCACGAAACGCTATATCTACATTACTATTATGATTGCACACATATTTCAAATTGCCTTCCATTAGCGCCGCCCCCCAGAAAGTCGGCCATTTTGAAAAATGTGCGTTTTTCATGCATTTTAAGCACATTCTTGCTAACTCCTCCTAGGGAAATGATCGGAAAAATTCCAATCCAGGACAACTTCAGCCCCTATCCAATATGATACTTAATTGCAGAGCACATCTTTGAAATATCACTCGTGGAGGTCGTAAGCTAACAGCGAATACACCATTTTTGACGATTTACATGTCGCAAATTGCTCCAAACTGTTTGCATATAGTTTTTCCGATATTCACGAAACGCTGTATACACATTGCTATTATGATTGCACACATATTTCAAATTGCTTTTCATTAGCCCGGCCCCCCAGAAAGCTGGCCATTTTGAAAAATGGGCGTTTTTCATGCATTTTAAGCACATTTGTGCTAATTCGTCATAGGGAAATGATCGGAAAAATTCCAATCTAGGGCAACTTAAGCGGATATCCAATGTGATGCAACATTGCGAAGGAATAGTTGATCGCTTGAACATGGAGCTTGTAAGCTAATGGAGAATGTACCATTTTTGACCATTTATATGTCACATACTACCTTAAAGGGGACCTAAAAACAGGGCTGCAACGGATTTGATACATGCGGATTCTGATTTGCACCTCTATGATGTCACAGAGGTGCACTCCACCTGTATGGTCAACTCTCCACCTATCAGGGGAATGAGAGGTTGCAGTGGCATGGCAACAGCATAGCAACAGCATGGCAACAGCATAGTAACATGACGCTTGTGCCTCGCCCCCTCCTTTGCAGGGGGTGGGGTGTCATCTCCAGCTCATGCAAAGACAGAGCTGGAGTGAGGCAAAATGAGGCATGGCTAAAATGCATGATCTGTTTGGTATTTTGAAAAATAAAACGTATAAATATACCTTATATAGGTATGGCCCTACAATTTATTATTCAAATAAAATATAGCATGATAGGTCCCCTTTAAGCTACTGAGACCCGCCTGTCTGCCTGCACCTTCAACTCACTCACTCACTCACTCACTCACTCACTCACTCACTCACTCACTCACTCACTCACTCACTCACTCACTCACTCACTCACTCACTCACTCACTCACTCACTCACTCACTCACTCACTCACTCACTCACTCACTCACACACACACACACACACACACACACACACACACACACACACACACACACACACACACACACACACACACACACACACACACACACACACACACACACACACACACACACACACACACACACACACACACACACACACACACACACACACACACACACACACACACACACACACTGCTGCAGAGGGAGCTCCCAGCAGCCCCCTCAGTGCATGCCCTGCCCCCGGGCTTTCTGTAACCCGCCCCCAGGAAGAAGATGTCAGACGAGGAGATCCTAGAGAAACTACGTAAGGCTGCACACACACACACACACACACACACACACACACACACACACACACACACACACACACACACACACACACACACACACACACACACACACACACACACACACACACACACACACACACACACACACACACACACACACACACACACACACACACACACACACACACACACACACACACACAGTACAACAAACAGAAACAGCTCCTAAAGCATAACTAAATATCAGGCTACAGCCCTTGTATATTTTATTATGTGAAGTACTATATGGTTTCGTGAAAAATATCTACTGTTTATTGGTAGATATCTCCTGAAGCCTACAAATAAAGTGTGAAATGTAGGCCTGTTACATATATTATTGAGCGATATATATTATACACACTGTTCTGCTTTCTTCACTGACCTCAGCAGCTGTTCTCACTGTAAACATCGCCTCACAATGAAAGCATAACCTAACATCCAGGGGAGATGTGATTAGTGAGTAAACAAACAAACGGTAAAGGGCAGAAAGTCTGATGCACATTTGATCATCTTGAATAACTTATAATCACAACTGGAACAGTTTGCAGAGCTTTGCTTCGTTGACATCCAGCCATGCGTCACGCCTCTTTTAAACATCACTGTTGGCTGAAATCGTCTCCGGAGAATACTTCAGTGTACCCTCGGTTATAGCTCCTCCAGAGACACTTCTCTCTCCTCTAAATCAGTGTATCCTCGGTCACGGCTTCTCCAGACAGCCTCCTCGATAATCGATCCTTGACGAGCCTTTAGAGAAATTAGTTTTCCTTCCAGACGGCGCGCCGACATCCGTTTCCGGGTTGCTGCAGGATGACCTGGGAGTCTGGGACGCGAAATTAGAGAAATGACAAACGGCTCATTTCCGAGTACTTGCGCGCGTCTGCTTGACGCCAGGACGACCGGCCGCCCTCCCCGACAGGCGCACGGACGCGAGGGCCCGCTCATCACTGCGCGCACAAGTGCGACCGCAGTTTTAATTTATTATGGGGCGTTCCCTCCCTCTTCGGGGGACTCAAGCTCCCCCTAGCTCCCCCCCATTTCGAACAGTGCCTGTGGCTGAATGGCCAGCGATTAGGTGCGGCGCATTTATCATAGGTGATCATAGCTAACTGCCTGCCGAAAGATTTCATTTAAAAAACAGATCTGATTTTAAGACTATTTCTGCGCTCATAAAGAATGATAAGAATAAGAATAATGCGTATTGAACTGGTTTCATTAATTAGTGAGTTTATTTAACACTAGAACCGCCAATCGGGTCAATTTGTGTGATGTGTGTTGTGTGTGTGTGCAATGTAACTTTTTTTCAATAAAATATTTAAGTCTCCCAGTCCGTGACTTTTCCTGAAAGTGTGTTATGTAGCACCCTATGTTGTTAAAAATTGCATTCTAATAGCGGGATTTGGCGGGTTTAGGTAGGCCTATACAAAAACCTCTGGCGGTTCTAGTGTTAAGGTAATTAGGTACAGTAGAAGCCCTTTTTTATCAGTAACGAATTTAGCAGTTGAACATAAAAGTCAACTAACTGAGGGTCACTTGCAATGACAGTGTTGTGTCTAACTGTAAGCTTGTCACTCAGAGTAACCTACAGTTAATTTAGCTGCTGGAGAAGAAAGATCAGGGGGGGAGGGGGGGGAGAGAGCTGTGGTTGATGGGCCATTAGTTGTGTAAATACACAGCTGAGAGCTGCCGTTTCATTCAGACTGTTTAAAAAACGGTAACAACGGACTATTTTTCTTAGCGGATGCATGTCAATTTAAATCAATACATACAACTATTTTTTAAATCAATAAAAACATTTTCTAAATCCATAAAAGCATTTCAATTAATATTGGGAGTCATGTCGTTACTTTGTTGAGAATGTGGCCATGTAATAAGCGGGATAATTTGCAGCGACTTGTTCCTTATGGGGAAAATAACACCCTTCATCCAGATGAGGATCCCTCCGCTACGCTTTGGGATCCTGATCGACCGACGAAGCTCCATTAAGATATACATATTTTTGTTGAATTACTGAGTTTAGGCACGTTAATAATGTTTTAATGAAGTTGAATACAGTATATTCATAGGTGTCAGTGATTTCATATCAATTCGGCGAACATAAACATAAATGATCGTGGTGAAGATGATGATTAAATTAGGATTAAAAATCGAGAGCCGGGCTGCATTTCCTCCCGTTCGTTTTTTTCAAATAACAAAATTATTTTGTTAAATAAACACATGGTGATGTTTTGTAAATGATTACATGTCTCTTATTTAGCACAGTAGTATGATATCCGTGACATATGGATCTTAACAAAGTTCCGCTGTACATCCAGCGTACTGTATCTGACTTTATTTCACATGAGCTCCAGTGTGGAAGCCCACTGCACCCCCTGGTGGATCAATGATCCATTGGAGCTGGCTTCATTATAATTACATTTATCTATCACGGGGGCGATCTCAAGTCAAGCTGGAGGTTTTTCCTTGAGCGAGGGCAGATCACGTACCAATCACGGCGCTCGCGTTTCAAACTGTCTGAAATGAATCGCTACATGTGTAGTGTCTGTTGATCTCCAGATTAACAGCAGCATGAGAATAACCTGCCGATGCTCCATGGCGGAGGCTTCGGTAGAAATTGCCGGGATTTGCGGCTTTACCCCCTTAATGTCTGATCAATGGTTGAACAGCATTTCCGTGCACATAACTTGTGTTTAAAGTTTATAGTCCGTTTGAGTTTTGCCCGTGTGAACGCAAACCGAAGCTTCGGAAAAATGAAACAATGTAACAAACTGTGGTCTGGTGCGCACCAGAAAACGGACTATTAGGTGTGAATGCACCCTTAATGTTGCTCTCAAAGTGCACCAGATTGATGCTTTTAACTTCAACATTTAAAAAAAAACCTTCCAAAGGGAGCATGCCCCCGGACCCCCCTAGAGGAGGTTAGGTCCCCCCCCCCACTTAATGTTCACATGGATAGGGAACTAAATACATTTGCACACATCTTGTGTCCATATCTTTCTGTTTTGGTGGTCATGCCACACCGTGCACGTGCATGCATGCGCGAGTCATGGTAAGATATCTGGATTAAGAGGTTGCTTTTTCTTTGCACAGCATGAAAGAAAGGCGAAATGAATGGGCTGTGATTTTAGTATTTTTAAGCAGAGGTCAATAATTTGCACGGCCCTCGGAGGATGTTGAAAAAATGTAAATGGCCCTTGAGAGGAAAAAGGTTCCCCACCCCTGGGCTAAAGGGTCAAGTACAGTAACTACAACTAGCTAACGTTGTAGTCTAGCAGAGTGGACAAGTTGCTGTTAGCTGACAGTGAGGCACGTATCTGTCAATCAAAGTGACCACGCCCTAATTTATGCAAAGACTTTAAGACCTAATATAAATAAAAGGGTCGCGTTTTAAAACAATTCACTCAACAATTAATAATCATTAAGGTGGAATCTAACTATACCCTGAATAATTGTTATTTTATCCAGGGGAAGAAACATGTTTATTTCTGCTGTAAAGTTGGGCATTTTAACATGGGGTCTATGGAAATTCATCCTTTCTGCAGCCATCGTCTATCGGCCAATAGATGAACTGCAGTTTGTGGCACTTCCTTATTGGCCTCCCGGCTCTGCCCCAGACTTTGCCACTTGGTCAGAACACAGTGTAAACTCTAAATATAGCACTCAGGGACTCGCTGAACTCTGCTTCACAATTCTTTACAGGAAGCTGAGGGTGGATGATGATGGTTATTTATACAGAGATACAAGATATGAGCGATTCAATCCATCTTCCTTAATGACCATGACTCATTTGTTTGAATCACTTTATAATTCTCCAATTGTTGTTTTAGACTTTCCAGCAGAAAACAGAACCCAGTTGTAAGCATTGGATCCTGATTTGATCAGTTATAAAGGAATAAAAACTCTGAAACTCTGGTTCACTCGTCTTGAAGTCGATGCTTTTTGATTGTGTATTTGTTTTGATGCCTGAATAACATATGTGTTTTACAAAGGCTAAGAGATTTGAATGTGTTGTTATACAACTGAAATGAAGACAGTATATATCCCCTTGGTACATTTTTAAGCTTTTGGCTTTTTATTTTGCTAACAACTGGCTACAGGAGATTTCAGAGGATGTTTTACCAGTCAGCCTTTACAGACATGTGTTGACTCACGCTCCTGCAAACTTTTCTAAATCAGGTTTCTCAACTTGTAGATTTAGATTTGAGATTTCGTAGGACAGCTCCTTTACACAGGGAACTTCTGGCATTTGCATTTATGCTTCACGAATCACAAGTGGCATTCATTTTTAAAGATACTCTTGCTGAACAAACATGTAGGTCTCATACACGTTGTTACCCAAAGAAAAATGAAAACCCCTGTGGCTCCTGATGAGGGAACCAAGGCAGAGGGAAGAGCCCTAAAGCCAGACACGAGTTAGACTCGTCTGCACTTGTGGGACCCTAAGCTCATAGATGTGTTTTTAAATGTGTTTTTGGGTAGATTTGTGAAATAAGGTCTGTTAAGAAAAGCTAAAGAGATGTTCATGTTTTGTCTACATTGTTATAAAAAAATATATCGTACTAGAGATACTACGTGTTTAACGCTACGAGGTGTGTGTGTGTGTGTGTGTGTGTGTGTGTGTGTGTGTGTGTGTGTGTGTGTGTGTGTGTGTGTGTGTGTGTGTGTGTGTGTGTGTGTGTGTGTGTGTGTGTGTGTGTGTGTGTGTGTGTGTGTGTGTGTGTGTGTGTGTGTGTGTGTGTGTGTGTGTGTGTGTGTGAGCAGCCTTACGTAGTTTCTCTAGGATCTCCTCGTCTGACATCTTCTTCTTCCTGGTCTTGTCCTGGGGGCGGGGCACAGAAGGCCCGGGGGCAGGGCATGCACTGGGGGGGCTGCTGGGAGCTCCCTCTGCAGCAGTGGCGGGAGTGCCAGCGGTTGTCGGCATGGTGATGGGGGAGGTCGCAGCATCTTTGGTGGGAGGAGGAGGGAGTGGCTCGATCACTGAGCGAGTGTATATCTGGAGTTCAAACATGTGAAATTATATCAGTGTTGAGAAAATACTTTAAATATTATTTAAGTGTCCAATCTGCTTTCTTTTATAGACATTCAAGACGCAGTGAACACATCCAACCAGGATTTGGGCTGAAGTGTTTCATTTGTCTACCATTATAGTTTGTACAGGACAGTGATGGATATAATAACCCTTCATATATCTAAGCAATGAAAACACCAGCAGTGAAGATGACCACGTGTCTTTTGGAATTGTTTTTCATCTCCTAAACCAGGGGTGTCAAACTCAAATACACAGTGGGCCAAAATAAAAAAATGGGTACTATTCGAGGGCCGGACTGGTTCAATGTTTATTGCAGAACTTATTGAAATGAACTTATTGCACATATTAAACCTGGAACTAACAAAGCTTAAATTATTGCCTATAAAAACAACATTAATCATTAAATAATCAGTTGCATTCATTTCTTATGGTTCTATCTGCAGCTTAATTTCTTATGATGACTTTTTTCCACAGGCCAACAACAGCTTAAAAAAAACTATTTCCCTCAAAGAGAAAACCAAACATGCCCTGTTGCCGTGAGAGAAAAAGTGCAGAAGGAAACATCCATGTAAACTCAGAGTGTTGCTCTGTGATGCTAGTTCAAGCCAGATACTTCTCACCTCGGGTGCAAGTTCATCAATGTTTGGGCTCAGGCTCTGAGCTGAGGAAACCCTCAGGGTTGAGTGAAGGTGTGTGTGCAATATACCGGCTGGCCAGATCTAACAGTAATTAGAAATTATCCTGGGGGCCGAAATTAAATCCACCAAGGGCCTGATTTGGCCCCCGGGCCTTGAGTTTGAGACATGTGTCCTAAACCATCCGTTAGTACATCACAAAGCACACAGACGGAACCCACACATTTATTGTCTCATCTGACAAACAGCAATAAGACACTGAGTGTGTAATCTCGACTATAGGACTCACTGCTGATTCAGAAACCTGTGTAAGTCCTATTTTTGTTTCTAGACCTCCCTGTTTCATTCATTCTACTCTGTATAATTGTTCTGCAGTTATTCTGACTAAAATTGTGTTTTGAAATCTCAGAACGGCTAAAGTACATGTTTTTGTTGCAGAAATCTGTGTAAACTTGTTTTTTTCAGAAATCTTAAAAACTGAAACATTTGCTTGTTAGGGTTCACTTTCATTAGGGTTTACTTTGATTAAACAATTGTACAAATACTAAGTGCTTTACTAGGGGTAATTTTAGTCGGGTTATCTTAAAACCTCTGGAACAAGGGTTTAGTCTGACATGTGTCTGTAAAAGGTGCATTACAATAGGCCTGAAGGCTCAGCTGATTGTGTGAAGTGAGACAGTTTCAATCAGCTGCAGAGAGTTAACTAATTAAACGGGCGTAGGCCCACAGCTGTGACAACTCAGCAATCAGGATTAGTGTCCATTTTAGGCAGCTCTTTCCTGGAGCTTCAGCGTCAGACTGACAAAGACAATAAAGTCCTGCGGGAGTCACGAGTGATGCAGAGAGGAGGCAAATCCTACTTTGATTGAGCTAAGTATCGCTGGTGTTTTTTAGCCCTTCATGCTAAATCATGTGTATTTTCTCCATTCCTGTTCATGTGTCTTCTCGCAATTATCACTGGCCCTGTGTATCTCCTAATCGATATAACCGGCCTGCACTCGTCTATCCCACATGCTCCACTGAGATCAAACATCTCGTTTCAGGGGGCCTGTGGAACTGCTAGTCAGCTGTTCCTAAGGCTGACTTCATCTCTGGCTACGCTTCCCTGCAGTCTCTGGGTTTCCTTGCTCTCACTGAGACCTGGATTACTCCATCCAACACATCCACCCCAGCAGCTCTCTCCACAGCATATTCCTTCTCCCATACACCCAGACCCACTGGCAGAGGAGTTGGCACTGGTCTCCTGCTCTCTCCCAAATGGAGCTTTTCCCTCTTCAAGCTACCTAACTTCACTCCTTCCACCTTTGAATTCCATGCCGTCACAGTAACCCATCCTATAGAATTAACCATTGTTGTTCTCTACCGTCCACCAGGCGCCTTGGGGGACTTCTTGGAGGAATTAGATAATCTCCTCTCACACATCCCTGAAAGTGGCCCTCCCGCTGTACTTCTCGGAGACTTCAACCTCCAGACAGGGAAGATATCTGAACTAACATCTCTGTTAACCACCTTTGCTTTCTCACTGTCTCCATCCCCACCAACTCATAAAGCTGGCAATGTCCTTGATCTCATATTCTCAAGGAACTGCACTACTTCTAACCTCTCTGTAAACCCGCTCCATACCTCGGATCACTTTTTCATTTCATTCTTTCTACCCCTTTCCAAACATAACAAACTAATCTCTTCTCATCATGCACCTGCCCGCCGTAACATTCGTTCCCTTTCCACCTCTACCCTTGCCTCATCGGTGCTCTCAGCCTTCCCTTCCTCTGACTCGTTCCAACTCCTGCCTCCAAACTCTGCTGCAGAAACTCTCCTCTCTCCTCTCTCATCCTCTCTGGACTCTCTCTGTCCTCTCACATCACGGCAGGCTTGTCAGTCCCCTCCTGCTCCCTGGCTAAATGACGCACTGCGTGCTAAAAGAACCATCCTTCGGGCAGCAGAGCGGAAACGGTGGAAATCCAAACACCATGACGACCTCCTAACCTATCAGGCTCTCCTCTCCTCTTTCTCTGCTTCGATCTCTCAGGCAAAAAGCACTTTCTTTCAAGATAAGATCCAATCTTCCTATTCCAAACCCCAAAAACTATTTTCCATCTTTTCCACCCTCTTGGACCCCCCCAAAGCCCCTTCCCCCTCCTCCCTTCTGTCAAGCGACTAAAGAAACCCACTCTCAACCCGTCCGATGTTATAAACTACAGGCCTGTCTCTCTCCTCCCGTTCCTGTCTAAAACACTTGAGCGCGCTGTCTTTAAACAACTCTCCTGTTATCTCCATCAGAACAACCTTCTGGAACCACACCAGTCTGGATTCAAGGCAGGTCACTCAACATAAACTGCTCTCCTTGCTGTCTCTGAGGAACTGCACACAGCTAAAGCAGCCTCCCTCTCCTCTGTCCTCATCCTTTTGGACCTGTCTGCTGCATTCAACAGGGTGAATCATCAGATCCTGCTTCGCGCTCTCCAAGAACTTGGAGTTTCAGGCTCTGCACTTTCCCTCCTCACCTCATACCTCAAAGACTGTACCTACAGGGTAACTTGAAGAGGGTCAGAGTCTGAGCCTTGTCAATTAACTACAGGGGTCCCTCAGGGCTCTGTTCTCGGTCCCCTCCTCTTCTCCTTCAACACAAACTCGCTCGGATCTGTGATTAGCCCGCATGGTTTTTCATACCACTGCCACGCTGACGACATCCAATTAATTCTGTCCTTTCCCCGCTCAGAGACCCGGGTCGTCGCACGCATCTCTGCTTGTCTAGCGGACATCTCTCAGTGGATGTCTGCTCACCACCTCAGGCTCAACCTTGACAAGACTGAACTGCTTTTCCTTCCGGGAAAAGAGTGTCCCACTCTTGACCTAACAATCAACATTGGCACCTCTATTGTTTCCCCAACTCAGACTGCAAGGAATCTGGGTGTGATCCTAGATAACAACCTGTCCTTCACTGCAAACATCGCTGCTACAACCCGCTGCTGCAGATACACGCTTTACAACATCAGGAGGATACGTCCCCAGCTGACCCAGAAAGCCACTCAGCTTCTGGTCCAGGCTCTCGTCATCTCACGCCTAGACAACTGCAACTCCCTCCTGGCTGGTCTACCTGCATGTGCCATCCGACCTCTGCAGCTCATCCAGAATGCAGCGGCTCGCCTGGTCTTTAACCTTCCTACATGTTCCCACACCACGCAGCTCCTCCGCTCCCTTCACTGGCTTCCAGTAACTGCTAGAATCCATTTCAAGACACTGGTACTTGCGTACCATGCTGGGAATGGATCTGGCCCTTCCTACATCCAGGACATGGTTAAACCGTACACCCCAGCACGTGCACTTCGCTCTGCATCGGCCAAACAGCTCGCTGCACCCGCACTGTGAGGGGGACCCAAGTTCTTATCAGCAAAAACACTTGGGTTTGCTATCCTGGCTCCAAAATTGTGGAATGAGCTCCCCATGGACATCAGGACAGCAGATAGCCTACACATCTTCCGGCGCAGACTGAAAACTCATCTCTTTCGACTCCACTTCGAGCAATAGAATTACTAACAAAGAACTGCTAACAGAGCACTTATATACTAATAAAGGACTGGCTTATCTAAAGCCAGTTGAGTAGCACTTGAAATGTTTTGGCTCTATGAAACCTGATGTACTTATATGATTCTGTTTTCTTCAAGTTTGTATTTTGTTGGTCGAACGCACTTATTGTAAGTCGCTTTGGATAAAAGCGTCAGCTAAATGCAATGTAATGTAAAAGACACGGTCAGAACATGTTTTAATGTAGGACAAGTATTGTATTCATTTTTAAAGATACTCTTGCTGAACAAACATGTAGGTCTCATACACGTTGTTACCCAAAGAAAAATGAAAACCCCTGTGGCTCCTGATGAGGGAACCAAGGCAGAGGGAAGAGCCCTAAAGCCAGACACGAGTTGCACTTGTGGGACCCTAAGCTAATAGATGTGTTTTTTAATGTGTTTTTGGGTAGATTTGTGAAATAAGGTCTGTTAAGAAAAGCTAAAGAGATGTTCATGTTTTGTCTACATTGTTATGCTGATTCTGCAGCTTTAAGACTGCCTTCAGTGGAGAGGAGGGGAACCACACACAGCTGGTAATATATATATCCTATACAAATTACTTCAATAACGATAACTATGTTTGAATATCTTTATACTAATAGAGATAATATAAAAAGTATATCGTACTAGAGATACTAAGTGTTTAAAGCTACGAGGTGTGTGTGTGTGTGTGTGTGTGTGTGTGTGTGTGTGTGTGTGTGTGTGTGTGTGTGTGTGTGTGTGTGTGTGTGTGTGTGTGTGTGTGTGTGTGTGTGTGTGTGTGTGTGTGTGTGTGTGTGTGTGTGTGTGTGTGTGTGTGTGTGTGGTCACCATGGACACAGTGGTGGTGCCATGGAAGCTGTCTCTCAACCGCCAACCTGTCTGACATAGGAGCAACAATGTGTGAATGTCTGTGTGAGGAAAAAACAAAAGGGAATAATGAAGTCGTTCCACCAGATTGTGTGTGTGCTTTTATTTAGTCTTTTAACCGAGCCATATCTTTTGGTCGTAGTTTTCGTTTTCAGTTTTTTTTAAACTAAAAACTTTCACGGCTTATTTCAGCTTTAGTTTCTTCAACAGCAGATACAACAATGATGACAGTAATATAAAGACCCAAAAAAATGTAATACTGCTATATTAAACTCAGTTGCCATTTTATTAGGCACTTAAAGCTGAAACTAATGCATGACTTGACAGAAAAAGTCTACACTCCATGGAGGTTATAATGTTCGGCTCCTGCAATAAAAATGTCCTAATTGTTAGGTCTGCTTTAGGATAGGTGATGTGTTCCTGTCCACTGAGTGCTTTCAGTCAAAGAAAAAAATCAATGGAGTCACAAACTGTGTGTGTGTTTTAAAATCTCAGATCTGCTCAACTCCAGGCGTAACTCAGGTCTCAGTGAGTCACGCCCCTCAAGTGTGCATTTCAATAGGTAGGAAGACTCTGCTGTCGCCCATCAGCAGAAAATAGTTAACTAATTACAGGGGCGTGCCCCCAAAGCTGTGAGAACTGAGCAATCAGGTATCCATCTTAGGTTGCGTTTTCCTGCAGCGTCAGCTTCAGCGTCAGCCAGACGAAGACTGACAAAGACATTAAGAGTCCTGTGGGAGTCACGTAGGAGGCAAAGAGGAGGCAAATCGTACTCTGATTGCGCCAAGTATCGCTGGTGTTATTTAGTTTTATTCAATTCTCTTGGGTTCTCTAGCCCCTCATGCTATAATCATGTGTATTTTCTGCATTCCTGTTCATGTGTCTTCTCGCAATTATCACTGCCCCCGTGTTTCTCCTAATCGATCTCACCGGCCTGCTCTCGTCTATCCCACATGCTCCACTGAGATCCAACATCTCGTTTCAGGGGGCCTGTGGAACTGCCAGTCAGCTGTCCCTAAGGCTGACTTCATCTCTGGCTACGCTTCCCTGCAGTCTCTGGATTTCCTTGCTCTCACGGAGACCTGGATCACTCCATCCAACACATCCACCCCAGCAGCTCTCTCCACAGCATATTCCTTCTCCCATACACCCAGACCCTCTGGCAGAGGAGGTGGCACTGGTCTCCTGCTCTCTCCCAAATGGAGCTTTTCCCTCTTCAAGCTACCTAATTTCACTCCTTCCACCTTTGAATTCCATGCCGTCACAGTAACCCATCCTATACAATTAACCATTGTTGTTCTCTACCGTCCACCAGGCGCCTTGGGGGACTTCTTGGAGGAGTTAGATAATCTCCTCTCACACATCCCTGAAACTGGCCCTCCCGCTGTACTTCTCGGAGATTTCAACCTCCAGACAGGGAAGATATCTGAACTAACATCTCTGTTAACCACCTTTGCTTTCTCACTGTCTCCATCCCCACCAACTCATAAAGCTGGCAATGTCCTTGATCTCATATTCTCAAGGAACTGCTCTACTTCTAACCTCTCTGTAAACCCGCTCCACACATCCGATCACTTCTTCATTTCATTCTCTCTACCCCTTTCCAAACATAACAACCTCATCTCTTCTAACTCTGCTCCTGTCCGCCGTAACGTCCGTTCCCTCTCCCCCTCTACCTTTGCCTCATCGGTGCTCTCAGCCCTCCCTTCCTCTGACTCGTTCCAACTCCTGCCTCCAAACACTGCTCCAAAAACTCTCCTCTCGACTCTCTCATCCTCTCTGGACTTTCTCTGTCCTCTCACATCGCGGCCGGCTCGTCAGTCCCCTCCTGCTCCCTGGCTAAATGATGCACTGCGTGCTAATAGAACCATCCTTCGGGCAGCAGAGCGGAAATGGTGGAAATCCAAACACCATGACGACCTCCTAACCTATCAGGCTCTCCTCTCCTCTTTCTCTGCTTCCATCTCTCAGGCAAAAAGCACTTTCTTTCAAGATAAGATCCAATCTTCCTATTCCAATCCCAAAAAACTATTTTCTATCTTCTCCACCCTCTTGGACCCCCCCAAAGCACCTCCCCCCTCCTCCCTTCTGTCAAGCGACTTTGTTAACCATTTTGAAAAAAAGGTTGATGATATTCGCTCTTCTTTTTCTGACTCACCTTTACTCACCGCTGGGTCACCAGACCCTCCCTTCACCCACACACTGACCTCCTTCACCTCTGGGTCACCAGACCCTCCCTTCACCCACACACTGACCTCCTTCTCCCCTCTCTCTCCAAGTGAGGTTCTTACCCTCGTTACCTCTGCCCGTCCTACCACCTGTTCTCTGGACCCTATCCCCTCAAACCACCTTCAGACTATCGCTCCTGATATTCTACCATTTCTCACCCATTTCATCAACACTTCTCTAACTTCTGGTCACTTTCCAAACAGTCTCAAGGAGGCAAGAGTAAACCCTCTCCTAAAGAAACCCACTCTCAACCCGTCTGATGTTATTAACTACAGACCCGTCTCTCTCCTCCCGTTCCTGTCTAAAACACTTGAACGCGCTGTCTTTAAACAACTCTCCTCTTATCTCCATCAGAACAACCTTCTGGATCCGCACCAGTCTGGTTTCAAGGCAGGTCACTCAACAGAAACTGCTCTCCTTGCTGTCTCTGACAAACTGCACACTGCTAAAGCAGCCTCCCTCTCCTCTGTCATCATCCTTCTGGACCTGTCTGCTGCATTCGACACGGTGAACCATCGGATCCTCCTTCGCACTGTCCAAGAACTTGGAGTTTCAGGCACTGCACTTTCCCTCCTCACCTCATACCTCAACGACCGCACCTACAGGGTTACTTGGAGAGGGTCCGAGTCCGACCCTTGTCAATTAACTACAGGGGTCCCTCAGGGCTCGGTTCTTGGTCCCCTCCTCTTCTCCCTGTACACAAACTCGCTCGGGTCTGTCATTAGCCCGCATGGTTTTTCATACCACTGCTACGCTGACGACACCCAACTAATTCTGTCCTTTCCCCGCTCAGAGACCCAGGTCGTCGCACGCATCTCTGCTTGCCTAGCAGACATCTCTCGGTGGATGTCTGCTCATCACCTCAAGCTCAACCTTGACAAGACTGAACTGCTCTTCCTTCCGGGAAAAGATTGTCCCACTCTTGACCTAACAATCAACATCGGCACCTCTGTTGTTTCCCCGACTCAGACTGCAAGGAATCTGGGTGTGGTCCTAGATAACAAACTGTCCTTCACTGCAAACATCGCTGCTACAACCCGCTGCTGCAGATACACGCTTTACAACATCAGGAGGATACGTCCCCAGCTGACCCAGACATCAGCGCAGATTCTGGTCCAGGCTCTCGTCATCTCACGCCTAGACTACTGCAACTCCCTCCTGGCTGGTCTACCTGCATGTGCCATCCGACCTCTGCAGCTCATCCAGAATGCAGCGGCTCGTCTGGTCTTCAACCTTCCCAAATTCTCCCACACCACACCGCTCCTCCGCTCCCTTCACTGGCTTCCAGTAACTGCTAGAATCCACTTCAAGACACTGGTACTTGCGTACCATGCTGCGAATGGATCTGGCCCTTCCTACATCCAGGACATGGTTAAACCGTACACCCCAGCACGTGCACTCCGCTCTGCATCAGCCAAACAGCTCGCTGCACCCGCACTGCGAGGGGGACCCAAGTTCCCATCAGCAAAAACACGTGGGTTTGCTATCCTGGCTCCAAAATGGTGGAATGAGCTCCCCATTGAAATCAGGACAGCAGATAGCTTACACATCTTCCGACGCAAACTGAAAACTCATCTCTTTAGACTCCACTTCGAGCGATAGAATTACTAACAAAGCACTTATATACTAATAAAGGGCTGGCTTTCTAAATGCCAGTTGAGTAGCATTTGAAATGTTTGGCTCTATGAAACCTGATGTACTTATATGATTCTGTTTTCTTAAAGGTTGTATCTTCCTGGTCGAATGCACTTATTGTAAGTCGCTTTGGATAAAAGCGTCAGCTAAATGCAATGTAATGTGTGTGTGTGTGTGTGTGTGTGTGTGTGTGTGTGTGTGTGTGTGTGTGTGTGTGTGTGTGTGTGTGTGTGTGTGTGTGTGTGTGTGTGTGTGTGTGTGTGTGTGTGTGTGTGTGTGTGTGTGTGTGTGTGTGTGTGTGTGTGTGTGTGTGTGTGTCCTGGTTTAACAAATTGGAGAAGAGAAGCTCTGAAAAGCTGTTTCTAAATAAAAACCTCTGCTTCCCCTGTGACTGTCTCGAACACACATACAAACACACATTTAGTGGGACAGAACAGATTTGTTCTCCATTGACTGAATCAACTCGTCCAGATTACTTCTTATGTATACAAAGAAGTACACGTGTTTTGCGTGTTCAGATAGAGTAGTGATCTTCAGCTGGACTGAAAGAGTGTTTCTTTTACTTTTTAATTGAAATGCTCTACATCTAGCTGTATTATCCTACATCTTTAATTGTAGTTTTCTCCTCTAACCTTCTCCTTCCCAAATACTGAACTCCTTGAAATGTTATAACCCAACATTTTACACACAAACAAGCTTCTGTAAAACTTTAAAGCTGTTTAAAGCTGTTTTTAACTACAATTTTAAAGTGATTATTTAAGTTCACTTTATACTTCCTTTATATTTTATTTCCGCCTTTAGAGGCCGGTCCTCCCTGCTTCACAGGACTGTGTGAGGTTACCCTGGAGACGGGGCTAGGATGGGATGTTGCTGGATGATGGGATGCATTACATTAATGAGGGTCCTGACAGATATAGGTTGTGTGTGTGTGTGTGTGTGTGTGTGTGTGTGTGTGTGTGTGTGTGTGTGTGTGTGTGTGTGTGTGTGTGTGTGCGTGTGTGTGTGTGTGTGTGTGTCCTTACTGATTTGGTGTGTTCTGGCCGAGGGGCGATTACCGGTGGGGGCTCAGCCTCATCTTCATCGTCGTCTTCGGATACGGTTGCTATGGCGGGCGTCTCCGACACAGCCTTGGAGCCCTGCATGATGTCAGAGGGAGAGAGAGGGCGGAGCCTCAGTGACATCACGGTCACATGAGCCAACATGAGACCCATCATCGCTTCCTGCTGTTACAAACTCTTCTTCTACTACTTCATCTCTCCTCATGCAGAGAAGACCTCGAGACCTCCCCCCTCTTCTTCTCGGCTCCCCTCTGAATTCAGGCTTCTCTCCTTCTTGCCCCTCTCTCTCTCTGTATTTACACCCTTTCTCTCGCCCTCCTCTCGTCATCACTGTTGATGTCTGGAAGCTCTCATCCTGTCTGGATCACACTTCCTCCCTTCCATGCCCCTGCTCCTCTCCTCTGCCTCTCTCTGATGCTTGGCTGGGGGCCAAGCTGCAGAGACAGGGAGACGAGGAAAAGATGCTGAATCACAATGCAGAGAGAGAGAGAGAGAGAGAGAGAGAGAGAGAGAGAGAGAGAGAGAGAGAGAGAGAGAGAGAGAGAGAGAGAGAGAGAGAGAGAGAGAGAGAGGTGTGGCATCATCGTCATCTCCTCCTCCTCCTTCTCTTTACTCTCACCTTCACAGTTTTGTTTAAAGGCACTTTCCAGACGTTTGCACTGCAGCAAAAGCAGAGCTTGCTCATCTCTTTCAGAACAAAACATGGAGTTTTCAGCTGTGTCGTCCAGGTGCTCCTACATTGGAAATGCATTGCTAATGTAAAAGTGTGCACCAGGTGGAATATATGTGTCCTATTAAGCTGGACCATACTGTACACCTATTGGAGTCTGGAAAAAACTGTATTCATATAAATTACAAATGTGTTCCATTGAATTCATTTTTGTTAACAGGATTCAACATGTAGGTTTGGACCTGATGTGGTTTGTATCCAGTAATACAGAGCTGTTCGGGCGCTCAGCCCAAAAGTGATTTTTCTTTAGTTTGTGTGGTTAGCATTATGAATCCAACTAATAGCTGTAACAAACTACATTCACTGAACCATGAATACTTTAACTCAAGTTCATTTAGTTAATTGAGATGATAATACTTGTACTTCTGTGAGGTTGTGAAAGCAGGTTCTTTACTAGGTAAGGTTTAGAACACTTTCCGACCCACTGCATTCAATAAATGAGCCAAATAAACACAGAGTGAACTGAGAGGTCAGACCCAGCAGCAGCATGGCCCGAGCATTACAGATAAGGAAGGATCCCAGATCAGCGCCTCCAACCTCAGTCTCTCCTTCACACTCTGCTCTCTTTTAACCTTATAGTCCTCTCACCTCTGCGTCTCTCTCACCCCATCAGTTGCCCCCCCCCCCTCTCCCCCTTGTCTTGTGAAACGGTAGACTAAACCTCATCTCCTCTCTCTTTTTAATCTTCTCATGCTCTCCCTCCTTTCAGTATTTATCCTCCAGGCAGACCAATCCAGTCTCCATTTGCTTCAATAGAAGCTCCCCTTAAATGTATCCTTATCTTTGTTGACCCTTGCTCACCTTAAGGTCTCTTAAAAATTAGGAAAAAAAGTAACAGTAAAATAAGAGGCCTAGAGATGTTGCCATGTTTAATGAGCATGTGAATCTGTGAATCTCCCTGGGGCTCCAGACTAGAGTCAACTGTTCAATATTGACAATATAATTAGTTTAAGCTTATAAATATATATATATATATATATATATATATTATAATCTAAGACAACTTCGTATACTGGTTTTAGTGAGCTTTAATCATTCAATTATTTTTACTTGTATACTTTTTTTGTTTCCAGTTCAACTGTGGTAAGATAAGCGATACCAGAGTTCACATGTTTTGTAGTTTCTTTATATAGTTTGGGAATTCAATATGGATTGCCTCATTTAATTCTCACAATGCAATTTATACATATACAACACTGCACATGTACATGCTTTTGACAAGTATTTGCATATGGTGGCTGATTACTAATTTCAACATGAAAAATTATAATTCACAAACCTAAGCTGATATCTCAGAAGTTAAAGTGCACCTATCATGCTATTTTAAGGCATATACTATGGGTCTCAGATATATAAAAAGATATAAAACATGTCTATAATGTGTTTTGCTCAAAATACAAACAGATCATGCATTTTAGACATCCCTCATATCCTCTTTTCCAGCCTTGGGGTGGGCGGATCGATCCCAAAATATCGATACTTCCGATATTACGTTACGTTTCAAAATATCGATACTAGAGCCAATAGGATCGATACTTTTATACTTTTTTTCCCGTCTCCTCTACTCGTCAATTTCTTCAAAAAACTATGTGCAGACGAACACAAGTATATGCTCTTTTCTTCTCTCTCCACTGCTGTCCTCCTCTCCTCGAGGCTCGCGCATGCGCAGCGCGCTCCCTGCCTGAACGCCGATTATCGAGCTGACTGACAGCAGCCAGCAGGACAGGACGGGCAGGACAGCAGCAGCCAGCGACTCGCGAGTGCAACACACACACGTGCATGATGGCTGAGAGAAAGAGGAGCGTTGTGTGGAGCAATTTCACTACTGGCAATTACAATTTAGCGAACTGTGATGTGTGCAAGAAGACAGTTCGCTACTCTGGCCACTTTGTATTGTTATATTTCATGTTTGCACTTTACATTTGCAAAAGTAAAACGTTTATTTGTCTATAAAAACTGTCCTGTCTTTATTCATGAAAATGAATTCAGATTTAGTCTATTTATGATGATTTCAGCTAAAAAATCACGTCATGCAGCTCTCCCCTACATAAGATGCTTTTCATTTAAAAAAGTATCGGTATCGATATCGGTATCGGCGATATTGGCCCTGAAATACTTGGTATCGGATCGAATCTAGATTTTGTGATATCGCCCACCCCTAGAGAAACACAGATTTTGGGTCTTTAGCTTGAACAAAAAAAAAGAGGAGGCGGAGCTAATGCCTGATCAGAACTCCACCGGAGATAAAGTTAAATTCTGTAAAAACGCCATCCTGTTCTAAAACACATCAAGGATTATTTCTGAAACAGTATGGAGCTCAAATGCTTTTTCTCTTGCGGGTTTATCACAAGGTGAGTTCCTTTTTATTTCCTGTTTTTTTAAGATTTGGGTATGGAGGAGGGTTTTATTTGCTGACCCTGCGTGAGTTCCCCGACACACCGGGGACCAGGGGCGCGGGAAGGGGGGTGCTGAGGGTGCTACAGCACCCCCTAGCGGCAGTCAGGGGGTGCGGAGCTCCACTGTCTGCACATTTATTTTATTTTTATGTTATATATATTCATTTCATTTCATTGTGCCTGAGATTATATTTTATTTGATATGTTATTATTCAAATGATAATTTAAAACTATATAATAAATAATTTTGCTTCAGGGAAGAAAAACAAAAAAGATGTGGAAAAAAAGTGTTTTGTTAGTTTTTAGTCGGCTACTTTTAACGTGACGCACAACAACACAACTGACATGGCGCAAACACGCTAAATCTGCTAACTCATGTGCATAATCTGTATACTGGTCAATATCATGTTTGTGGTATTTGAATATTATTTTATTGTTATAGCTGCTGCAGCCGTGCATAATCTGTGTAATGTGTAGCCAATACATTCCACATTGATGGTAAAATAATATTTTACATCTTTGTAGTGTGTGTGCTAGTGCTTTTGTGCGTGCTCTACAGTGTTCACTGGAGTTCATTGTGTGTGTGTGTGTGTGTGTGTGTGTGTGTGTGTGTGTGTGTGTGTGTGTGTGTGTGTGTGTGTGTGTGTGTGTGTGTGTGTGTGTGTGTGTGTGTGTGTGTGTGTGTGTGTGTGTGTGTGTGTGTCTGTGGTTTTGCCACCCGTTGGTGCGTAATTAGCACGTCGGACAGCACCTCAGCAGCCCCACTCAAAATACCTTCCCGCGCCTCATATTTATGTATAAAAGACATTAAAAAGTGCATTTTGCATGATAGGTCCCCTTTAAAGCTACATGTATGGAACACCACTGGCAGGAGCTGGCTTGCTGTGTGGAGCAACAAGCTATACACCTGGGTTCCACTCGGCATCGCTGCAGTGCAACAGGAGCAATATTGTTGCTTATTATTGACATATCTACAGTGGCTGACAAAAGAGATATTGTCAAGCAAATTGATAACACTATATAAACGAACATAAATAGTTGAAATTCTGAAAATGTAAGAATTTTTGGATTCATTAGGAATAATGTTGGGTAAAAAATAAGACTCAGTCATTATTATGAGAGCTTCACAATTACATAGTTTATCAATGATTCCAGAGGAACCTTTCCCACTTTGGGCAAGACATGTAAAGAAATGAATAAATAAATATGAGTGTTATACGGAAGGGAAACACACACACACACACACACACACACACACACACACACACACACACACACACACACACACACACACACACACACACACACACACACACACACACACACACACACACACACACACACACACACACACACACACACACACACACACACACACACACACACACACACACACACACACACACACACCTGTTGTGATGGAAGTGAGCTTACCATTGTGGTGGAGGAGCAGTAGGCATCTGCATTTTTATCTGCAGGGAAAACCACAAGTAGTTATTAGACGAAACAATGTGTGTGTGTGTGTGTGTGTGTGTGTGTGTGTGTGTGTGTGTGTGTGTGTGTGTGTGTGTGTGTGTGTGTGTGTGTGTGTGTGTGTGTGTGTGTGTGTGTGTGTGTGTGTGTGTGTGTACCTGTGAAGCTCATGTATTTCTGGCTGTTGGCCGTTTCTTTGGAGTCGTAGAACTTTAGGACGTCGAGGACAGCCTGAGGATTCTTCTTCTGCTCCAGTTTGGTGATGTTGGAGGTCTGCAGGAGCCGAGCCCACTGCTCCGGCATGCCCTACACACACACACACACACACACACACACACACACACACACACACACACACACACACACACACACACACACACACACACACACACACACACACACACACACACACACACACACACACACACACACACACACACACACACACACACACACACACACACACACACACACACACACACACACACACACACACACACACGATTTTGTTTAAGGGCTGTGTTACAAATATATCGCTTAATGATGCACAATTAGTTTCAGACTACACAACAAGCTATGGTAGTAAGTTCCCCCCCCCCCCCTCCCACAAAAAGACTTGTGCACATCACGCACATGCCTATAAAGTCTTTCTTTCCCTACTAATCAGTTTATTTTAGCACAACATTAAGTCCTTTGAATTATTTTTGTGGTATTAAAATAAATAACACTTCAAAATCAACAAAAATCTTCACACAAAACTGAAAAAGGCTGTTCTCTACATACATAGGGAGGGAGGGAGGGGAGAGAGAGCAGCAGAACTTCACAGTCTAATCTCCCGACCTGATATTTTTATTTTGTATTCAATCAATATATTTTTGGAAAGTGTGCGCAAACAGCAGTAGCTACATATTAATTTATTTAAAATAAAAAATAAAAAGGGCACTTTCTCTGGAGGAAGAAAAAGGGCAGGGGCTCAAGTCCACTTTGAGGTCTATGTGTGCACGTGCCTGTTTGATGGTAACTTTTCGTAAAAGTTTTCTCTTCCTCTACTTTGTTCATTGTTCATTAGTCTTGTTTGTTGTGAGTGTAGTTTAGTTTTTCTTACGTGAGAGAAGCGTGTTTCTCTGCAGGGATGGCTTCCTGTGAGATGCCGTGCCGCAGGGACAGCATCTCACGGTGGAGAGTGTGCTGCTGGCGGTGGGGGAGCAGGTGGGACACGGAAACATCTCCTACGCATCCCGCATGAATAAAGCTGTGGTGGTTTTTGTAAAGAAGCAGGAGTTGGTAAGCCAGTTAATTGAAAGTGGTTTAAACATAAACGATGAGTTTATACAAGTGTCCCCGCTGGCAGTGCCTTCTACCCGGATTACCATATCGGGAGTCCCTCCATTTATTCCCAATGAAACGCTGGAGAAAGAGCTCAAACGCTACGGGAGACTGGCGAGTGGTTTCAGCACGGTGAGTCTGGGCTGTAAAGACAGTGAGCTAAAGCACGTTCAGTCTCTGCGGAGACAGGTGTTTATGTTTTTGGACTGCACATCACAAACACTGGATGTGTCTTTCCGTATTAAATATGAGGAAGGTTTCTACATGGTGTATGCGAGTGCTGGCAGTGTCAAGTGTTTTGGTTGTGGTGATGTGGGGTACAAGAAGATCGCTTGTCCGCAGAGACTGATAGCAGCACTTCTATATTGGAAGGAAATATTGTGAATGGGAGAGAACCAGCGGGGTTGCAAGGCCCGTGCGGGGAGCTACCGGAGCTACGGCCCCTGTTTCCGGGGCTGACGTAGTCTGCAGTTTCCGGGGCTGACGTATTCTGCAGCCGCCGGGGCCGCCGTGCCCGCGCTCGGTGCAGCCGTGTACACGGCTGCAGCGCTGGGGGCCGCCGTGCCCGCTCCTGCTACACCCGTGCCCGCTCCCGCTGTACCCACACCCGGTGCAGCCGTGCTCGTGGTCGCCGTGCCCGCACTCGCTGTGCCCAGTGTGGCCGTGCCTGTGCCTGTGTTGCCGGCAGCAGTGGTGCCAGGCGGTTTTGTGTTTGGTCCCATGATGGCATAAGCCGCAGTGTCTGTGGGTGTTAAGCCGTTGTTTGCGGGGATTCATATGAAAGCAGTTGTGGAGGGTGAAGCTCAGGTCAGGGTTGGATGCAGAGAGGGTGTGATGGAGTGCTCAGAGCAGGAGCTGCAGGTTGTCTCTGGGAAACAGGCTCAGCTGTCACAAAAACTAGACAGTGAGGCAGAGCAGGGGGGCAAATCAGCTGGTTATGATGGAGTAGATATGGAGTATGACTCTGAATCGGATAGTGTCTCCGTATCTGACAGTGTTTCTCAGAGTGAGGATTTCTACTCTTTTGAACAGATCCAGGAGTTTCTGGATGAAACTTTTGGGAAATCAGTAAATGTAAAAAATGATTTCCCAGATGTTGAAAAGTTTGTTAAGTCAGCCAAGACAATTCAGAGGGTTGTTGGGCTAGACTTACTTGATAAAAAAACGGTATCGCCTCAAGAAACACATCACTACACTCAGGAAAGCTTTAAACAAAAAGACCAAAGTGCCTAAAAAAAGGAGTCGTAAATGATTTAATATGATCATACAACACCGGGTGTTTCCTCCTTACTGTCTTTGTCTATCTTTTTTCTTAATGGCCTGTCTCTCTTCTCCTCATATTCAGGGTTTAAGGGTAGCCTCATTAAATATGAATGGGGGCAGAGACGCTCAAAAGAGAGCTTTAGTAACAGAAGTTATTCAACAGAAAAAGTTAGAGGTAGTATTTCTACAAGAAACTCACAGTGACAGCAGAAATTAAACTGACTGGGTTCTGGGGGGGGGGGGGGGGGGTGGGTAGCTATTCTATTCTCACCGCTTTTAAATAAAAAAATAATATCCATCACAGAGGTAGTGAAGGGTAGAGTTATTCTAGTGAGAGCTGCAATAGATGATTTTCTGATTAGCTTTATTAATGTTTATGCACCAAACCAAGGCTCTGAGCGTGAAGAGATCTTTAAAATATTGGAAGAGAAAATAAGTGATATTGGTCAAGGGGAGTTTATTGTTTTGGGTGGAGACTGTAATTGTTGCACTGACTTTACTTTGGATAGGACTGGAGTTGAGCCACATTTTCAGTCTTCCTCTGTATTGTCTCATGTTCTAAAGAAAAGTGATTTAGTGGATGTGTGGAGGATGATGCATCCTACATGCAAGCAATACACATTGGTTAAAATATCAGATGGTAGAGTTAGTGCAGCCAGATTGGACAGGTTTTATTTACCCAAGCCCTTTTCTGCTAGGATTACAAACTGTCAGATCATCCCTGTTGCTTTTACAGACCATCATTTAGTTTTGATGGAGCTGATTTTATCTTCTAACGGAAAATCCAGATCTGTTTGGCATTTCAATAATAGATTATTACATGATTTGAATTTCTGTGAACATTTTTAAATGTTTTGGGCTTACTGGAGATCTAGGAAAGATAGTTTTTTTCCCTTACTCAGTGGTGGGAGGTAGGAAAAGCCCAAATTAAGGTTTTTTGTCAACAATACACCTCCTATTCAACAGCCAAAATTAAGAGAGTAGTGGAGAATTTAGAAAAATAGATAATAGATTTGGAAAGTGTCTCATATGCTGATCGACAGAATAAGGCCAGTTTAAAAGGAAAAAGACAGGAGCTTAACTCCTTTATGCAAGAAAGAGCCAAAGGAGCTTTAGTCCGAGCCCGTTTTACCAAACTCCAGGACATAGACGCACCCACTGCCTTCTTTTTCAGTTTGGAAAAATCTGTGGTAAAGAGAAAACAGATGTTGTGTCTGCGGCTTCCTGAGGGAAAGGTGACCACGGAGCCGGCTGAGATGAGGAAGCATGCAGTAGATTTCTACATGGATTTGTTCAAGGCTGATGAATGTGATGTGGATTCTGCTGCAAAGCTTCTGCAGGGACTTCCTCAGCTGAGCTCAGAGGAACAGAACACGCTCAGCTCTGAGCTGACTTTTGATGAACTAACTGCCGCTGTGTCTCAGATGGCGTCAGGAAAGGCTCCTGGAATAGATGGATTATCATCAGACTTTTTTAAGCATTTTTGGAGTCTTATGGGACAGGACATTTTGGATGTTTTTAAAGAATGTTTTGAAGAAGGGATGCTCCCAGCTTCCTCCAGGCGTGCAGTTCTCTCTCTGCTTCCTAAAAAGGGAGACTTGATCTCTTTAAAAAACTGGAGACCAGTGACTCTTTTATGTACGGACTACAAAATCCTCTCAAAGGTTTTATCAAACAGATTAAAACGTTTTATTGGTCAATTAATTGTTGTGGATCAATCATACTGTGTGCCAGATAGGTCTATGCTTGATAGTTTGTTTTTAATGAGGGATGTGTTTGACATATGTTAATTGTACAATATCAATGCTGGCATCATATCAATTGACCAAGAGAAGGCTTTTGATCGTGTAGATCACAAGTTTTTCTTTACAACACTGCAGGCTTTTGGTGTTGGGGAGGGGTTCCTGTCCTGGGAAAGGATTCTGTATCATGAAGCGTTTTGTGTAATAAAAGTGGGGGGAGGGTTGAGTGTTCCTGTGCCGGTTGGGAGGGGGATCAGGCAGGGCTGTCCTATCTCAGGTCAGCTTTACAGTATTGCCATTGAGCCTCTTCTCTGCAGGTTGAGGAGCCGACTGAGGGGTCTCTGTTTACCAGAGATGTCTCACAGCCCTCCTGTTGTTGTGTCAGCTTATGCAGATGATATAAATATAATCATCCGGGGTCACACAGATGTACAGGAACTGAAAGAAAGCTTTGCCCTTTACGAAAAAGCATCTTCAGCCAGGGTCAACTGGGGAAAGAGCGATGCTGTTTTAGTGGGCCAGTGGAGAGTAGGGGACATTCCTAGTCTTCCTGGCAGCATCAGGTGGGGTAGACGAGGGATTAAAGTCCTAGGGGTGCAGTTAGGGACTGAGGAGTTTCAAAAACAGAACTGGGAGGGAGTGCTTGACAAGGTGGAAGCTAAGTTGTCTAAATGGAGATGTTTGCTACCTCAGCTGTCATACAGGGGAAGAGCTCTGATTGTGAATAATCTCGTTGCCTCTTCTCTTTGGCAGTATAGTCTTCTTTGGCGCTCATAGTGTTGGCACCACCACCAGGGCTGGTGAAAGAACTACAGCGGTGCCTTATAAACTTTTTCTGGTCTGGGCAACACTGGCTGAAGGCTTCGGCCCTGTATCTCCCTGTGGTAGAGGGAGGGCAAGGACTCATAGACATTCAGTTCAGAAGAGCTGCTTTTAGACTGCAGACTGCTCAAAGACTGCTGTACGGCAGCGGGCAGCGCTGGTTGGATCCTGCTCGGCTACTACTCAGGAAGGCTGGAAGGCTTGGGATGGATAAACACCTTTTCCTAATCAGGACGGCTGAAGCTGACCAGACGGGACTTACATCCTTCTACAGATCCGTTCTTAACGCCTAGCAGACACTAAAGGTCACACGGACCCCGGACCAGAGACCGGGAATGTGGTTGTTCGATGGAGCCACTCCAAAAGAATGACCTCTTCCCAACTGCAACCTTTTCATCTGCAGCTTTGGGAACAAAGTTTGTTGAGGCTGGCATCACCAAGCTGGGTCATCTAAAAAAAAAAATTTGTTGAAACTCTTTGTAACACCATAAACATCAGGGGCCGTATTCACAAAGGATCGTAGGGCTAAAAGTAGCTCCTAACTGGCGAATTTAGGAGAAACTCCTAAACATAATGGGCGTGTCAGTCTTACATTTAGGACTCCTAATTGTATTCACTAAGAGCAATTCACAAAGTATTTTAGGCCTAAAAGTAGCACCTAAGTTTAGAAGAGCTTAAAAGTCCTCGAGAGGACTCCTAACTCAGTAAGACCTATTCACAAAGAATCTGAAAATGGCTGCGAGACGAAATGTTTTGGAGACAATGGAAGACTGTGAATTGATCAAGAGATATAGGCTAAATCGTGAGGGTATCAAACTTGTTGTGGAATTAGTGCGGGATGCAATAACATCCCCGACTAACAGGAATAACCCGATTAGTCCGGAAATAAAATGTTTAGCAACACTACGATATTTAGCAACAGGGAAAATGCAACTTTGCAATGCCGACGATTTAGGAATATCGCAAACATCAGTCAGCCGTGCCATAAACCAAACCATCAACGCGCTCTCTAGACCACATATCATCCAACAGTTTATCCGGTTTCCTTTGGACAATCAACAACTACACAGGATCAAAGCCAACTTCATGGCAATTGCAGGTATGCCCGGTGCGGTCGGTGCTATTGACGGGACGCACATAAAAATAATTGCGCCCTCAAAAGATGAGGACGTGTTCGTCAATAGAAAGAAAGTACATTCCATCAACACGCAGATTGTTTTCATTCATCATGATAAGGGGACTTTAACGGCTGTATGGGCTGTTATTGAAAGTGTTTAAGTGCTGGAAATATGCTCATTGGATAATAGATTGCGGGGTGCTTTTAATTGCCTCCTTGATTTAATGCAATTTACGTATTTTTATTGTTTGCTCTCTCTCTTTAACGTGCATATACAACGTCATTATCGTGGTCTGCAGAAACTTGTCATCATGCGTGTATTCTGCTAACTGCACTGTCCATAACTATTTGATAGGAATACATTTCTAGCCTAGGCTATTTCCTTGTTTTAGTGGGCTCGTTTGTGGGATGTTGCGGATGAGTTTCACCGAGACCGCCTGCTCTGAACAACCAATCACCGTACTGACCGCTTATAAACTCATGCACGAGAATCGACGTAATCCATAGCAACGGTGCGTCACTCTTAGTTCACTCTTAGTGATTTATCCTTAGTATGAGTAGGTCTCAGCGGCTTTGTGAATAACTTTTAAGAAAAAACTCCTACGTAAAATGTTTTAGCGCGAGTTAGGAGCACTCCTAGCGGTAAGATAAAATGCTTTGTGAATACGGCCCCAGGTCTTCCAGAGTGCTACAGAGGATCGTTGAAGACATGATGCAGTCCCTGTCGGCACCAGAGAGGGCATTCATTGGGGATCCTGCTAGATTGGACACTTGGAAAGAGGAAAATGACTGAGTTTCCCTCACTCACCGTCCTGCTGTCGGAGAGTGGCAAGAGGAGCGTGGAAAACTTCTCTCGTTAAAAACTCAAATTCTGGGCAGTTTCAGTTCCTGTGGGAAAAAGCAGCTGTACCAGTGCTGTGTCAAGACGCTTAACATCCCTCTTCTAGCTGAGGTCAAGGTGGAACGAGTTTTTCCCTTCAGACTTTACCCCTAAAGGCAGGTGGAGGGTCCTGTATAAGCGTCCTGTTGAAAAACGGATGGCTGACCTCCATTGGAGGATTATCCATGGAGCTTTAGCTACAAACAGACACCGAGCTCACCTTGATCCAAGTGCTAGGGAGGAGTGCCCTTTTTGCCAGCAGAGTGAAACAGTTTAGCACCTGGTATTTTCTCGCACGTGGCTAGCAGGCTTATTTGGGCTACTGAAAGAATGGGTGGAAGGGTTAGGGGAGGTGTTTTCACTTCCACTCTTTGTATATGGGTCTAAATATGTGGCAAAAAGAGGAGTAACTCTCTCTCTGATTAATGCTATTTTTGCAACTGCTAAGCTAGCAATTTGGAGGACCAGGAAAAAGTAGAACATGCCTTTTACAGTGTGACCAACAACCTGCCTGCTTTCAGGACTGTTTGGGGGGTAAATCATGTTCTATGTACGACAAGGGCTGATGGTACGCTGGAGCCGAATAAAAAAAAAAGTCTTTTTTTTAATGAATATCTAAAAAGAAAATGTCATGAATGTGATGATTTTGTAAGTGTTTTATTTAAAATTGTAAAATGACTTAAATCTCTCTCTCTCTCTCTCTCTCTCTCTCTCTCATTAGTGTTACGCCATCATTTCATCCATCTGTCTTATGTCTCTATATACTGCTCCTACCTGAACATAATTTATTCAGTAAAAATGCCCTTCTTACAATATCAGGCTATGTTTCTGCTCACAAGGCAGATTATTTATTTATTAGTATTCCATTAAGCCAACACCATGGCAAGTGCACTGCAGGAAAAGTACAGACCTTTTTTTCACCAAAAAAATGAGACAATGCAGACAGTGACAGGATAAATTAATGTTCATATATCAGCATTATGATATTGGACGTCATGCATATCTGCATGAATTGTTTAAACAGAGATGTTTGTATAAGTGAGAAAAAGGTCCCACATTACAGAAAAGGACGCTCAGTGAACACACACACACACACACACACACACACACACACACACACACACACACACACACACACACACACACACACACACACACACACACACACACACACACACACACACACACACACACACACACACACACACACACACACACACACACACACACACACACACACACACACACACACACACACACACACACACACACACACACACACACATTCTAAAAGACTCACGCAACAGTGAGCATGGCTCTGTTGGTGAGCAATTAAAAAGTGATGTAAACACAGCAGACACACAAACACACACTGCAGAAGCACACTATGTGTGTTTGTTCAGGAAATCTTTTGAGTGTTAATACACACCAGGAAAACCAACACAAACCGCCACACACACTTACAGTGAACTCCCCGGTGACAGCATCAAAGCCCACATGGATGGTGTGTTCAAAATCAGACGGCAGAGAAATCTCTGGACGCTCCTTCTTCTTATAGGCTGAAAGAAACAAAACAACAGTCATAAGAACGATGTGGGTTTTTGTTACAAGCCGGATCACACTTGTTAAATTCATTTCAGGATACAGGATTATCCTTTTTCTTCTAGAATAAAGGGCTTACAAGTGGCAAGGTGCAAATGAACCACTATGAAGATCATTATGATTCTATCTTTTCCTCCAGAGGCTTTAGAGAGGAGCACAGAAGATAGTTGCACAAATCCAACAATAAAAATAACTGTGAAAACAGTCCTTAATGTAAGGAGGAGGAACAAAGAGTTCCAGGTTTCTGAAAAGGTCAGAAATACTGAAATAAATAAAAACAATAACATGAGGACTACAGAAACAGAGAAACACACATTTTCGCTTATGGCACATTTCAACCCAGCCTCACGGCATTTCGTGTTATAGTCACGACATTTAATCTATTGATTCGTGTTCTCCAACACGATTTTCCCCTTTTTTTCGTGTCACACAGAACGATTTTAAAAGCAATGTATTTCTATTGGTAGTATGTTTCGTGCCTGCAGCACGTCTTTTTGTCCGGTCGGGTCTTGGAAGACCGGAAGCTGTGGGGTTCATAAAAACATGTTCTTACTCAATATCAAGCCACAATTATTGTTTTTATTTTAAATCGTATAATGTCTGACTTTTTTTGTCGTCTGTGAGGAAAAGAAATGGGGCTCAGAGCCTCAGAATACTGAAATCTGTATTTCTTTAAATCTTTTTTTCCTTCTAATTTGTTATTCTTTTCTAAATAACACAATGTTATTTACTCACCAATAACACACAATTATCCTTGTTTTTATTTATTTGTTTAATTCCATAATCTCAAGCTTTTTTGGCGTCTGTCAGGAACTGAATTGTTACTCCACTACATTTATTTGAGTTATTTGAGTTACTTTGCAGATTCTGATTAATGATGTGAAATATAAACAACCTTTAAATCAGACTGAGTACAATTCAGGTAAGGTGATTGTCAAGTGCCAACAATCGGGAGAGATATTTGATAGTTGGTGCTTGAGAAGACTAAACATTTATCTGCAATTGACATGAATGGAAACGAGTAATAAAGTATATTCATTACTCTTTATTCAATAGTTAATTAAAAACTGTATATTGGCTATTTTGCACATCCCTTTCAAGATTTTCTAAGGTTTATTGACATATCATATACACAACTACGGTGTAGTTATGCAAGGAATGAACAACTTGGGTCACAGGTTCCTCAACAGCGCATTACAAGACATCCATCAATATGTGTGTATACCTCCACCATTAAACTGTCAAATTCTGCACATTTTGCACTATCTACATACATAAGAGTATTATGTATAATATCAGTTAAAATAAGTGCTTCAACATAGTTAACATTGCAGGAAAGCAATATATTAGATGTTAAGTACTTTGTAAGGCTTAATATTTATCTGTAAATTGATACCCCCAAAGCTTTTTTCTTATTTAAAAGAAGACCTTAATCTAAAGTATTACTTAATGTTTAAATAAAGGTTAATTAGTTTGTCTGTTTTGCACCTCCTCCTATTAATATCTTTGTACATCCAGCACTAAACTGTTTTATTGTAGAGATCACTTACAGTATCTTCTTGATTCTTTATATTCTATATTTCTATCATTGACCTTCAATCCATCAATCAATCAATCAATGTTTATTTATATAGCCCAATATCACAAATGTTACATTTGTCTCAGTGGACTTCACAGTTTGTACAGACTATCAGTATGACAATACGACACCCTCTGTCCTTAGACCCTCACATCGTACAAGGAAAAACTTACGGAGAAACCACACAGTTTAAAGGGGAACATGGGAGAAACCTCAGGGAGAGCAACAGAGAAGGGATCCCTCTCCCAGGACGGACAGACGTGCAATAGATGCCGTGTGTAAATTGAAAAGATAATACATTTGCAACATAGGTAGTCCAAATGTTTGGAAATGCATGTGTTTATAATAAGAAGATGAATCCACGAGGATATCCATCCAGGACTTATGATCCAGGACCACAGCAACAGGCATAGCCACGACTCAAGATCCAGGTCTCGTGATCCAGGACACAGGACAGCAGCAACAGGATCATCCATGACTCCGGATCCCGGCGTATATAGACACCAAAAAGAAATTTGGGGAAGCTGGGTTAATCGGAACATGAGAGTACACAGGTATAGACAGGGAGAAGGAAGAAGTAAGATGTCCCCGGACAAACTAAGCCTATATCAGCAAAACTAGGGGCCGAATCTAATCAGCCCTAACTATAAGCTTTAACAAAAAGGAAGGTCTTAAGCGCACTCTTAAAAACGGATAGGCTGTCTGCCGCCCGAACACAAACTGGAAGCTGATTTCACAAATGTGGAGCTTGATAAGAAAAGGCTCTGGCTCCCATTGTACTTTGAGAAACCCTAGGAACAACCAACAACCCTGCATTCTTGGAACGCAATGCCCTGGTACTACTAGGCTAGTAGGACAGTAGGGTATAATGAGTTATTTAAGGTAAGATGGCGCCTGCTCATTAAGGGCTTTGTAGGCGAGAAGAATCATTTTAAATTCTATCCTGTGTTCTATAGGGAGCCAGTGTAAGGCAGCCAGAACAGGAGTAATGTGGTCCCTTTTCCTAACTCTGGTTAGTAAACGAGCTGCAGCATTTTGAATCAGCTGATGCGACTTCATGGTACATCCTGATAATAAAGAGTTACAATAATCCAGCCTTGAAGTAACAAATGCATGGACTAGTTTCTCTGCATCGTTTTGAGGCAAGATATGCCTGATTTTTGCAATGTTACGTAGATGGAAGTAGGCAGCCCTTGAAATTGATTTTATGTGGGCGTTAAAGGATAAATCCTGATCAAATATAACACCAAGATTCCTTACAGTCTCACTGGAGGCCAAATTAATGCCATCCATATTTAGTATATCTTTAGATAATTTGTTTCGTAGATTCTTCGGGCCAAGTACAATAACAAAAAGTTCAAGCTCATCCACGTTTTTAAGTCCTTGAGGCAGTCTTGAATTTTATTTAGATGATTAATTTCAGATGATTGATAAATATAGTAGAGTATCATCCGCATAACAATGAAAATGTACAGAATGATTCCTTATAATATTGCCTAACGGAAGTATATATAATGTGAACCTTCTACTTTCCCCCTATGAAAGTATGTACTCTTAATATTTTTTTAATCAGATATAACTAGGGCTGTCAAGTTAACGCGTTAATAACGCGTTAATAAGGCGTTAATAACGCGTTAATAAGGCGTTAATAAGGCGTTAATAAGGCGTTACGCCTCTAATTATTTTAACGCGACTAACGCATGTGTATTTTTTGTCCTCGGGCGCCCCGTAGTTTCAGACGCATTGAGTTTGAAATAGCATCTACAAGCTGATGCTGACAGCCCCGCTCCTGCCGTCCGCTTGCGGCAGACCACACTTCCACGCTCACCGGCAGGCACCGACTGGCCATCGGGAGGACCGGGAGGGTGTGTGTATGTGTGGTGCGAGCGAGAGAGAGACCGTATTGTTGTTGTTAGCATCTGATGCTAGCTAGCTGCGCTAACGGATATAAGGAGCTGTTTAAATGAAAACAGAGGACCGGCATTTCACCGACAACTGCGCCGAGCACTTGACTTTATGCAGGTAGCCAGACAGTGGGACAATGTACGAACAGTCAGCACACTCAGCACGGATAGTGCGCGCAACATGATTGCAGCGTCCAGGCAGCTCCCGTTCGAGTGTATGCCTTGAGTTGCACATAGCTCCAACAATACATCACACACACCCACCCACCCACACACACCCACACACACACACACACACACAGTATTGTATTATTGTATTGTATGAGAGAGCAGTGGCGTCAATTCAGCCAAAGCTAAGGTATGGCAAGGTTACTAGTCACATGACTTAACTACAGTATCAATCAATATACATGCCCAGCAAATAATCATAACAAAAGTGACAAGTCTGCTATGTAGCTTTTCTGTGTGGTTAGGAAAATTTGAACTTTTTCAAATGCAGCCTCACTCACATCCCGCTAGCGCAAGTAACTATGGACACAAACACTTAACTACGCACGTCAATCAATCAATTCAGTCAAATGCGCCGTTACGCATCCGTTTTCAGCACCATGGATAGCAAGCGGCAGGGTTAGACAGCAGTAATAGCCTTTCTGACACAATTTCACTCTTTCTGTTCACTTCATTCACTATGTAATTGCAACAATATCACGTGAACATACCAGGTAAACTGCTGTAAACTGTTAAAGTCCAAATATAAAGAGGAGAGGGAGGGAGGGAGGGGGAGAGGGAGGGAGGGAGAAGAAAAGAGAAAGAGAAATCATATTAATAAGATGTTTGGGTATCTTACTTTGAGATGAACTTTATTAATTATTCCACAAGTGGATAACGGCGGGTCCTCAAAGCAGCAAAGTTATTGACGAGTTCATCTGCGTCCAGGGATTTTACGACAGCAGGCTCAACAGCCATCAACATGAGGTTTGTGAGCCTGTCATCGCTCATGGTGGTCCGCAGGTAAGTCTTGACTCTTTTTAAAACGGAAAAGAATCTTTCGTTGGATGCAGTGGAGACAGGAATTGTTGCTGCGATCTTGAATAGCTTGATGACCTCTGAAAAAGCGACAGACATGGTCTTCAGTCGTGTCAAAGCCAGCATTATGTTTTTCTCCTCCTCCACGTCCTCCTTCATCTCAAGTTCAAGGAAAGCTTTTGCTGTGTGACACTGGGAACTGAGAAGGGTGGTGTCGATCAGTTCATCATAGAGTTGTGCAAACTGTTCCATTTTAACTACATCCATGAAATGGGGAGATGAACAATCAAATGCCTGGATAGCATTAAGTAGCTCATCATTATCTGTAAATCGGCGATCTAACTCAGAGATGAAGCGGTCCAGTGTTTCAAAGTATAGTCTTTTTTCTTGGTCATCTCCTGTTTGTCTCTGGCCACTGGATGATCCGACAATAAACCCTGCCAAGGCTTTGGACACACTCCGTGCTCTTGCTGGTCGCAGAGGGGCAGTGTCGCTGCTTGGGAGGCCGAGCTCTGTGGAAAATGCCTTGGCTCAGCTCAGTGTGTCCTGGTACTCTTTATCTGACCTCATCTTTTCCAGCTGGGCCTTAGTACTCCGTATGAGGTTGGAAGCCATCGTGATTGCAATGTCTTTTGTCTGAAGCTGTTCAGACAGTCCATAAGTGAGATTTAAGATTTTTTCTAGGACATGAAGACGCACAACAAAAGTGACTGTCAGCATATTTGTCCGAAGTCCAGCAGCTTCAGTTGAACCCTCTGCATGAGCGTCAATAGTGGCATCTAACACAGCTAGTATAGCCTCGTAGCGCAGTTTTATCTTCTGTAGAGCCCTATACCAATACAGCCACCGAGTGGGACAGGTGCGCTCCAAGTGCAGTATTTTGTTGTGTCCCAACTTCTTTTGAGCCTCAATGAAAAGCATGTGTCTGGTATTGCTATTTGCAATACAAGTATATAGTGTTTGAACAACACCAAAAAACTCTGCCATCTCTGGTATTTCAGTTATCGAGCTCACAAGCACAAGATTTAGTCTATGTGCATGACAGTGTATATACGCTGCATGCGGCACTTTTTCACGTATTAAAGCCTGCACTCCACGCACATTACCCCGCATAACACTTGCACCATCGTAGCATTGTGCAACACACAGCTGAATATCTAAACTCGATAATTCCTTTATTATTTTCTGGGCCAGGGATTCAGCTGTCAGGTCCTTCATGTGATAGGTTCCAATGGCTCTTTCCTTTATAATCCCGTCATGTACATAACGGATCAAAATGGCCAGCTGCTCCTTCTTAGACAGGTCTTTCGTTTCATCCACTAACACTGAAAAGTACCGTGCTTCTCCTACTTCATTTATGATTATACTTCTGATATTTTCCCCAATAACTCTCACGATATCATTCTGGGCTTCTGGGGAAGAATAGTGCGCATACCTGCGTTCCTGTTTGCTTTTCACGTTCCTGTCATCTGTTGCAATAACGTCCAAAAGTTCAAGGAAATTTCCTTTATTTTCATCCTCATCTCTCTCGTTGTGGCCACGGAGAGGGAGGGCCTGTCTTCCCAGAAATGACGTGATTTTGAACAAGGATTTGACGTGAGCCCGGTTCTCCTGCACCTCATCTGTCCTGTTTGCGTCAATCCGACTTGCGATGGATTCCTTATGTCCGCTGATCACAGCCTTAAAGTTAGACCACGCTAATGCAGCACAATTGTGTCTACTGCTCCCTTGATGATCCCGGAGATTTTTTTTCATGTTCTTCCAACATGTGTATCCAGTGTCTATGAACACACGCAGTCCATGCCTGTCACCTGTTAAAGTTGAGGCTCCTCCAAAATGACGGCATGCAAAGCAATAAACTGCATCTTCTTGCGCAGAATATTCAACCCAGTCATATTCCTGATACACACTGACATTAAAGCGTCTTCCATTTCTAGTTGGGAAGTGGGTCAAACGAGGACGCCTGAGTCCGTCTGTTTTACATCCACTAATATCCTTCTTCTCTGCTCCAGTTGACCCAGAGGCTGCTACTGCTGCTGCACCCGGGCCTTGACCTTCCTTATCGCTGTCCACGTCTGATCCAGCTCTTTCAATCTGAGAAATTGGTGGGGACTCAGACTCGGATTCAATTCGAGAAGTCGGTGTGGACGAGTTCTCAGCCTCCATGCATGTAGTCTCCGTCTCCCTGTTAGCATCTGCATCCCCGGCGCAGGTGCTGGAGTGGCTAACAGCCTTGTTAACAGCTTGAATCCCACCTTCACTACCTGGTCCTTCTCCCTCTGCTGCTGGGGCAACATTGGAGCCATCACCTTCACCTGCCTTTTTTTTGATAAAAAAAGATTCTAAAGTTCTTTGCTTTCTTTTCATTTTAGTTAATTAGCTTAGCCGAAAAATAAAAAAAACCGCGATAACATGACCCGCTCTGACCTCCGGCGGCTTCTCGTCAGGAGATACCACATTTCAAGATAGGGAGGGGGGATACGTTACGATAAGTATTGGGAAAGATAATATCTAGACTAGAGAAATCGATTGTGTTGTTCTGATTTTCATTTGTATTTAATTTATATGTATTAAATAATAGAATAATCAATACAAATTGACAGAGTAATTCCATAAATTTATTTTTTTAAAACGAACATTTACATTTTCCCCTGGAGCCAAGGTGTGGCAGCTGCCATACCTTGCCATACCCAATTGACGCCTCTGTGAGAGAGGTTCCAGGTTGAATTGAAGCAGATATTTTTAATGTTCAGAGGTTGCTGTGTTTAATATTTATGAGAATATTTGTCATTGTTCAAATGATAATAAACATTTGCATAAAGCATATTTGTCCACTCATATGTTGATAAGAGTATTAAAAACTTGAACTCTAAGATACATTTAGAAGAGATACAAAATGTGTGATTAATTTGCGATTAATCGCGATTAACTATGGACAATCATGCGATTAATCGCGATTAAATATTTTAATCGACTGACAGCCCTATATATAACACATAAAAACAATAATTCAATAATGTGCTTTAACCACTAGGCGGTGCACACAGCCATAATAACTTTGTATTATTAGTGTAGGACACTTATGTATGTACAGCATCTGAAGATGTGTAGTTTTATTTATGTTTTCACATAATTTTGAAGCATATTGCTATATTATTTCAGACTCAGTATTTACATTCTTATATTCAAAGAAAATCAGTAATATCTTTATAAACTCCTTTTATATCAGCTGTGCACTGTTTTGGTGTAAATATAACCTATCTACGAATTAGATCAAATGTAAAAGTCAGCCGAATTAGTATTGATACTGCGAGGAGACGTATTGTGTGAAGAGAAATTGAAGATGTTGTTTAATTGTTGATATATTTATGATCCACGTCAAGTATTCAGTTTCAACGGCATTTCTTCCAGTTTTTCCAAAGGTCTTCTCATCAGGGCTCTATAAATAGAGAACTACGGCAGATCTGTAATATGTAATGCAGCCGAACTGTGTATTACAATGCCGTTATGTGATGACTTCCAAAGAGAAAAGCAAGAACACTCGGAATAAAGTATTATTTTATTTAAAGAAAATGTTTTTCCGATTTCATATCGCATTAACACCATATCCCTACATGCATTGCGGCTAAAACATCCAATCAGCGATCATAAACCAGTTCAGTGGCTGTGTATCTATGTATCGCGTCTGTTTCCGGTTATTTTATTTTGAAATTCAGTTCCTGACGGACGCCAAAATATCCAGAGATTATGGAAATAAACCAATAAATAAAAACAGGGATAATTATGTGTTATTGTTGAGTAAATAACAGTGTGTTATTTTGAAAAGAATAACAAATTAGAAGGAAAAAAATATTTAAAAAATACAGATTTCAGTATCCTGAGGCTCTCAGCCCCATTTATTTTCCTCACCACACAGCTTCCGGTCTTCCTATAACACGTAATGCCGTGAGACTACCGAAATACATTGCTTTTAAAGTCGTGCTGTGCAACCCGGAAAAAAGGGGAAAATCGTGTTGGTGAACACGAATCAATAGATAAAAAATCGTGTTGGTGAACACGAAATGCCATGAGACTGACTAATACATTGCTTTTAAAATTGTTCTGTGTGACACGAAAAAAGAGGAAAATAGTGTTGGAGAACACGAATCAATAGATTAAATGTCGTGACTATAACACGAAATGCCGTGAGACTGGGTTGAAATGTGCCATAAGCGAAAATGTGTGTTTCTCTGGTTCTGTAGTCCTCATGTTATTGTTTTTATTTATTTCAGTCTTTCTGACCTTTTCAGAAACCTGGAACTCTTTGTTCCTCCTCCTTACATTAAAGACTGTTTTCACAGCTATTTTTATTGTCAAATGTCGTGACTATGACACGAAATGCCGTTAGACTGGGTTGCACATTTCCATTTCAGGGCCTCGCTCGGCTTAGTACGGTATAGACCTTGTTAGGCCTTGTTAGGACTGGCTCACTTTATGCTGCGTTTCCATTACAGTTTAGTAGCTGGGACAGTAACTATAGTAACGCAGTGTAGGCGGAGCCGTGACGTCATCTTCAATGCGAACCACAGGAAAACAACATCAGCCGTTAGCTGTTAGCACTCAAGCTCACAGCTCCTCATACCTGTTCAGAAACTGGACAAAAGTTAAACAAGTACAAACCACAGACTGTCTGTGTCATGGCGAATACTTATTATTACTTATTATTTATGTCTGTATAGGCCGTTGTTGTGAGTGTGGACGGTCGGAGCGTATACTGCGTTAGCTTAGCCGATCTCCATTCATAAAACACGCATTTTAAATGGTTTTTCGCCTGCCGTCTGTCTGCCGACTTGTCAAAGCAGTAATTCATGGTTTGTACTAACCGGTATCAGTATGTTGTTACTTCGGCATAATTTTGAAACGTGTATTACAATTAAGTCACGGTCAAATATGTTCATTTTGTTGTAGTTGTAGCCCCCTTGCCAGCGATTCTCTCTCTAGTTTAGCATACTCAGCCCGACTCGATTTTATGGGGCCAGAAAAACTGTGAAATGGTACCCGCTAGCCGGTACTACGCCAAGCGGAAATGCAACCAAAAACAGGCCCTGCACGGCACGCTTAAACCGTGCTGTAGTGGAAAAGCGCCATTAGCGAGCTAACTTCAAGGAAAACTCTGGGTTTCCAGTCCTACGAAGCTGGTTCTCTCTTAACGGGGTAAATCTCCATGGTAACTTATGCTGAACGGCTAGCCTGGGGCCTATACTACGAATCTAGTTCAACATATCCTGGATATGTTTTGAGTTATCCGGTTGACTTAATCCAAAACAAACCCGCTCTCGCTAAACTGTCCTACAACGCTGGCTGTCAACTCGATCGCTCAAGCCAGCCGTGTCCTATCTAGCTAGGTACGCGTTCACATAAAAGGGGTGGTATTTGGAGCGATCGACCAATCACAAACATGGACAAGCCGCGTACTGACAGCGCAGTGCGTCATACTTCCTGAATGAAAAGTCAACTATAATACAGTATGTGACACTGAGTGTTGCACGGCCAGATACGGCTCAAGAAGCTGATAAGGAGATATATGATACATTATGATGTGATATGATGTGATATGAATGATAATGGGACACATCGACGTCTGCACTCACAGTGCCGCGGACTGTAGGCTACGTAATGTTACTTTGATCCGGTTACTTATGTTGTGGCAGATATTTAATTAAGCTTTCTGAACATAATAGTATAATAATAGTATAATAGTCATAATAGTCAGATTGCTCTGTAGATGGGAGGTGATATTCTATTCTTTTTCACGTTCACACAGTCGGTGATTTTGGCCGGCCGTCTTTCCTGCAACGGCAGTTTAAACTGTATTTCCTCCACACACTGAGCTCCGATTGGTCAGCAGGCGATGCTTTCACTGAGTTGATCTTTCATCCTGGAACCTATCCTGCTCCGGAGCAGGCTAGCCGCTCAGCATAAGTTATCTAGCCCGCTAAAAAGTGAACCAGCTTCGTAGGACCGGAAATCCCTGAAGTTAGCTTGCTAAACGAAAATCCTGATTCGTAGTATAGGCCCCTGGTCCGGAGCAGCTTAGGTTCCAGGATAAGAGATCAACTCAGTGAATTCACCGTCTGCTGACCAATCAGAGCTCAGTGTGCGGAGTTTAAAGCGATCAAGTCCTATTACAGGAGAAAGGAAATACAGAAAAACTGCCGTTGCAGGAAAGACGGCCGGTAAAAATCACAGACTGCGTGAAAGTGAACATTAATAGAATATCACCTCCCATCTTCAGAGCAATCTGACTATTATAACATTAGCGTTAAGAAAGCTTAGTTAAATATCTGCCACAACATAAGTAACCGGATCAAAGTAACATTAAGTACAGTGTTTCCCACAGATCTGAAATATACTTGGGGGGGAAGGTGCCGGGGGGGGGGGGGGGCTGCGGGGGGGGGGGGGGCTGCGAGCGGAGCGAGCGGACCGCCGGGCGGGCTTTGTGACGTGCAACACATGTGACAAACAACAAGTTTTAACCACATGTTTATTCATTAACTTTAGGCAATATTCATTTTGTACAAAGATGGCACTGTTTGTCAGAGCACTTAATCCGTCTGGGTTTGTTTTTAGAACAGCTCCAACGCCTGTGTGTATGGGAACGCCTCTGGTGCTGGTCCACTGACTGCTATCCGCATACATGCAGCCAGGTGCTCCCCTTTCAGTCGGTTTCTCATGTCAGTTTTCACCTGTAAAACAGACAGTTTGTTTTAAATGAACTATACAGAATGACATGCAAGACACTTACCCTGTTCATCGTAGAAAAATCCCTCTCGCAGTTTACACTGGAGACAGGGATGACCAACCCCGCTGAAGAGAGAAGGCTGAGATTTGGGTATATTTCTGCCCATTCGTCCTTCTCACTGGCCAGGAGCTGCATGACCTCAGCTTGTGTCTTGTCCTTCAGAGATTAGCCAAGGCAGGGCAAATGAGTATACAGTATAATTGAAACATTTACAGATGTCAAAACAAGCAATTCTAACCGTCAAGTTCATATTAATTTAGGTATTTACCAACCTTAAATGTTCCTTCAAGAACATGCTGCTTGTAGGAGGTCCACTCTTGGATAACTGTGGCATCCTGCCCTGGGATGAATTTGTTGGCAAGGGTCTGCAACATTGAAATGTTGGTTACATCATTGGAGGTAACTGCCTTTGGACCCAGGACACTGAAGGCCCCCAGCACTTCAATATGCTGGAACCTGCTCTCAATGTTGCTCTCCAGGCTGCAGATGTAAGGTTTGAGGACCTGGAATGATATTATACATTTTTCAGTTCAAGGAAAATAAATATTGGAATGTAAAAGTAAGAAGGGATGTATTTACATCTCTGACAAATCTGGCCCACATATCTTCCCGGGGGCGCTCCAGAATTCCGTGTCCCCTCCTGATCCTCTCCTCCTCTCCGGCAATGCTAAACGCCCCAAGTCCACCTGGGTTGTCCAAGTCTTGGTGTAGGCGAGCAAGGAACGTTCCGGGGAGTGGGGTCTCGCCTGCCTCCAGAATTCTCCTCAGAGTAACAAGTGTGACTGGCACCTAAATGTGGAAAAAGACAACAATATAATGGGATGGATAATGCAAATAACTGGGAGCATCAAATGCATTTCTTTGTAATCTACCTACTCCTTTATGTGGAGAAAGTTCACATCAGCTCTCTGAAACACCTTGGACAGCATTGCAATGTGGGGCAGCACATCCGCCTGAAGGTAGAGGGCAGCCACAAAGCGGTATGTGGCACAGAAGGTGTATAGACCTTTGGCCACTCTGGGCACTTCCTTGTGCTCGCTTCTTCCGCCAGAGCAGCCAGCACAGCTGTAAGGTTCCTCTGGAGGTTTTGAACAGCTAGGTGCTGCGATAGCCACCTTGTATCTTTCAACTCCTAACAACAAGTAGAAACACTGGTAAGTAAAATATATGTAAATAATATGACACCACAATAGTATTATGAAAATAGGTGAAAACACACCTTGACTTTCAAGTCGTTCAGACCAAGAGTGGTAGCGGCAGCACTCAGTGTGGCTGACCTATTTGCACTATTTCGGAAGAATAGGTGCAGTTCCTGCAGGTGGTTCCTGAAGTTTGCCATATACCTGACAGCATTTGAGGCATCTTTGCATGCCAGTGCTAGTCTGTGAGCAGCACACGCTACAGAAACCAGCTTTGGAAAACCGTCTGTGAGCTGCTTTGCCACTCCATTCAGACGGCCTAAGTTTAAGAATTAAATGCAGTGTTGAGGGCATCATTTTGTTTCCTTTAATAACAGCTGACAATACACATTTCACACAATCCATTAGATTTAACAATAAACTCCATACCCGTCATCACTGCTGCACCATCTGTCCCGAGTCCATAGAGCCTGTCTACCGGGAGATCCTTCTTCCGTAGTACACTCTTGATGGCAGCAACAACGCTGTCAGCTTTCCCATCTTCCAGAGTTACCAGGTCAAGGAAGTGGTTGAAAACATAACCCTCTTTATCCAGGTGTCTAAAATAAAAATGTATAGGTTTTCACACATATTAATAAATATTAAGTATAACTAGGCCTACATCTTTATTTAAATGCACATCATTCCTTTAAAAAATACCCCACCTAACATGTAAATCCAGCTGGCGGTTTACAGATACATCTGTCGTTTCATCAACCTCTAGGCTGATTGCTTGAGATGACCTTATCTCTTCCAAAATAGGCTACTCTACTATCTCTGCAAGGATCTCCAGCATTTCATCCACTATTCTGTGTGATTGATAATTGTTTCTTTGATCCACCTGAGAAAAAGAGATCATTTAACATTTAGCTGGTTAACGTTCTTAGTTTCACAAGCATCATTTTGTACTAGGTTTACCTTCAGCTTTTCAAAGTAATCACAACACAAAAGCTGAGCTAAACTTAAGAGCTTAGGGTAGTGGGTGTGGTGAGCCATCTCATTCTTTACTAGCCAGTAAAGACATTTGAATCCACCTATGACGGCCTCATGCTCCATAATAACTGTGGGCTCAAAAGCCTGCATCACTGAGTAGCCTAGACCAAGGGCAAAGACATAATTCATTATATGAGCCAAACATGGTTGATAGGTTGCAGAAATTAGCTTTACATAAAAAAATGATATACCTGATGCAAGTGAGACCTGATGCTTTACACTATATTGATGAGGCTCTGAGGAGATGTGGCGCTCGATATAATCCTTGCGGAAAACAAGAATCCCAACTTCTATGAAAGCCCGTTTTAAGGGGCCTTTCTTTATTGGAGGCTTGTGTTGCCTGCAGATTCGGCAAAACATTCCTTTTTAAAAAGAAAAACGTGTTAATTCTTACAAAAAATAAGTTTTATTACAAATATGAACTTGCAAATGCCATTCATACCATGCTGGGTGAGGTAGAGCCAATTCTTGAACTGTGGCATTTTGAGCTAATCAGGGTTCCATCCGGAGTGGCGATGCTTGGAATCTGAAAATAATGCATTGGTATTACTGCATTTAAATGGTAGAGTTCTCCTTGCTATTATACTATGTCTGTGTATGTGAATGTGATGCTTGGAACTGTGCTGCTTGTTCACCTGCACCTGCTTGTACCACACTGGGACCTGCTGCTGCTTGTATCACACTGGGACCTGCACGTGCTTCTACACTGGCACCTGCTGCTGCTTCTACCACACTGGGACCTGCTGCCTCTCCCTCAGTACTCTGACTAGTTGTGCCAGCATCTTCACTGACCACCGGCTAGAATTGAAAACAAGCTTGAATCTAGTTTGGTCTCTGCATTGCAACTCACTGTTGACTGCAATTGTATAATTTCAGGTCAAATGAACCGACATATATCATTATTGAGACTTATGCATTTATTATTGCCATTGCAAGCAAAATGCTAACATTGGCTAAGTTACCTGTGGTCTCTCCTCCTCTCCTCGTCTCTCCTCCTCATCCTCACGCCGTATTCTCTTAAAATATTTTTGAATACTATTATCTGAGGAGTAATGCAGGGGAAATTAACAGTCTAACCTTAGCTACAGTTAATCTGTGTCCTTCTAACTGGCATGAACGAAGAGAAAACAAATTATAATCTTTTTTATATTTAATTTAGCACACGTAACTTGCACGCAGCAAAGTTGGCCTGGTTACGTTAAATACACTCTTAGTTGCCACTAACTTCAAATAATTCGAATCTCCTACCAAAGTCAGAAAACAACAACACAATAAGGAGAAAATAGTTACTTTACCTTAGTGTCCGCGTCTTCTAAATTAACGTTGTCTTCTCCGTTTCTCGTTTCCCTCCACACGATGGCAGCACGATCAGGAGGTGTCGAGCGAGGGATCATACACTAGTTAATCGATCGCAGAGCGAACAGGGGATTATTGTCCCCTAGTTAATCAACCGCAGAGCGAACAGGCACAGGAGACGTAGAGCGAGGGATCATTGTCCATTAGTTAATCACTCGCAGATGGCGTCGCTCGCGGACGGATAAAAAAAATTAAAAAAGGTCCGAAATATACTTGGGTGGGCCTTAATATACCTGGGCGGTCCGCCCAAGTATTAACATTGTGTGGGAAACACTGAAGTACAGTCCTTGGCACTGTGAGTGCAGATGTCGATGTGTCCCATTATCATTCATATCAAATCATAATGTATTATATATCTCCTTATCTGAGTCAGCTGAGCCGTATCTGGCCGTGCAACACTCACAGTGTCACATACTGTATGCAGAAGTATTATTTTAAGCAACACATTAAGTTGACGAAACACTCGAGTCAAATGTAATTAAAGTCAGATCCACTCGTGTCTTAGACGGGGCAGTGATATCATAAACCTGTTAATGTACGCATTCAAACACATTTTCTTTTACCAGCTGTATTCACCTTGCAGGTGCAGCTATGTGGCTTTGATCCTGGATAAAGTGTTTAAGTCATTGATGCTTAAAGTTTAACGTCTTCATATTTGTCTTATATTATAGTTGACTTTTCATTCAGGAAGTATGACGCGCTGCGCTGTCAGTATGCTTGTCCATGTTTGTGATTGGTTGAATGCTCCAAATACCACCCCTTTCATGTGAACGCGCACCTAACTAGATAGGACACGGCTGGCTTGAGTTAATGAGTTGATAACCAGCGTCGTAGGACCGCTTAGCGAGAGGGCGTTTGCTTTGGATAAGGTAAACCGGGTATCTCAAACATATCCAGAGGCCTGTACTACAAAGCTAATTCAACCTAACCTGGATATTTTTTAGTTAGCCGGTTGGCCTAATCCAAAACATACGCGCTCTCGCTAAACGGTACTACGACACGGGTTATCAAGTGGATCGCTCAAGCCAGCCGAGACGAAGGAAAGTGGAGAAAGAGGACAAACAGAGACACAAGAGCAGATCCCTCAAGATGAGCTAATGAGCTACCAGCCTCCCTCAAAGCAACATAGGTAATCTGTCTCGGTTAAGAAGCCATCAGTGCTTTTGTCAACAAACAATAGGCATATGTTGTTTCTTGGAGATAATTTAGGTCAGTGATTCTCAACTGGTGGGTCGCGACCCAAAAGTGGGAGGGCGGACCCGTTTCGAGTGGGTCGCAAAACTTTTATTTTGAAGGCCCGATTTTCTAACGCTGTGCATGCAGTAGGCATTGGACTGGAAGTACCGGAGACCATAAACGTTTTTGAAAACTTCTTTCACGTAGTGATCATCTTCTCAATAAAACATCTTTGCTGATGTTTTTTCAAGTCTTCTGGCCAATCAGAACAGTTACCTACTGTAACCCCAGCTTCTATGAGTAAATGGCGCAGCCCTCTAGGGCTATCGCTATTGGGTAATCCCCCTGCGCCCCCGCGCAGCACTGAAACACTTGTAGTCCACGCCCACCCGCAAGGTGGGCCCCACCCTCGGGCCTCCTTCCGGTATAAATAGGAAGGAGGCCCGGCAATCTGCTCCCATACCAAATAACTTTTCTTCAGCTATTCGTAGAGCCAGTGGGGCCCAGCGCTTATAGGGCTGCGCCATTTACTCATAGAATATGGGGTTACAGTAGGTAACCTCAGTTCTATTTCGTATATGGCTTCGCCCTCTAAGGCTATCGCTATTGGGTTAAGGGCGAAGCATGATGTAGTCTGCGCCCCACTGGGTCCGCCCGGCACTAGAAGCACAGACACACCTGCTAAATAACACCCCATGCCTGTTGCGCCATGCGTAATGGTGCATCACCGTCCCTGGAACATAGCAAAACATGCCTATCTTCCCGTTGGGGTGAAGGCTGGGAACAATACATACCGGCCGCTGTGAGAAAGTAGAGACGAAGGTCCCACCTTGCGCAGCGATCATAGAGGGGGAACAGCAGCTCTCTGCGTGTCAGACAGGTAGGAGAGCGCCCAGCTGGATCCCTGACGTCACTCACTCTGACCAGGCACTCCGTACAAAGTGTGTCAGAGGAAAAAGGAATATCCCTCCAAAAGAGGGGAAAAGGGCCGCTCTCCACGTGCCGAGAGGCAGGAGAGAGGCGCACAGCTGGCTCCCTGACGTCACTCACTCTGACAAGACACTCCGTACAGGGTGTGTCAGAGAGGAATGGGAGACATCCCTCAAATAAAAATGAATAAACGAACAGGGGGAAGATCAAGATGCAGCAGTGCAAATATCTTCCACTCCACATTCCTCCGTGCAAAGCCGTGGAGGAGGACATTCCTCTGGTGGAGTGCGCATTGATGTTCTCCGGGGGCTCCACCCCAGAGGAGACATATGCCTGTGACACAGCCTCACACAACCTGTGTGACAGCCGTTGTGCAGACAGAGGTTGCCCGATCGAGCGGTCTCTATAGTGCACAAACAGGCGCTGAGAATGGCACAGGGCAGCCGTGCGCGCCAAATAGCAAGACAGCGCGCGCACAGGACAGAGGAGAGTTAGAAAAATAGCGGGGGTAAAAACCGCGCAAGACACTGTTCCTGGGATGACAGGAGTGTTTCTTGTATCCCATGGAAATGCTGGGGGGAGAGGCTTCTCTGTGAAGTGCCGTAATGGTCTTCATTGTGACGAGCCATGCCATCGCCGCCGCTGCCCGTGAGGCAAAAGGGCTGCGAGGGAGTTTCCACACGCTGCCTTTCACTCCGTCTCTCATCATGAGGCGCGTACACGCCCAGGGGATGAGAGGTGTGTGCATGCTTTCCACATGAGGCGTTATACCGGCGCTCATGGGTTATTATGACCGTGTGTAGGAGGCGTATCTCGGACAGGGGAATGCCGCGAGCTCTGCAGGTTTATTAACCGATAGGTTAAAACCAGCAGGCTTCTGCAGGGAGCCCTGCTGTCTACTTAATCAACAGATTAGTGGCAGCCGGCTTAATTAACGCTTCCTCGGAGGATCTCGCTGAGCAGACCAGGAGCGGGGGAGCCTCACTCCCCTCGCCGCCGGGAGACCCTGTCTCTGGGGTGGCGGGGGAGCGGAGACGTGGGACGGAGCCCCTGCAGCCGCCGGTGCGGTTGCTGTGGGCGTCTCTCCGCTTGCGGCCTCTTGTAGCCAGCGTGGACGCCGCGGTTGCTGCGGGCGTTGGTGCCGCTGTGGCAGCTCAGCCGACTGGAGCCAGCTGTACATGCTGGCGAATGCCGTCCACCTGTTCCGCGGCCATCTTCATGGACTCCACCATGGCGTGGAACTGGGGTCTGAACAGCCCGTCCGGGCTGATTGGAGCGTCCAGTAGCACTTTTCTGGCCGTCTCCGTAACAGACGCCGCCGCGCTGTGGTGACGGAGAGGGGGAAAGCATGTTCGGCCGCCAAGCTGGCACCCTGCTCCGACTCTGTCTCCCCCGTCCGTGGGAGAGGAGGGAGGGGAGAACCGAACGGTGAACCGTGGAGGGAGGCGGACTCTGCTGCTTGCTTCGGACTCCTGCCCGCCACTCTGTCCCAGGGACACGAGGCCCCGTCCGCGGGCTCGTAAGCCTGGACGGGCCAATCGTCCTCTTCGGCCACAGCAGCAAGAGTGTCCGCTCTCCGCTTCCTTTCGCCCGAGGGGAGACGAGCGCAGTGCATGCTACCTGCTGGTTTAGAGCCGCGTACGCGTGCTCTGACCCCCGGCAGGATTCGCATACTGCTTTTATCTCTGCAGGTCATAACTCATTATGAACCCAGAGCCACATGAGGGACAATCACGGACGCAGTTGTTGCTCATGATGATTCTCAATTGCTGTGCTTCAGTTACTTAGCTGGTTTGCAGAAAAAAAGAGGGAGCAGATTGCCGGGCCTCCTTCCTATTTATACCGGAAGGAGGCGCGGGGGCGCAGGGGGATTACCCAATAGCGATAGCCTTAGAGGGCGAAGCCATATACGAAATAGAACAAAGATTGTTGCCGGAAGTCCCCACGGAGAATAACTTTGCGGTAGAACTATTCTTTATACATCCATGGGTACAACTTCAGATAAAAATGAACACATAATGAAATATGACCCCCGGTTTGATGATTGACAGTTCACAGAACAATGGGAGCTATCTACCCTTACCCACACTTTAAAGTAATTCACACAGACTATCTCCTCTTTGCTCTTCTCTCTGTGTGGAGCAGCAAGTTCAGCTGTCAGAACAAAGTGAAAAGCAAACAATGGCATTATTAATAGATCGGGTAGTAATAGATTTATTTATTTTCTTCTCAGAGTGTACCAGAATGCGTAGTTTATATGTTAGTATTTCTAAAAATCTCCTGGGGGCGAATCCCCCCAGACCCCCCTTCTAGGGTTTGTATGTCATGTTTTTCTCATGTGGTGAATTTGCAGGACTGGCTCCAAGTCTGCCTTTTTATTGAGTACAATACAAGTGTGGCTTTTTATGTTATTATACAGTTCAGCTTTGATTCTAGAAACTTGATGACCATCATCTCATTAAACCTTTTTTAAAAGCATACTTTAGTTCTGTGAAAGGATATAAGGGATATATGCACTGTACTTCAATTTAATTAATATTGTATGCTGAAAAGCATATATATATATTAGTGGTGGGCCGTTATCCGCGTTAACGTGCTGCGTTAACGTGAGACTCTTGTCGGCGATAAAAAAAAATATCGCCGTTAATCTATTCTCAAAGTTGGGTTGGGAGCTGGGTCTATACTACGCAAGCGATGATGACTTTCACCTTGATAATTTAGCGCGGATGTATACCTAGCCGAATTGCACTGTAGGGGGCGAGATCGAGTCTTTGACCTGTGTTTCTTCTACTGTCTATGGATCTGACCCCGGTCAAATCAGCCACATTAAACGTGACATGCTAACATGGATACAGCAGGAATGAAGCCGCGGGGTTTGCTTCAGGGGAAATTTATTTTTAAGAAGCTTCCCGATGGAAACCTCGACAAAAATAAGGTTGTTTGCACCTTGTGCAATGCGGAATTAGTTTACTGTAGGAGTTCATCCAGTCTCAAGTACTACCTAAACGCAAAGCATCCCTTAGCTAATGCGGAAGATGCCGGGCCGAGCACTGATGTAGCGCGGGGGAAGACTCGTCGTCAAACAACTATGTTTGAGTGCAACCGAGGCAAGCCCGTCAGCACAGCTCTATCAGCCAAGCTAACTAGTCTCCTCGCTCAGTGGATTGCCACCAGCTGCAGGCCCATTAGCGTGGTTGAAGATGACGGGCTCGAGCTTGTTCTCCAGGCGGCCACAGGTGACCCATCTTACAAACTACCTGCGAGGCGAACTATCATGAGGAGAATACATGACCAGCACGCAGAAGAGAAAGCTACGAAAGTTGAGAAGATGGTAGAGGCGAGGTCTGTAGCACTGACTGGGGACCATTGGACGTCCGTTAACAACGACAACTACCTCGGCGTTACAGTACACCTCATCGATGCTAGCTGGGAACTTCACTCCTTCGCTTTAGGTATGCTACGTTATGTCATTTTAAATTACATAATTTAATTTCGTAGCCTTTTAATTACCACCACGTTATGTTTGCTTCTTGATAATTGCTAGTTGTTTACTACTAGTAGTGAAATTATTCTAATTTACTTTGTCTGTCCGTTAGGTGTGATGAAAACAGAGGAGCGTCACTTTGCAGAAGCGTGTGCAAGGCAGTTCCTCGACGTCGCTAATCAGTGGGGGATAACTGACAAAATAAGCACTATTGGAACAGATAGCGCTCCTAATATGGTGGCAGCAGGGAGGATACTTCCATTCGAGCACTTGCCCTGTGTTGCGCATGTTGTACAGAGAGCTATTGTAATGTCATTTCGGGAAGGTGGTTTTGATGGTGCACTGGCCAAGTGCCGTAAAGTGGTCGAACATTTCAAACACAGTCCGGCCAACTCAGACGAGCTAAATGTCCAACAATCCTCCCTTGGACAAGTTAAGGAGTCACTCGTGCAAGATGTTCCAACACGTTGGAATTCCACTCTTGAGATGATAAAGCGCGTGAGGCGCAACAGAGACGCACTGCACACAACGCTGTCGCTGCAGAAGCACAACCTGGCCCTCCCAACAAATGCGGATTATGAGAAGTTGGCAAAGCTAGAGAAACTGCTGGAACCATGCAGGTATGGTCTACAAAGATAGTGTGTTCATGAATTGGCATACAAGTTTTTAAATGTCACTTTGTATGTAAGAAACACCTGCCCTTAAATGTGTAATCTGAGTGAAATGAATCTGTCACTAATCATTTCTTGCTGTGTGTGTGTGTCTGTCTGTCTGTCTGTCTGTCTGTCTGTCTGTCTGTCTGTCTGTCTGTCTGTCTGTCTGTCTGTCTGTCTGTCTGTCTGTCTGTCTGTAGGTACATCACTGAGCTCCTTGGTGGAGATAAGTATGTATCCTGCTCTGTGGTTCTACCTGCCCTGTGCCACCTCCAGCATGCGATGAACATCTCAGATGATGATCCTGCCTATATTGTGCGATTCAAGGCTGCCTTCATCAAGGACCTCAACCAGCGGAGGGAGAAAATAAACCTGGAATGGCTTAAGGTATGTCAGAGTGACCAGAAGATAACTACATTGTATGACCATAATAGACTGTAAAGCCAGATGAATAAGTCATGAAGAAATATGGAGGTTGGATTTGGAAAGTGACATTTTCATCAATCAATAATTATTATTTTGTATTCATCAAAGGTGGCGACTGCTCTAGATCCACGATTTAAGGACCTCAAGTGCTTGCCCAGAGCAGAGAGGGAGCCAGTGTGGGCAAAGCTAAGTGCGTTGATGAAGGGAGAAGAACCTGCTCTGCAGCCACTCAGGGAGGAGAACCCTGAGCCACCCAAGAAGAAAACAGCCCTGCTACTGATGGGATCCGACTCAGAATCAGATGAGGAGACACCAGAAGATAGTACAGTGGAGAGGTACAAGGTAGAGCCCAGTGCCAGTCTAGATCAGTGTCCACTGAAGTGGTGGTCGGAGCACACTGCTGTCTATGGTAAGATGGCCCAAATTGCCTGTAAATACTTGGGGACTCCTGCCACAACTGTCCCATGCGAGAGACTTTTTTCTTTAGCAGGCCATATTGTGCAGAAGAGGAGAGCTTGTTTGTCACCAGAAAATGTGAACAAACTGGTCTGCCTGAGTGACTGGTGGAAGAAGGAGAAATAGAGCTTTGACTGACACAAAGCTACTGACTGTAAACAGTTCATTACAACCTGTTATATAGGCCTACTGTTCAACGAAAAATAAACAGTTAATAAACACAAGTACATCTCATTGTCATTGATTTATTTTCATCACCAATTATCATAGAACAGCTTTCTCAAGCAGTTTGTGATGCATTTTGGAAACTGGAGATGAGCCCCTGGTCTAATGCACCACCTGGCTTGAGAAACCCGTTCTCAAAGACTTACTTTTAGTCATTATTTGGGTAGCACACATATTCTGAATGCCTTCGGCAGAATTCAAATGAGCCATTTTAATCTAGATTAATCTAGATTAATTCCAAGAATACAGTGAGATTAATCTAGATTAAAAAAAAATATCTATGCCCACCACTAATATATATATTACAGCACGATTTTTTGTTGAATAGATTTGAGTGGTTCAAAATTCCGGATCGCGATTTATTGACAAAGGAAAAAAGTGGGTCCCGAGGCCTGACCAGTTGAGAACCACTGATTTAGATGAAAGTCACTGTGTCAATGTCACTTTGTCATGGCTGAGATAACATCAGTAACCCAACAGATTTCCAGTAGCCTCAGAGGGTGATGCAGCGTCTGCTCCGACACACAGGAAGCAAGTCTGACTGTGTTTACTATTCATGGAGATATACTGTATATCATAACTGCAGTATTTCTACACTATGTCTCATCCACTGATTGTGTGTGACTTTGAATGGCTCATGGAGAGACAATGTTTTAAAAAAGAAGGCCATAACTGGTGCAATTTTGAAATGTGATATTGATAAAGATAATGATGCATTTTGTTTAATTCGGGAACAAATGACTGCTTGATACATTTCAAAGAAATAAGGTTATTCCCACTAACAGTGGACGTTCTGTCACAAGACTTTCTTCATATCAAAGCCAAGCAGACTCAGAACCACATCAAACCGACCGGTTCAACCCGGGTCAACACAAGTCAATAACTTCCCCAGTCACCACTTCACTAGTTTAAATGTGGCTTTGGTATTAACAGAGCTCTCTCCCACATGTAAAAACATACTGTCACATGGATGAAGGTTTCAGGTTACTGTATTCTTCTGACATCAAAAGCTGGCTGAATTACTTTAAATCCCTGCTGTCTGGATGTTAGGTACAGCACAATTACATTTCAAATAACAGATAATGTATAACCTGAAAACAATCTCAACTTTTACATTTTTACAGGGATATTTCACTGCTTTAGTTCCCATCGCGCAAAATGTAGAAACCTGACTCTAGCTGGTCTATAAGGCTTTATTTAATTTGTTGAAACATCTAAAGGTTAATTAAAAGTGCAAAATATGCTGTATTTGTATAAATATCCCATGCATGTTCCCTCTCCTGTGTGTGTTAGAGGATGAAGGAGTTCTCCAGGGCAAAGGGAGCTCAGTACTCACTCTTATCGCCCCCCCCCGTCAGGATGAAGCGGATGGAGCGGTCCTTCTTCTTCTTGTCCTCCGGGTTTGGTGGGAGGGGCTTGGAGCCGTGGTTGAGGGGGGCGGGGTCCTTGTTGCAGGAGCCAATCATGGTGCTGGTGTTCCTCATGGGCGGAGCAGGGGGCTTGTCCTCGACCTCCCCATTATCAGACATCCTTAGCTAGGCTGCAGCCGCTCCTGCTCAGAAACACACCAATCACAGGGAGGAAGGGTGAGAGGCGGGGAAATCATCAACCAATCACAGACGAGCACTCAGAAAACTCCATCAAATTATTTTATTTATAATTCTTTGTGTCCATCCGTAAAACCCTGATTTCAATGATAGAATAGTTGTATGTTTGTTCTATCCATCTGTTTTAGAACTAGCGGTCATGTCGACAGTTTAATCTGTTTTTATTATAAAAATTCTCCTTTTATTTATACTTAATTTTACTCTCAATTCTATATTTTATGTCTCTTTGTGTTGTCCTGTGTTTCTATTAATTACACGTACCTTCTGTGTCTAGTTAAGCACATTAAGTGGCTTTGCTGTTGAAGGTTCCATACATTAATATTATATTTATTAATATTACATATCAATAAAATATTTAAGTTCAACAGGTAAAAAGAGAAAGGCGGTTTCCATTTACTCACTGAGAGTGTTTGATCTACAAACATCATGGTGACTAAACCCTGCTGTGTGTGTGTGTGTGTGTGTGTGTGTGTGTGTGTGTGTGTGTGTGTGTGTGTGTGTGTGTGTGTGTGTGTGTGTGTGTGTGTGTGTGTGTGTGTGTCTACTGACTCAGTACTAAACGCTGTGAGATAGAAAAGAGCAACTTTATATCTGCTCTAGAGATGTGACACACACACACACATTTTTCTGACCTGACCACATAGCTGAGGCAGAGGGACGTGTTGATCTCACACTCAAATACAAACAATGCTAACCTGCTGAAAGTCCCACAAAGTACAGAGGTCAGCACTTAACCCCCCCTCCCCCCCCCCCCCCACACCCACACACACACACACACACACACACACACACACACACACACACACAGATTTTGCGGGGGGGCATTGCCCCCCCCCCCCCAGTGGCTGAAATATGTTACAGCATTACTACGTCGAAGACACTCGTAAATAATATTGTAGCGTGTTCAAGTAAGTAACCAAGGGATATAGTAGTTATCAGTAAAATGTAAAACCTGTGATCCCAACGTAGAAATTCTCGGCACGACGTTAAGACCATTCTATCTGCCTAAAGAATTCGGGTGTATTTCACTGTTTGTTGTTTACGTGCCTCCCAGCGGCAGAGCATCACTGGCGGCCGGCTCCATCGCTGACTTTGTTCACGAGCTGCAACTCAGCCACCCCGATGCACCGGCAATAGTGCTCGGGGACATGAACCAATGTTGCCTAGAGACTGTGTTACCTGGGTTCCAACAGTATGTTAAGGATCACACCAGAAAAGACAATATCCTGGACAAATGTTTCGTAAATGTTAAAGGAGCCTATGTGACTAAATGTAGACCACCAATACTGAACTCTGATCATAATGTTGTAAATATGATACCAGTGTATAAGACCAAACTGAAGCGAAGTAATCCGGAAAAGAAAGTAATAAGGACATGGACAAATGAAAGTAGGGAACAGTTTAAAGCCTGTTTTGATTGGACAGATTGGGACATTTTTCAGGAAGGTTCACTAGATGAAATAACTACTGTTACCAATGACTATATCAACTTCTGTGTAGAACTAGTTGTTCCCACTAAAGAAATACAAATCTATCCAAATAATAAATATTATGTGACTAAGGACATTAAAAACCGTTATAAATACCAGGAAAATAGCTTTCAAAAACAAAGACTATGGAGCACTTAAACAGACAGAGAAAGAACTCAAAGTCAAATTGAGGGAATCAAAACTGGCACACAGAGAGCTTTTGGAAAATGCTTTTAAAGCCAAAAACCCCAAAAAGGTATGGGACACCATGAAAACCATGACAGGAATGTCATCCTCAGCTAAACCTATTGTGACGAACAATGAATTTTGTTTTGCTACCGAACTAAACACGTTCTTTACCCGTTTTGAGTCACTGGATAATTCTGCAAAGTGCACTGAAATGCTCGAAACCATAATACCTGCTTCCTCTGACAAAATTACCATCAGTGTCGAAGAGGTCAGAAAACATTTCAGTGCACCAACACCAAGAAAGCGGCATGGCCAGATGGGTGCAGCGGTTTCTGCTGAAAAAATTTGCTACTGAGCTGGCTCCAGTGTGGCAACCCATCTTTCAGGCTTCTATTGACACGCACACCATCCCTCTGTCATGGAAAACTTCACACATCAAACCGCTGCCCAAAATTCCATGCCCAAAAGAACATAAGGACTACAGACCAATAGCCCTCACCTCAGTGATTATGAAATCACTAGAAAGAATTCTGCTCCGATTTCTTATCAGTACAACACAAGACAAACTGGATCCATACCAATTTGCCTATAAACAAGGGTGCGGCACGGAAGATGCTGTGGCCACTCTGGTTCACATCATCACTAAACATTTAGATAAACGCAACACCTATGCAAGAGCCCTCTTTCTAGACTTCTCATCAGCATTATACACAATACAAGCAGACATCTTGGTGTCAAAAATTGCCAAAATGGAAGTAAATCCATACCTGATTTACTGGTATGCTGCTTTCCTCACTAGTAGAGAGCAACTTGTGAAGGTTAACAAAACCCTGTCATCTGCCATCACAACCAATGTAGGGGCCCCCAGGGCTGCGTGAGTTCAGCTGTGCTCTTTACTCTCTACACTGAAGATTGTCGTACCAACACACAAAATCAAGTCATCATTAAGTACTCTGATGATACTGCAATAATATCTCTGCTCAGTAACACAGACGACCCTGAGCTGCACCAACAGGCTGTAAATCAGGTGGTTGAGTGAACTGATAACAATGCTCTTGAGATCAACACCAAGAAAACTGAGGAAATCGTTTTTGGCTCACCATCTGACTCCCATAAAGTCCCCATTCTCATCTGTACAGATGAAATCAAGCAGGGAGTTTCATATACATACTTGGGTGTGATGATTGACCATCTGCTGTCATGGAAGGATCACATTGTGAATATCTGTGCAAAAGGACAAAACATAGAATTTATTTTCTGCACCGTCTTAGGTCTTTTGGGGCGAGCAGAGAAATTCTTCTGTTGTTCTTTACATCTGTAATCATGTCTATTCTGCAGTACTGCAATACCACCTGGTAGAAATGTTTGTCAGCAGCTTTAAAATCAAAACTGCTCCACCTGTTAAAAATCTGCTCAAAGATTGTTGGTCAACCCTGTCAGAGACTCTATGACTCAGCCTATCATAACAACCTAGTGAGGCTGTCCAACAACATAATCTCTGACCCAAACCATGTTCTGAACACTGAATATGAACTGCTCCATCTAATCGGAGATACAGGGTCCCACGATTCAATAAATTCAGACTGAAGCACTCCTTCGTGCATCAGTCAATCCTCACAGTAAATACAGAGCTAAATCCCAGATCAAATGCACGCTGAAGGCTCTTTGAGCAGCTTTTCTCTCACTGATTGTGCTGTTATGTTAAATGTTTGTTGTTTGTGTTTCATGTATTGTGTCTGGATACTTGTCTGTTGATGTTGGACATGGAGCTGCTGTGACGCAAGTCAAATTTCAGACTTGATCTGACAAATAAATAAATATCGTATATCGTATCGTATTATCAAATAAGTATAAGATGTGCACAGATACATTTTACAGTTATGTAATGCACTGTTGTTGGGGGGAAAGACCGCCCCTTCCATATGACTGTGTGTGTACGGCGGGCATGGAAAAGTCATGCTCAGTGAGGTGAGCACTGGCTTTATTGCTACTGTATCCGTAGCACCCCACGCAATAGTTGGGACTGTGTACTGACGTCAGTAAAAAAGGTTTGACCCCCAAGAGCAAATGTCAAACTCCGCCTATGACACACACCCTTCTCAGTCCTCTTCATGTAAAATCCATATGTAGAATATCCTGATCTTCCCCTGACATCACAGATGAAACCCGTAGGTGTCTCTCCTGCAGAGTTTAGGCCTGATGGACCTGAGGTAGTTTAGCAACATGTAGTTCTCCATGTCCACTTGTTGCTGATGGTTGTGGTAGAGGAGCTGTAGATTTGGCACTAACATCTGTAGCATGGTCAGTAGCATCTGGAGCACGAAAGCAACCCTGTGATCCGCCATTGTTGTTGGCGAAACACATCAGCAATAACGCGGGGGTGAGCAGCAGAGGTGGGGAGAGGTGGGGCTATGGCGTCATCGTTATAAGGAAATGATCGTATACACGGATAACGATGGTGATAACGATCCAGTTTCACCTGGTTGGGTTTATTAACCCCAAGATCATCTGGGGCTGTTGGGCTTTGAGCGGTTGATGGCCCAATAGTACTTGTTGATGTGCTGCAAGGTAGCGTCTGTAGTGGAGGCACCGGCACAGAGGAGGAGGAGGAGGAGGAGGAGGAGGAGGAGGAGGAGGAGGAGGAGGAGGAGGAGGATGCTGGCGGGTGTGGTACAGGGTGTGGCAACGCAGGTGGTGATGGTAGGGGCACAAGGAGCTGTGCCTCGGAGGACAGCGTTGGTGGCGGCCGCCTTGATGAGTCAAGGCTTGGGCTCGCTAACTCAGCCCCGGGGTTTGCCGAGGTCAAGCTTGTGACATTAAGGCGTGCTGCTGCAACGGCAACGGGTCGCCAGCAGCACCATCGGCTGCAGTTCTTTCACCGCTATTTCGTTTTAATAAATCCTTAGACCTTTTGAGCCAATTTCTGATGTCCATTTTGTAATTCAAACAGAAATGGGAGTCTACAGAATGCACAATAAACAAATCCAGAATAGGCGGCAGAGTGTGACGCTGTGATTGGTCTAAATGTGGACGAATCACAAATCACAACAGACATGCATTTATTTGAAGTAGCCTGCGATTTTTTGTTTTAGTTGCTATCTGACATCACATACATCGTAGCATAAAAGTTCACTGTTTATTTATAATTTAAAAAATGGAAAAAAAAATGTTTTTTAAATGTTATAAATAATAAAAAACGTGTTTATTGGGGGAGGGCAGGAATGTCAAATGGGAGGGCCTGGCATGGCCAGGCATGGCTGTAAGTGATGAAAATGGGGGATGTTGGCTTATCTGGCACCCGCAGCTCACAGCCAAAGTGCGAGTGAGCGTGGGAGCGAGCGAGGGAGAAAGGGAGGGTGCACCGGTACCAGCGCTGTTGTTATTAGCATCTGGTGCTACCTGCTCTAACGGATATTAGAAGAAGATGTTTCTACAATAATGTGGAGGGAGAGTCCTCTCCAGTCAGACTGAGAGGCTGATAACTACAGCTCAGTGAGGTAAAGGACTCTTAGTGTTTAGATAGTTCACTTTAGTCTAAGTTATTGTCACGATCTGTCTGTGTTGTGTTTTTTCTTGTCTAGATCTGTCTTTTGTTTTCTGTCTGCGTTGTGTTTTGTCTTGTCTAGATCTTTCCTTGGTTTCCTGTCTGTGTGTGTTCCCTCCTACCTGTTCCCTCCTACCTGTTTACTTGATTCTGTTCACCTGGTGCCTTTGTGTTTTCTCCTCCCTCCTCCCTCCCTGTCTCTTGTTTCGTTGATTAGTCTTGTGTGTATTTAAGTTCTATTTTTGCTGTCTGTCATTGTTGGTTTCTTGTTTGTCTATGACTGTGTTCATGGGTAGTGTTCTGTTTATTCCATTTTTGCAACCTTGAAATAAAGGTATTTTCAGTTTTTTTTGCATTTGGGTCCTGCCTGCTTCACTCACCCTGACAGTTATCTTAGTGGGTCTCAAACGTTTTGATCACAATTTATGTAAACACATATTTCCCAGGCACTAAAACAGGTTTGAAATCATTCCAATGTATAATATAGGACAGTAAACCAGACATATCGTTTTAAACTGGAGAGATAAAAAAATATGCATAAATAAAATAGTAAAATAACATATGAATGAACAACAAAAATAAAATACGTTACATGTATTTGTTATTCGCTATGGTAGGTTATTGGTTATGTTCACATACTTATTTAATTATTAAAATGTACCCCCTAGATCTAGTCCCTAGTAATTCGGATTAAAGTGCAACAGATTGAAGCATTTTACTTTAAAATGTTCAAACATTGCTTCCCGGTATGCCGGAGAAGGCAGATATGCTTGTTCTTCTCAACAAGAACTGTTTTTAAATGGGGGGGGTTCCTTTAAAAGTTGGACTGTTGCACTGTTGTAGCTTCAGTGGTTCTCAGGTTACAGTTAGATAGCAGTGAATATAAACAGACTGATTAATGTGAATATTACTGTAAACTAACCTGTGTAAAAGTTTCTCGATTAAATGTAATTTCTTTGGTGGAAGAAGCATGTATAATTTTTTCACCCTGCCCCTCAAAGAATCGGAATTGGGAACCGTTAAGAACCGGAATCGGAATCAGAATCGTGGAAATTCAAATGATACCAAACCCTAAGTGAGAGTGAAAGCAGAGAGAGACTGAGAGTCTGCTTCTGACCAATCAGACCTGCTGAACGCTGATGTCACAAAGTGAGTCACATGAGGAAGAGGGAAGTACAACAATGAGACTAACACCAACCCCTGAACACACAACAACACACAACTGAGTATTGTATCTGCTGGGTAAAAAGAATGACACCAGACACTGTCACACATACACACACTCTACTGTCTCACACACACATGAAGAGGTGGTATGTGTTTACAGCCATCACAAACAAACACTGTTAAAGGTAAGCGATGAGCCCTAGCTTAAATGTATCCACACACACACACACACACACACACACACACACACACACACACACACACACACACACACACACACACACACACACACACACACACACACACACACACACCCCCCCTGTTAAACCTTATAAAACTACCTCTGTAAGCAGACAGTAACATAGATTGTTGTCAATCTTTAACACACACACTCAAAGGTAGACAGACACACACACTCAAAGGTAGACAGACACACACACTCAAAGGTAGACAGACACACACACACACTCAATGACTCACAGTCATGCAAGACAGCAAATGTCTCAGATTTCAGACATTGCTGCCAGTTTCAGCAAAGACCTGTTATCTGAAAAAGCAACACTGTCTGCTGCATGACACACACAAACAATTTTCATATCCAGTTCCAGTGTTCACCTCATGTTGTCCCCCCCCGAGGGAGAGATCTGCTCTGCTAAACGCTGCACTTTGTCCAGCAGCTAGTGTCTCACTGTGACTCACACACACCCTGGCTGGAGACGTGCCAGTTCACCTCCTGGGCACTCCAAAGTTTCCTTGAGCAAGGCACCGTACCCCTAACTTCTCCCTGGCGCCGGACAAACTGGTAGCCTTTGTTCTCTCCGTATAACAGAAAAACGCATGTGTTTGTATTTATGTATATATTCAGACATAGTGTACAGCTCCTGTGCATGTGTGTGTATTGTACTGTGTGTAATCACAACTGAGTGAACACCTGAATTACCCCTGGTTAATTTCCTAAAAAAAACTTTTCATAAACTATTTTTCTATTTAACTTGTACATACACACAGGCCCGCCCTTGCCTAAATGCAGATCACGCGGGGCGTCATCTTGCGGAGGGAGCCTCATCTAATGCGCAAATTCAGTTTATGCGGAAATGCGGCGCAATTAAGCACGCCGCAGTTTCCGCTGCGAAGCTCCAGCGCTCGCAGTTCACACGCGTACTTCACTAGCACCCCCCCCCACCCCACCTGGTCGACGCTCGGGACACAGAGGACCTCATCACACAACTTTGCGTGCATGGGGCCACAAGTTGGCCAGGGGCAGCCCTGCATACACACGCATATACACACACACACACATAAACACAGACTGCACACATTCAGGTTGTACAGAGATTTAGATTATACAAACACACACCAAGAAAAGGTTACCATAAAATGTCAGCACTTCTCCAAAACGCCATGTCAGCCTCTGCAGCCACATTTACTGAAAGAAGACTACACACACACACACACACACACACACACACACACACACACACACACACACACACACACACACACACACACACACACACACACACACACACACACACACACACACACACACACACACACACACACACACACACACACACACACACACACACACACACACACACACACACACACACACACACACACACACACACACACACACACACACACACACACACACCCCCCCCCACACACACACACACACACAGGTTCCCTCTGCTGTGAAGCATTTAGCTGAGTTTGCAGACCCAGCAGGGGGGATCCGCCCATGGTAGAGCCTAGCAGAGTTCTGTGTGTGTGTGTGTGTGTGTGTGTGTGTGTGTGTGTGTGTGTGTGTGTGTGTGTGTGTGTGTGTGTGTGTGTGTGTGTGTGTGTATGGTGAGCGCCTGCTGCTACACACACAGGACACTCAGAACACACGTCAATAAATACCTCTATTTCTGTGTGTGTTGAGTGAGACAGGAGACACAAACAGGACAAAGAGACGGAGACGCCACGCGGCCGATGGCCTAACGGCCCGTCTACACTACAGGCATGAAAAAATCTTGAAGCTGGGCGTGTCTGAAGCTTGGCGATTTTTTGCGAGCAACCAATCACATGAATCTCCCGCCCCCGACATACAAAGCAATAGCAATGTTAAAACGAAGTAAACTGGATATAAACTCTCCAAACAGGCGAAAAAACTATCAGTTTCACCCACTGTCTCTGCCACCTCCCTCCATGCCTGGTTCCTCCGGTTTGTATCCCGGTAAATAGTTCCGGTCGTAAAGAACCGGGTGATTTGCTACCGTAATATCTCGTTTGGAATATGAGGAAATGAACTGCGGTCTGGCTCTCCCAGCTTGCACGCGGTTTGATTGGCTGCGCTTGCACTGGTGGGATTTGCATAAACGGGATTTGATTGGCTGATGCCAAGCATCGAGCCTCAAAAGTTGAACATTGTTCAACTTTTGATGCCGATAGATGCTCGTGATGCTTGCAAAGCCATGCCATGCTCCCCACAATGCAGTTCGGCGAAGATTCAAAATCTTCTACGTCACCCCATTCAAGTGAATGGGCGAAGCGTTGAAAGCATTTTTTGATGCCTGTAGTGTAGACGTACCGTAACACACAACCAAAGGGGAAAAGGCGAGGAGTCAACTGCATGAGATTTCCTCTGAACCCTACCCTGAACGCACCATCAGCAGGGTGAAGTGCAGACATAGAAAGAGAGATCTGTCAGCAGTCAACTCCAACATCATGTCGTCACAGTAACGAGACAAAGCCCAAGGCCCAGACTTCAAATGTATATTTTAACATATTTTACACACCAGACAGCACACAAACATTTTATATATGGTTATGGACACATGTGCAAATCACGATCCGAACACACACACACACACACACACAAATATTGAAAGCCACCTCACAAAAGACTCAAGCTTCTTTTTTTAATTGAATTATAATTATGATAGTGCTCTGTGTGCGTGAAGTTCCATCTTCAAAGTCTCTCATTATCATGGGCGTGGTCGGGATGTGTGTGTGTGAGAGAGAGAGAGAGAGAAAATAATTGATAATCAAGGAGAAAATGAGGGATGGAAGGAGAGGAGGAGAGGGGGTTGGTTATATTCTGCCTGGTTGGAATATGGTTAGACAGAACATAGAGAGAGATATAGAAAGACAGAACGAGATAAGTAATTAGTACAGTAGAAAAAGAGAGAGGATGCAGAGGCAGAGTGTGTGACCAAATAACAGACTGTATCTTAGAATGAGGCGCACACACACACACACACACACACACACACACACACACACACTTCAGATTTCTGTGGAGTATTCAGTGTTGCCAGAGGGAGAGTGAACTGCAGAGGTGTGGTGAAGAAAGAGCATAATCGGCACGTCTGAATCCCTCTCATTTTACCCATAATCCTTTGTGTTTTAGGGTTGCTCCCAGTATTTGGCTCAGATTAAGAGCAGTTCTCTTGTTACAGAACTTTTTAACTTTCAGGCATCTCCCTGACATGCTCAGTGTTTGAATCATGTTTCCAACTTTCACTACCACAATGATAATCATGCAAGTTCGAGCTACTGTTTTGTGAGGATTTGCTGCTTTTCTGTGTTTCATGTTTTTGGAAACTGAGAATACGATAATATTTACTGATCCACAGAGGGAATTGGTTTTTTTCAGCAGCATGATCCGTTTTTTTTAACTGATTGGAGCGTCCAAACAGACCAGCATCTTGTAAAATATTTCAGCTAATAGTAAATATATCATACTTATTAATAATAACCGCAATACTAATTTAGCACGGTGCAGATTGGAGGTTCAGGTCAGTGAGGTTTTAACCTAAACGGCACAACATTCCTTGATTTGCTGTGAGTGTGAACATATCACAGTTGGCAAATATGTATATGTTTTAAAAATCACTGAATCATCGTTAGAGCCAATAGAATCGAGGGGAAGTTCCTAAAGCCACCTACACGTTACCATTGAGGAGTGAGTGATGCGCACGCAGTTTGCCCAAACCGAAAGCTATGTTACGCTCTGAAAACTGAAAACTGGGCTTATTGCCATAAATATTATGATGGATTATCAGTAATAATTTCAAAGGGACACAGAGACATTGGATTAACCTTCAGCAGCGTTTATATGCATTTGAATGCCATTGAACACAACTTTTTATCAGAAAACAGCAAAGGTAACACATATTTTCCGTTTTGGCCCAGTAAAGTGAAGTTGTGTGTTGTCTTGGCCTTCGCTGCTGCAAGTTTTGATCGCTCAGTGATGATACTTATACAATACAGCTTTATTTATAGAGCACTTTAAACCTCCAGACCAAAGTGCTATACAGTCAAATAAACAAAACAAAACATACAAAAAATAACACAGCACAGCTCACACACCATAAAACAAGTACAAGTAAAAACAATAGAAAATTTAAAAGCAATAAAAGCAACACTCTAAAAGATGTTAATACGCTAAGGAGAAGAGGTGGGTTTTAAGAAGCGATTTAAAAACAGGCAGTGTGGCGGCCTGTCTGATATGCATGGGCGGATCGTTCCACAGTGTGGGAGCAGCTACAGAGAAGCAACGCTCCGCTCTCCGCTTTGACTTGGTTCTGGGCACATTCAGGAGGATCAGCTGACCTGAGAGGGCGGTTGGGCGTGTATGGTAGCTGCTCAGAAAGATATGGTGGGGTCATTCCATTTAGGGATTTAAAAGTAAATAAAAGGATTTTGAAATTAATCCTAAAATGTATTGGCAGCCAATGGAGCAAAGCCAAAATGGGGGAAATGTGGTCGTATTTCTGTGTGCCAGTTAAAAGCCTTGCTGCGGCATTTTGCACCCGCTGCAGACGAGCGAGGGAGATGACCCCCATGTAGAGAGAATTACTGCAATCCAGCCGAGTGGTGACAAAGGTGTGGATTACTGTCTCAAACTGCTGTCTGGAGAGAAAAGGTTATATTTTGGCTAGCTGCCTCAGGTGATAAAAGCTCGTTTTTACCACCGATTTAATTGACTGTTTTAGGTCCATTTTAATGCCAAGGTTCGTAATGGTGGGCTTGGTGTACTGAGCCAAGGAACCCAGGTCTACAGAAGTGATGCCAGTGGTGCCACCAAAAAACATTACTTCTGTTTTTCTGTTATACCATTGGAATAGACTTGTGTTTCGTTTTGGTAATAAAAATGTATCTCGTCAGTTAGCTGAGTTTATTCCCGTTAAGTGGGTATGACACATTAATAGGTTGTTAAATGTTAAGAAGCCCTGAGACGCAGTTTCGTGAATATTGTTGTGATAGCCCCTGGTCTTAACAGGTTAAACACTTTGAGACTGTAACTGGGTTCACTGTAGATATGATAGCTTCACTGACCTACTGGTCAAACTGGGTCCTGATCCTCAGCCCAACGGTCCTCCCTGTCAAACTGACCACTGTCACTGCCAATGTGCATTTTGGGAATACTCTCTGATATTTATGCATAGACTAAGTGGACGTAGTGTCCGTGACGTCACCCATAGGTTTCTGCAGAGTTGCTGAGAAGCCCTTAGTAGGCGGAGTCGGCCGCTGCCATCTCGACAGTGACGTCAGAGTCTAACACCCGCCTGCTCCAGCCTGATCCAAATAAGGGCAAAGAGGCGGGACCTGCTGCCACCGAGCTGGAAGCTCCAGAGCTAGCTGAGGCTACCAAGCTAAGCTAACATGCTCAGCAGTGCTGCTCTGTGATGCTAGCCGGCTAACCTACATCTGTTGCTCCCGAGGCCTGTACTACAATGCTGGATTTTCGCTTAGCGAGGTAACTTCAGGGTTAACTCTGGGTGTCCGGTCCTACGACGCTGGTTCACTTCTTACCGGGGTAGATCTCCATGGTAACTTATGCTGAACGGCAAACCTGCTCCGGAGCAGGTTAGGTTGCAGGCTAAGAGCTCAACTCAGTGAAAGCACCGCCTGCTGACCAATCAGAGCTCAGTGTGCGGAGTTTAAAGTTATCAAGTCATATTACAGGACAAAGGAAATCCAGAAAAACTGCCGTTGCAGGAAAGACGGCCGGCAAAAATCACCGACTGTGAACGTGAACATGAGTAGAATATCACCTCCCATCTTCAGAGCAATCTGACTATTATAACATTATTGTTAAAGGTAGGGCGGGTAAGAATGGAGAAACCAGCTCTAGTGCGCCAGAATTTGAAAGTACACAACCAAACAAAATAGGCCCCTTCCTTCAGACTTCCTTATAGAGCCCCTCCTCCAACACACACGAACGCGCATAATGTATCATATATTTCCATATCTGCGTCAGCTTCTCGAGCCGTACCTGGCCGTGTAACGCTTTTCCACTGCAGGACCTAGCACGGCTTAGTACGGTATGGTTAGGCCAGGCTCACTTTATGCTGCGTTTCCATTACAGTTTAGGAACTGGGGTAGTAACTATAGTAACGCAGTGTAGGTGGGGTGATCGGCTGTTTGTAGGGATGTAACGATATACCGAATATCGCGGTATCGCGGTAAATACATTTCCCAATACCGTCGTGAGACTGACAAAATCTACCGCGATTTTTAAAAAATAATAATTTTAAAAAAAAATTATTTTTTTTTTAAACACTTTTTTTTTTTTAAACCTTTATTTAACCAGGTGGTCCCATTGAGATCATCGATCTCTTTTTCAAGAGAGACCTGTCCAACATGGCAGCAAGTAGGTTACAACATGAAAATAAAACAACAGATAACACAAAAGGACATCGTATTTACAGGGCTACATTTACATACCTAGAGACATTGACAAGTACCAACCATATAGTTATATCTCGCCATGTCAATAAGCCTGGCGTTAGACTTTTTCGCTGTCCGTCATTTTGACAGACAGGATCGTAAAATATCCGTCATAATCCCTTATTACCCGTCGGGTCTGAACAGTTCACGATAGAGCATGCTCGTGAACTGTCAACGGGGGGTGGGGGGGGGGCGGTGTTATGCCGTGTGTGCATGCACCTCGCGGGACGCGCACAGCGTGAAGCAAAACCTCCCAGACATGTATTGATCTGTACGGCAAAGTACGGTTTGGGAACTATATCATTTCCTTTTGGAGGGCATGCATAACACGGCATAACACCAGAGCCTCGCTGCGGGGAAACGTTGGCGCTGTTCCGAGTTTGTTCTAATCTGTCAAAATGACAGACTGCTTTCAGATTTTTCCGTCATTGTTAAATAAAATATTCGGTTAACGCGACCACTGGTGTCCAAGCAACATCAGTACCAAGCGACAGAGTTTTTTCCAGAGCAGGGGATATTGTAAATGCCCAAACACCCCAGCTTATAAATACCTGGAAATGTGGACATTCTCATATTCCTAAAAACCTGTCTGATGATGCTGAGTGAGTGACTAGTGAGTTTGAGTTGAGTTACTTGAAAAACTAAAGTGAAACTTGATTTATTTTATTGCAGGGTCTGATTATTAAATGTCCTTGTTTATTTGTGAGATGCAGTGGCATAAAGAAAATGCTTACTTTGTTGGGTAGTACCAGTAGGTACAAAAACACTGGTTTTCTTGTTCCAGTCTGTTACTGTCACTTTGTTTTTGACACTTTAAAATACTGCTATCCTACAAAAAGGCTGTAAAAATCAGATTTATTATGTAATAAAGAAATATTTTCCGAATAAAAAAATGTTTTATTGAAAAAAAAATTTATGTTTTTTTTTTTCTTCCCTTTATTATTCAATATCGCGATAAATACCGTACCGTGGACTTGTTATCGCGATATTATCGTACCGTGAGTTTTTGGTATCGTTACATCCCTAGCTGTTTGGCAGCGTTTTTATACGTTTATTGCCATTGAACACAACTTTTGATCAGAAAACAGACGTATTTACCATTTTGGCTACGTAAAGTGGAGTTGTGTGTTGTCTTTGCTGGCTTTCGCTGCCGCGAGTTTTGGTCGCTCAGTGATGATATTTATACCATTGGAATCTGTGGTTCATCAGGAATCTGTGGTTCATCAGGTTAATTATACCTTTAATACATTTAAGTGAAGCTTAGTAACATGTGATGGTAGCTAGTTAGTGCTCTTACCTGTGTGCCTCCACAACCAGACTGTATTAAAACTCTTAAGTACCAGTTCTGTCTACTTTAAACAATTAAAAAGACAAAATCTGAAATAACAATCTTCATTGTAGGTGACTCTTCTTCTTTTAAATTAAACTTTCAGATGTGAGATATTGAAATACAGTAATAGTATTGTTTATTTTAAAAACTGAGCCACTATTTACTACTATCCATATTTATTATTGTCTAAAGCAGGGGTTCTCAACCTTTTTAAACCAAGTGCCACCTGAGAAAATAGTAGCTCTCCGAGTACCACCAATGTTAAAATACAGTCTATGCACAGATCATGCCGGATTCGGAGGCAAATGTATTCATAATAACATTATTTATTGTCAGCCACGGCTACATGTACAAAGGTCTGTCTGTCTGTCTGTCTCTCCCTGTCCTATACCAAAGTTTGAAGTTAGGCCTCCTGCAACAACCTACATTGTAACAGAAAATGTCCTCTTGGGAATCCAGTTCCACAATAATAATGAAGCCTCCAGGAGCAGATGAGCCTAAGGGCAAATAGCTCATCTTCAGTCTGCTGATGTTTGCTATTGCCATTTCTGTGGTGGCAAAGTAAAAAAGAAAAGAAAAAAGATAACAATTAAGTGTGTGCTTTTTCCGCTTTTGACCTCGGTCACAGCCTTCTCTCCATTCTTTGTGCAAATGCCTTCTTCCTGAGTCACTTCTCTCCTCCATCACAGCGGCTGTGCATATCACTTTTGTGTTGCTGGCGGAGCCTGCGCTTGTGCTCGGTTGATGACTGTCCTCCTCCTCATTCACTTTCGCTGGTAATATTCTCCTCTGTACCTCTCTTCTGAATACCTCCCGTTTTGAGCCACGTTTTTAACATCATTCAGCTTTCTTCTTTCTTTAGCTTGCTTGCAACGTTCGCTAATCGTTCACGGGTAGTATGGTCGTCATTAGCAACGCCAGAAATACATTTGAAAAATGTTTTCGTATCTAAATCTAAAAACAACAATAGCCTATTAGAACTTATTTAAACCACAGTTTCAATTATCTCAAGCTTATTTTCATTCGTTGCAGTACTTTTATAGTATGATTTATTTTGTAATGAATGTTATTCAATCAAGCCTCAAACTGATGGCACTTATCTCTATAGCCTTTTTTGTATTTTATATGTCTGAGTTATGTGTAAAGGTTGAATTAAATTAAAAAGAAAAAAAATATATATATATATATATATATTTTAAATATTTGTCATATGTCAGATTGTTCCGCGTACCACTAGCGGGAGCTGGCGTACCACTCAGTGTGATGTCCTGTCTGTGGGTTTGGCTGGAGGACTGAGGTGGAGCGGTCTTTCTCTGGGAGGAGGACCAGGCCTGATGGAGGAGGACCAGGCCTGATGAAGAAACCAACTAACTGCACCTGTGAGCCTATACTGGGCACAGCTGTCACAAACAAATGATGGTCCTGTTTGACTCCACACTATTCAGTGTGCAGATCTTTGTGTTCACAATAAAAGTATAGTTTCTTAGTGAATGTCTTGTATTGTCTTTAATCTCATATCAGCTTTTCATTTTTTTTCTTGCCCATCTGAGAAAACGGTGAGGCAATTGTGTCCTTCAGGTATGTCCTTTCCTAACAGAAATGACAAGAAACATATTACATGTTACTTGTTAGACCTTTTTATCCAAAGTGACTTACATACTTAATACTGTGGGCAATCCCCACAGGATTTAGTCATGTTTAATGGAATGTATATCAGTGTGTTATAGTTGTTACCAGTGTTTCCGCCAGACCAGGGCTGAGAGCCGTCCCTTATAGATATTGTCTTTTTACGTTAGTGAGCCAGATCATTTGGCTCAGCTCTCTTAAAGCGCCAGCTGTTTCGGCTCCCAAACGGCTCTTCATGTTACCACGGAGCCTCAGTTTCGCCACTGCGAGGCTCCGGCGCTCGCAGCTCACGCGCGTGCTCCACTAGCACCGCTCATCGCGTCCAAATCGCGCACGTTCCGTGTTGTCCTGTAGGAGGCACCTTCGATGTCGGGAAAACGATCTTCAATACTCCGAAAAGAATCCCACCAGACTCCTTTGCCCCTCCAACTGAGGGATGTCCTTGTCCTTTTTCCTTTTCGTCATTTCAAGCGATAAAAACTCTCGATCTTCTCTCAAATTATTAATATTTTTGGATGCCCTCGGCTCGTGTTCAGAGCGTCCCGAGCTGAATAAGGGCTTCAAATGACGGCAAGACGCGACCCTGGCGGAAACGCTGGTTGTTACTTTATCTATTTAAACTAAAAGGTTTCTCGATTCTTTGTAAAGTATGAGAGGGGTCTTTGTACCTTTCACTCCATGCTGAAGTTCACTGATGTTACGAATAGGTCTGTCGGTCAGCATCCTCAAGTCTGTCTGCATCACCTGGAAACTTTAAACAAACAGATAGTAAAGTAACATGTGTTGGTCACAGACTTTTGTACATGCAAGCATCATGTCATAATCTTTTTGATTATCCTTTAAAAAAGTGCTGGATATCACAGCCCTTACTGAATCTTATCAGTTGGATTGTGTATTATTGTATAGTTGGGGTCCTTTTTATTTGACTGTTAGGAATAGTTTTTCATGAGAGTCAAATTAAATATATGTCCTATGCCATATTCACATTCATTTGTAACACACACGTAAGGGTAAAAGACAAACATCTTTAACAAATGTAATGCAATGAATAATCTTAATACAGCACACATAACGTCATATCTAATATTTAAACAAATCATTTCCTTGTCCCTAAAGCATTGACTGAGCTATTTTTCGTCCTTAAATGCAGGCATTAAGTTACATGTTCCCGTTCTGCTGCCACAATAAGTTGGTTTCTCCAGTGTAATGATAATAAAATTCTTAGTAAGTATTGGTAATAATATTAATAAAAAACAACAACGTTTGGGTTTGTTCGTTTATTATGATGGTAACGTTAACCAGTAAGCTTCAATAATCAACTCGAGCTCAACAAACCATATTGCAATATCTACGTTAACGTTATTTCTGGAACCATCTAGAAATGTGAGATTCATATTTGTTATAGTCTTATAGTGAGGTTATATATATATATATATATCATATACGGTACGCTGCTCTTCAACACTACTGTGACGTTAGCTGTCTGCTTCGTCGAGCATAGCGAATTTAAATCAACAATAACAATGCCTACAGTTTCCTAACTAGCAAACTAACTAATGTACGAGGATGACCTTATTTTACCAACCTCACACAGAAGCCGTTTGTTCTAAAGTATAATCCTTCTTAGTGTTTTACACTTCTCTATTATGTTTTAACTTGTATGCTACGGATAGCATCGTTAGCACAGATGTATCTTCCTCTCACTCATTGGCTGATTAAAAAGACAGAAAGTAAGAAATAAAGTGCTTGAATTTGACTTACCAAAGAAACTGCATTCAGGGACGGTCTGTTTTAACCGCAGAGCAGTAAGATAAGTCCGATATTTAAATGAAGAATATTCCACCAGGCACCAACACAACAAACATGTCAGAGTTCAAGTTGTGTTCCCCGCATCAGCCTCGCAGATGAGCCCCTGTAGCATCATGGAGCTTACTGAGCTAACGGAGCCACCATTAGAGAGACAGAAAGCTAGAAGCAGCAGTCACCGCAGAGACCTGTCACTCAAGGTGACCACGCCCTAATTTATGCAAAATATGTAAGACTTAATATAACTAAAAGGGTGTGATGAAGCCATATCTAAGAGCTTATATTATTTAATAGTTATCCATTTATTTTATTATTCTTTTTTGTTTATAGCAAATCTTCCTTTTAATTCTTACTTAAGTTTATCAAATAAGTTGTACTATGCCTCTGTTTTGTAAAGGCAGCCTTTGAGCACCGGGGGAGACAGGTGGTAGTGCGCAGCGCACCCGATAGGCCTATGGGTTTTTACCATTGGGTAAGAACGAAGAAAAATGCTTGATATGTGTATAATAAATTGCACTAAAACGACTTTTGCTCAGACCTTGAATTTTACCCATGCGTAAGATTCGCTGACGGGTGCCTCAGCGGCACTTCGCTTTGAGTTATATTTCTTTCTTATATTTTTATGATTTTGTCTGCTTTAGGGTGCGTTGTAAAAAAATGCACTCCCTAATCCATTGTCATGAAGGTGGAATCTAACTATATCCAGAATAAGTTTTACTGCATCCAGGGGTAGAAACGTGTTTTTCTTTCTGCTGTAAAGTTGGGCATTTTAACATGGGGGTCTATGGAAATTGCTCCTTTCTGCAGCCTGCTCCTACCGGCCAATAGATGAACTGCAGTTTGTGGCACTTCCATATGGGCTTCCGGGCTCTGCCCCAGAGTTTGCCTCTTGTATTTATGTGAGCATGAAAAATGAGAAAAGCAGTATGACGAGTCTCCAAATCCTCAATGTGGTCATATGTTTTTTTACTTTTATATTTCCAGCACTGATTGTCATGATCCTGTTTTTAAGTGTATCTGTTAATCGTTCTTTACTTTGAAAACTTTTCTCATGTGCTTTATTATTTCCTGTCTGTGTGTTTTCCTGCCTGTTTTGATGTCTGTCTGATGTTAGTTTAAGCTGTTCAGCCATCAGTTCTGCTTTGCCTGTCTGGACCAAGGCTAAAGGTGTTTTCTGTTAGGAAGTTCCTGTCACCTACATTTGGGTCCACCTAGTTCTACTTCACGTGAGACAAACCTCGAACAAATGATGGACCCAGCAGATAGGATGGACTCTTTGACCTGGCATACTTCTGTCTTCGCTGGTACAAGGAATGGAGCAGTGCCCTAGTAGAAAAGAGATCCCGCTCTGACATTGGCACACTGGGAAGCTAACCCTAAACCCTGGCTAACAAACTCTTTACTTGAGTGGATTAAGGACTTTATTAACACAGCTCCTTCCTGCTAGCCTTCATCCTGGTTGGAATCCGTCACAACTCCTGCCACTTATTAAATCTATCTAAGGTGATTTTGAACTCTTCAAAGTGAGGATGGAATGACGGGAGTAGAAATACTATACATAAGAAAACAGGACAATATATACTGGTTTTTACAGCATCTAAAATGTGCACACACACACACACACACACACACACACACACACACACACACACACACACACACACACACACACACACACACACACACACACACACACACACACACACACACACACACACACACACACACACACACACACACACACACACACACACACACACACACACACACACACACACACACACACACACACACACACACACACACACACACACACACACACACACACACAATCAATGCTGACATAAACTACAAGGTCACATTAAGGCCCCGGCCCCACGAGGACGCATACGGCAAAACGCATAGGATTAACGCAATCGCAATAAAGCTTCCGTCCACACCATAGACTGTATATATAAATGGACGTAGTGTCCGTGACGTCACCCATAGGATTCTGCATAGTTGCCGAGAAGCCCTTAGTAGGCGGAGTCGTCCACTAACGCTTGACAGCGACGTCAGAGTCTAATCCCGCCTGCTCCAAATAAGGGGAAAGAGGCGGAGCCGAGGGGGGACCTGCTGCCTCTGAACTAGAAGTAAACAGAGCTAGCTCAGTCTAAGAAGCTAAGCTAACATGAAATACATGCATACCAAGTTACTGCTAACAGTGTAGTTCCCCTATATAAACGTTACATTCAGAATCAAATGAGACAATCTGCAAGAGGATTAGCTATATTTTGTTATTCTTAATGCTTGTCATTCACACGTTAAGAAAAGAAGTACCGATACATAGCAGAACAATTGTGGCGATGTTCAGCTTAATAAGCCTTGTTCAACATAATTTATTTAGCTAATACTACAGCAGGCGAACCAAGTCTGCGTTTCGCTGCATTCCTTGATCTCCAGTTATAACGACGGACTCGATTGCCCGGACCTAACGGAGCCGCAGTGGGCTAGCTCCGGGACGCCGGCTGGAGCTAGCCCCCTGCGGCTCCGTTAGCTCCGGCGGCCACCACTGGGATAATTGCTCCCATTTAGCATTATGGGCGTCATAGCCATAGACTATAAAAGTCTTACCCAAGGCTGAATCATAAACTAAAATGTATATGTATGTATAAAGGGTTACGTCCTTAGCTGGCTAATAAGTAACAAGCTAAGCTACCAAGCACACAAACACCTGCGAACGGGATTAACATGTATAATATTATCATTTTAGACTTCTTGGAAGTTCTGTTAGTACATTCAAGCGCACAGCACGACATTTTAATTGTCTGGTATTTGTAACAATATTCCCTAAAAGGCACAATCACCACCAACACGGCTAAAGCTAAAGGTTCAAGTACAGTACTATGACTAACTAACGTTGTAGCCTCTATGATTGTAGCCTAGCAGAGTGGACAAGTTGCTGTTAGCTGACAGTGAGGCATGTACATGTCCATCAAAGTGACCACGCCCTAATTTATGCAAAAACGTTAAGACCTAATATAAATAAAAGGGTTGTGTTAGAAAACAATTCACTCACAGATTCATAATCATGAAGGTGGAATCTAACTATATCGATAATAATATTTATTGCATCCATGGGTAGAAAACATGTTTTTTTAAAGTTGCTATAAAGTTGGGCATTTTAACATGGGGGTATATGGAAATTGCTCCTTTCTGCAGTCAGTCCCTAGCGGCCCATGTATGAACTGCAGTGTGTTGCACTTCCGTATTGGCGTCCCGGCTGCTCCCCAGTTTGCCGCTTGGTCCACACGCAATATTCACCGGATAGTTTCTGTCCAACGAGACAGCTCCGCTTAGCTCCAACCGCTGGAAAAAGCAGCAGTACATATGCCGAGCCTGTGCGTGGCGCTGTAACTTCCTTCACAAAAGCAGAGAAGAAGCATGGTTGTCATGGTTACCCTTCTGTTTATTCTCGGCGGTGGGGGCCAAGGGAACCGGGCAGAGTTTTTCGACAGTCAACGTGTATTAATTAAAGTTTAAAGCTGACCTATCATGCAAAATGCACTTTTGTACGTCTTTTATACATGAATATGTGCCCCCGGTGTTCCAGGGAACTCACCAAGTGTCAGAAAACACAACCCTCTCTATTTTCCTCCATACCCAAATCTCTTAAAAAGGGGCTGCAACGGATCTGATACAGACTGATCCAGATTTGAACACTTCTATGACGTCACAAAAGTGGCGCTACGGCTATTGGGCCAACTCCACCAATCAGGAGGAGACAGCCACGGACATTGCCGTTCGAAAGCGCTGGAGACGCTGTAGTACATATGCCAGGCCTGTAGATGGTGCTGTTCTCACAGAAACAGCCCATGAAAAGACAGTGTTAAATATAGCGAAATGAGGAATGGCTAAAATGCATGATCTGTTTGGTATTTTGAAAAATAAAAAGTATAAATATGCCTTATATAGGTATGGTCCTACACTATATTATTCAAATATAGCATGATAGGTCCACCTTAAATCTTCTGGAGAAAATTATAAAAGTGCCGGTCAAAGGTCTTCTTTGTTATTTATTGAGCTTTAAAAGAAATGAATAACGACTCTATATAATAATAAAATACATGGAGCCTCTCTTTTTCCTCTCTCTCTTCTAACAGCTTCAGTGTCTGTCTCATGCTGCTGATCCAGTAATGAGTTACCCGACAGTAAAAATAAACATATTTATAACTAGTTTAGGTAGTTTGAGAGGTAATTAAAATAGCTAAAGATGTAGCACTGAATTTCAGACTCCAGCTTGAAGCTTCCTGCCTACGACCTGCCAAAGACCAGTATAGAGGAATGTTAAGCCCTCTCACTATTTTCCAAGAGGGCGTTGCCAGATTTTCAATTTCAGGCTTTAACCAGGAGATGGCGCTTCATTCACAAATACATAAAGACAAGTTTCATGGACTTTCAGTTGTGTTTTGAAGAGCATTTGACACATCAATATTTTAGATCAACTAAAGTATATCTAATCTTGTAATTCAATAATATATAGTCTTTATATATTAAATAATCATAATTATAATGTAAATGTTTACATTACACTTCTTTATTTGTTATGCTCATACTTTAACCTTTACAATCGTTTGCTTTAATATGCAGTATATTTTTTGTATATTTTTGTGTTTGCTTCCTCCTGCTCCCTTTCGGACACATACTGTATGATTTATTATTATTATTAATATGAAGATATTATTAAGATAAGATAAGATGTTACTTTATTGATTGAACATTTTAGTTTAGAATGTGCTGTCCCACGGTAATTCAGAAGGCTCACAGGTCACATTCCGACCATTATTTAAAACAATAGGTGCTTTCACACCGTCTACAGTTTGATTTGTATAGAGGGAGCTCTGTCAGTTTTCGAATTACCCATTTGGTTTCGGGGAGCCCTATTTTTCAGAGCACATCCTGCTACTAAATATGTCACACGCACGCTCTGTTGACTGGCGCAGCAGCGCGGATGCGATCAATTGCTATAAAAACACTCTTCTAATAATACAGACGGTGTCACTATGCCGGCGGATGTGGCCGTTGTTGAAGTCTCTTCAGGCTCCGCATCGGCAGGCCTCTCCCTCGGTGTGGAGCTGTCAAGCTCGACCCTAACGCCGCTTACAGCCGGCCAACTAAAAGTTATTTTCCGTTCACGTTGTCATTTTTAGACTCCTTCGCTTCTTTGCTTGTGAATCCAAAAGCTGTAACGCTTGGCTGTTTTCCTTTTGCCATATTTTTTATTACAAAGCCAGAGTTAAAAAAATATCAATATGAACATTTCAAATACCGCGCCGGCATCACCGCCATAACCATAGCAACGTAAGTAAGAATGCAGCGCCGCCACGTACAGATGGCAACACCCAGACATATTCACAAATATAAAACAAATATTCAGAAACTGTAATGACCAATAACTATTATTTATTTCAAGAACTGTTATTTACAGAAACTCAACATTTCTAATCGGTGTGACACAAATATGCACGATTGTTTTGGGCTCCCCCTATTTATCTCAGTCGGCCTTCAGGGGAGCTCCCTCCCTCTTCGGGGGAGCCAAGCTCCTCCTAGCTCCCCCCCATTTCGAACAGTGTCTGTGGCTGAATGGGCAGCGATTAGGTGCGGCGCATTTATCATAGGTGATCAGAGCTAACTGCCTGCCGTCAGATTTCATTTAAAAAACAGATCTGATTTTAAGACTATTTCTGCGCTCATAAAGAATGATAAGAATAAGAATAATGCGTATTGAACTGGTTTATTTAATTAGTGAGTTTATTTAACACTAGAACCGCCAATCGGGTCAATTTGTGTGATGTGTGTTGTGTGTGTGCAATGTCACTTTTTTTCAATAAAATATTAAAGTCTCCCAGTCCGTGACTTTTCCTGAAAGTGTGTTATGTAGCACCCTAGGTTGTTAAAAATTGCATTCTAATAGCGGGATTTGACGGGTTTAGGTAGGCCTATACAAAAACCTCTGGCGGTTCTAGTGTTAAGGTAATTAGGTACAGTATAAGCCCTTTTTTTATCAGTAACGAATTTAGCAGTTGAACATAAAAGTCAAATAACTGAGGGTCACTTGCAATGACAGTGTTGTGTCTAACTGTAAGCTTGTCACTCAGAGTAACCTATCGTTAATTTAGCTGCTGGAGAAGAAAGATCAAGGGGGGAGGGGGGGAGAGAGCTGTGGTTGATGGGCCATTAGTTGTGTAAATACACAGCTGAGAGCTGCCGTTTCATTCAGACTGTTTAAAAAACGGTAACAACGGACTATTTTTCTTAGCGAATGCATGTCAATTTAAATCAATACATACAACTATTTTTTAAATCAATACAACTATTTTTTAAATCAATAAAAACATTTTTCTAAATCCATAAAAGCATTTAAATTAATATTGGGAGTCATGTCGTTACTTTGTTGAGAATGTGGCCATGTAATAAGTGGGATAATTTGCAGCGACTTGTTCCTTATGGGGCAAATAACACCCGTCATGTGTGTGTAGAGGTGTGTGTGGTTAAAACACTTTCATGAAGTGAAGGAATTTCCTTCTATAAAACTGCTGTGGGCAGCAGTGAGTGTCACGGACATGAATTCATAGATGAAGGCAGACTGGTGCACACAATCTCCTGGCCTGCCAGGCGACACGCCCGTTCTAAGCCGTGTCCCTAACTCCTCACATCCCAAGCATCCCCAGTGTGTATTATGTTGTTACATCTCAGATGTTATGTTTCAGTTGTGCTCTGTCTATGTTCAGTGATGCAACTTGTCATCTTTCGTCGAAATTCGCGGTTTTGAATCCAAAATAAGTCGTTTGTGTGATTCATGAAGATCTGCAATAAAAATATGTTTGGGGTATTGGGGGGTCTGGGACCCGGAGTAATCTGCGGCCGTGAGCTGTTATGTGCCATCATGACACGCATGGTGTTCTTTTTTTATATATTGTAATGAAGTATGAGCTGTATGCTCGAGTCTTCCTGCCTGTCGGCTCTGCTCATGGATGTATAATAAGGCTCTGCTGCTCCGAGATGATGGTCTAGCTTCAGCAGCTACACAACCTACGGGTGCGTTCGTTAATATTAACTGTGCGTCCGGAGTCACTGTGGCACAGACTGGACCGCTGGTGAACAGCTGTTAGAACGGGCCGTTCAGGTGTTCAGAGCAGAGCTCCCTGTCGGAGCGGCAGAGCATGATGTGAACTGAAACGTTTTTCTGTGGCAATATTATTTAAGGAATCGTTGAGCTAGCTAGCTAGCTAGCATACATTGTCACTATCTGCTAACGTTAGCTTTAGCCTTCTATTTCTAATAGTTTTTTTCATAGGCTATAAACAGAGGTGGTATAAGTATATATATATATTGTACTTGAGTAAAAGTAGAAGTACTCAGATCTTGTACTTGAGTAAAAGTAGAAGTACTCAGGTCTTGTACTTGAGTAAAAGTAGAAGTACTCAGATCTTGTACTTGAGTAAAAGTAGAAGCACACAAATCTTTTACTAGAGTAAAAGTAGAAGTACTCAAATCTTGTACTTGAGTAAAAGTAGAAGCACACAGATCTTATACTTGAGTAAAAGTAGAAGCACACAGATCTTGTACTAGAGTAAAAGTAGAAGTACTCAGGTCTTGTACTTGAGTAAAAGTAGAAGTACTCAGATCTTGTACTTGAGTAAAAGTAATAGTCCCAGAGTGTAGGAATACTTTGTTACAGTAAAAGTCCTGCATTCAAAATGTTCCTCAAGTAAAAAGTAGAAAAGTATTCTTATCAAAATAAAGTTAAAGTAGCGACAGTAAAAGTAGTCATTGTGCAGATTGGTCCATTTCAGAATAATAGATATGATATGTTTTATAATGATTGATCATGAAAGTGTTCTCAAAGCTGGTAAAGGTGCAGCTAGTTTGAATGACTTTGTATACTGCAGGGTAGCTTGTGGATTTACTCCAGGTGGAACTAAAGTCGAAATTAACACTTGATTATATTTCACATCATTCATCCACATCTGTAAAGTAACTAAAGGTATTACATACATGGAGTGGAGGAAAAGTACAGCATGTACCTCTGAACTGTAGTGGAGTAGAAGAACAAAGTCGCAAAACATTGAAATACTTAAATGAAGTACAAGTATCTCAAAATTGTGCCCAAGTATAATACTTGTTGAGTTTATGAACTTAGTTACTTTACACCATGTGGCTATAAAGATAGAAAGACTAAGCCTTGCACAGAGGCATGAAAATTTAGCACAGTAGTATGATATCCGTGACATATGGATCTTAACAAAGTTCCGCTGTACATCCAGCGTACTGTATCTGACTTTATTTCACATGAGCTCCAGTGTGGAACCCCACTGCACCCCCTGGTGGATCAATTATCCATTGCAGCTGGCTTCATTATAATTACATTTATCTATCACGGGGGCGGTCTCAAGTCAAGCTGGAGGTTTTCCCTTGAGCGAGGGCAGATCACGTACCAATCACGGCCCTCGCGTTTCAAACTGTCTGAAATGAATCGCTACATCTGTAAGGGTGATGATCTGACTTGAAGTGGGTGTTTTGCTCCATTCACCGCTGCACCACAGCGGGAGGAGCTGCAGGTGAGCAGAGCTGCGTGTCTCTGTCCTGTCAGATTAGACTTCACTCGCGTTTATGTCCATATCGAGAGAAAGATAAATAATCTGAATTCAGTGTGCAGTTTACTTTGACGCGGGGGTGAGCAGCAGAGGTGGGGAGAGGCGGGGCTATTGCCTAATCATTATCACAAAATGATCGTATAGGTCCTACACACGGAGCCGTTGGACCCCCCAGAGCGTTGCATATGCCGCGCTATCCACCTTGGGACCCGTTATCATTACCGCAGTTGTTTACTGTCATATTCGGTCGTCCTAGTGTGGCAGAACGGTCTATCTGACACTAAACAGTAACGCAAACGACCGTTATCGTCCTCGTGGGGCCGGGGCCTAAGACCCCTAACAGGGAGACCTGGTGTTCCAGCTCTTAACTGCCCTTTAGACCGACCACACACACACACACACACACACACACACACACACACACACACACACACACACACACACACACACACACACACACACACACACACACACACACACACACACACACACACACACACACACACACACACACACACACACACACACACACACACACACACACACACACACACACACACACACACACGATGTTGAGTGTTAGTCCAGCAGCTCCCTCTGCTGGCGGCACATGCAATTACAACAGACACATATACACTCCATAACACACACATACAGCTCTTAAAGCCTATAATATATATCAGGCTACAGCCCATGTATATGTAATGATGACACCGTTCTGCTTTCTGCACTAGCCTCAGCAGCTGTTCTCACTGTAAATGTCGGCTCACAATTAAAGCAATTGTAAAATATACATAGCCTAATATCCAGAGGAGATGCGTTTATTGAGTAAACAAACGGTAAAAGGCAGAAAGTCTGCACAACCCACTGCACCACACGCCACGGTCAGGGCCGCCTTAATGCACGGGCTGACCTGGGCTGAAGCCCAGGGGCCTACGGAGATCGGGGGCCTATCATGAGCCAATTAAAAAAAAAAAAAAAAAAAATTTAAATCTTTTTTTTTTATTTCGGGTGTTTTTTGTTTTTTTTAAATAAACAAATTCTTGGCTTTCAGAATAGGAAACTTTCATTTCCAAAATCACACGATAAATACATTTTTGAATCTTGTAAAGGGAAGACGACAGCTCTCCCTCGCCACTCTGCTGTTCCACAGCGCCGCCCCCCTCCCTCCACTGAAATTATTATTGTAAGACGTAGAGTAATGATAGATAACACAGCAAGGTCTGTTACAGTTTGTTTTCATCTGATTTTAAAAAAACAAAGTCTTGGCTTTCAGAATATTAAACTTGTTTCGGCAAATTCAGATGATAAATACAACTTTGAAGCTTGTAACGGCATAATTACAAGCGGAGAACGGAGTAACTTGACATCACAGTAGGCATAACAACAGCCGATGTTTCTCGTGAGGGTTTTCCCCGGGAAACAAACACAATACACACAAACGCAAATATACACAAACACACACACACGTCAGAATGAGAATATGTTTCACATGTGACTTATTCAAATTGCGAGTGATTGAGTGAAGAAAAAGTTTGAGTGGCGCTCGGAAAAGGAAATTGTTGAGGGAAAAGGAGTTTCGAGACAAGCAGCTATTACAAAGAATGCCGACGCTTACAGGTTATTTTAAAGCTGTAGGCCAGGATGAGGAGGAAGGACAGATGAGTTCTGTACCGAGCGGTAGCGGTGCCGGCCGCAGGGCCTCGGAGACAAGTAGGCCGTCTGGTTCTGATAGCGATGGAGTAGCGGGAGAGGAAAAACAGACAGGAGGGACATTATCTGTTGGAGGAGATGGAGAGGACGACGAGGACTTGCTACGTGGAGGGGAGCCAACGGCAACCGGACAAATACATGAGGGAGGCCCGATACGTCACTCATATGGAGGAGAGGACCAGGCGCGTGTAGAGCAGAGTGGAGAAGTGCGATCACAGAGCCTGCCGAGGCTATAAATGACTTTGATTTGATGTTTAAATAGGGGGCCTACACAAACTATCAGCCCCAGGGCCTGATGGCAGGTTAAGGCGGGCTTGGCCACGGTTACTGCTCCTCCAGTCAGCCTCCGCGATAATCGCTCCTCGACGAGCCTTTACAGAAGTTTGTTTTCCTTCGAGGCGGAGCGCCCACATCCGTTTCCGGGTCGCTGCTGGAGGACCGAGGAGTCCGGGACGCGAATATTTGAGAAATTACAAACGGCTCATTTCGGAGGACTCGCGTGCGTCTGCTTGACGGCAGGACGACCGGCGAACCTCCCCGACAGGCGCTCGGACGCGAAGGCCCGCCCACAACTGCGTGCACATCTGTGACCGCAGTTTTAATTCTACCAATTACAATAAGTCTTCGCACACTTCGTGCTCAGGCCCTAATTAACTTGTTAATTTGCAGGCTTTGCCTCTGAATCAATCACCCCTATCTGAAGTTCAAGCGTATTGATAACTGTCAGAATATAACGTCAGAAACAGAACGTGAATGTTTGAAGTTTTCATTGAAGTGAACATCAAACAGACTGAAGGAAGAGGCTGAAATAAAAGGAAGAGCATTAGAGCATTAGTCCTTAATGATTCACGAACAGGGATAAATCTGCGGCTGTCATTGGTCAGCTCACTGCATGTGATTGATTGGTGGTGCAAAGTGGACCTGGTTGGTTTTACAGGAAGAAGAAGTGGAAAAGCAGAAGTGCATCTCAAGTCTCTAAAGGTGAGACTTGAGATGTCATATATAATTTCAAGAGAAAGAGACTGAGAAATGATAAAGCTAAAGGAGGGAGAGTGAACAATCCCTTAAAATGCAAGCGTGAAGTGTTCAATCCAATCCCAGGGTGCATTGCAACCTTTAATGAGACTCAATGCAAACACACAGCTTTGTATTCGATAGTAAAAACCTTCATCTGCTGGGCTACGATCTATTGGACGCCACGACTGATTTATCTCTACTGCAGTGTGCGTGTGTGTGTGTGTGTGTGTGTGTGTCAGAGGTCGCGTTAACTGAATATTTTCCGTCTATGACGGAATTTTTCCAAGAATGACGGAAAAATCTGAAAGCAGTCCGTCATTTTGACAGATTAGAACCCAACTCGGAACAGCGCCAAAATGTCCACCAGCGGCCCACATTATATTACATCCTTAGTGGCCAGGTCGACTGAGGGCGATCTACTGTACTCTACTGTAACTATTATTTAGTCATTCACACCCCTGTCCAGTTGGTGGCGAGTGTGTGCATATTAAGTAGCTATTTTCTAGTCTTGTTTTTGACCTCGTTGATTACCTCGTTCGCAAAATGTCACGGCAGCTGAGTGTCCGAAGCTTTTTTAATAAGCCCAGTAATTGTAATTGTGGTGTGGATAAACGAGGTGGAGGATGAAGGACAAGCCAGTAAGACTAAAACTGACAACGTTCAGCCAGCAGCAGAGGGACAAGCAAGTGGCAAGGAAAAATAGATCATTCATATTCGTTTTGACATGAAAAGTGACCGCAGGGTCGGTGTCTCTGTTCATCTTTTTTTTCTCTCCATGCCCTTAAAAGTTCTGTAAGAAGCATTAAAAAAAAAGCAATGAATGAACATTTGCTGCTTAGTACCCAAACAAAAAACATTAAATATGTCTCATCATTAAAACATGAAAAATAAAATGACGGGTAATAATGGATTATGACGGAAATTGTACAATCCTATCCGTCAGAATGACGGACAACGAAAACGTCTAACGCAACCACTGGTGTGTGTGTGTGTGTGTGTGTGTGTGTGTGTGTGTGTGTGTGTGTGTGTGTGTGTGAATCCCTATTTACAACATAGATGTTAAATGTCTTCTCTCTTCTCCATTGTCAGAGATGAAACTCATTCCACTTCCTGTTTTTCTACAGGCTCCTGTACATTATTACATTATTACACACACATTGTACACCTTTTCTCTCAATTAAATAAATATAATTATTATCTAATTAATGTAACTGCAGCCTTTAGTGACGTTTACATTCTAGAAGTAATGTTTAAACGTTTTTTTCGTAGTTCAAATTTCCACTTTTTACTGGATTTTCAAGGGGACATAACACAGGTGCTGTATGGACTGGATATGCTGTACATCATTGGGAGGGGTTTGCAGAAATGTGTATTGATATATAATCATAAAAAAACTCCCATTACATTATATGTTACATGTTAGATGCTTTTATCCAAAGCGACTTACATACTCAATACTGTGGGCAATCCCCACAGGAGCAATTTGGGTTGAAGTGTCTTGCCCAGGGACACAACAACATGCTGACTGCAGTGGGGTTTGAACCTGTGACCCCCTGATCCAAACACCAAGGCTATCCACTGTGCTATACCTCTCCACTCATAACTGGCATAATAAAGGTAAATAGAGAAACAGGTAATTATCACAAATACATTTAGACTCTAAAGTGGGTCTCTCCCAGAGGTGGGAGTAAGTCATACATGTGCAAGTCATGAGCAAGTCTCAAGTCTTAACCTACAAGTCTCAAGCAAGTAACAAGTCACTGTGGTGACTGGTGAGAGTCAAGCAAGTCATGTCAAGTCATTGCTCAGGTCAAGCAAGTCACAAGTCAAGTACGAAATTCTGATGAAAGTTTCCGCATTTAAATCAGTTAAAATGCAGTGGTTATGAAAAGTTTATTTTTATTTTCAACATAAACAGCAATGGAGAGTGTGGCGCTGAAATTATAACCCCATAAGTTCTAAAAGGGCTCAAAAGTGATAACAGGAGTAGGCCTACAACACAAATATTTTACATCAACATGTTAAGCCTCATGCCCTGGCCCTACTTCAGCAGGGTCACAGCATTTCTCCTGTCTAAGGTGCAGATTAATCGGGCAGTTCGATGTGTGTAGAGGTGTGTGTGTGGTTAAAAAGTAGCAGCCTGCGGTCGCTCTTTAGCTATCCTAATGAAAGTAAACACAGTGAAGGCGTTGCTTAAAAGGCACAGCTCTTTGCGCGCTGGTGCTGCACTTCTCAGAGGCGGAGTTACACGTCCCGCTGCCTCCTGGTGCTGTAGCGATTTCATGAAGTGAATGAGAGTCTGAGTTCGAAATATATCTAAAAGAATGTATGCACTGCCATTTCCCAACATAAACATTACAGTCTGCAATGAAACGGTTGTCTCCTGTGTGCTCCACTTCCTACTTGGCGCTCCGGTAACTTTCTCGTGCGAACGAGATACAGCATATATATTTTTTTTCATTACCCTTTAGGGGCTCCGTACAATACAAAAACAAATGCAAATATTTAATTTTAAAAAGTAAAGTCCTTTCGAGTCATCTGTCTCAAGTCAAGTCTCAACTAGGGTTGCAAAGTGGCGGAACATTTCTGTTAAATTTCCGGAAAGTTTCCATGGGAAGTTAAGCTGGGGAATTTTGGAAATATTCTATGCAAAATTAAACAAAAAACATGACATTTTAACAAAAAAATTTTAATTTAATTTTTTTTTTAAGAACAGTAGAACAGAATAAGTTTTAATTATTTTATTGAACAATTATTTGTTTCATTGAAGAACGAAAACAGGAATGTTGAGTTAAATATTACTCATCCCCCACAACCCCACTCATAAAAAAAATGAACAAAAACACACCCCCCATCCAAAGATCCCCACAAAGTCTCATTCAAAATGTTAAATGAAAAGAGCCCTTCTCCCTCCAAAAAGTCCCATTAAACATGCACATCTTCCTTTAAGCAATCCTCTGCATTTTTGCTAAACCCTTTCAGTCAATAGGCGCTTTCACACCGCAGTAGTTTTCCCACAAAGGTTCATCAGAATTTAGTTCATGAGAACTCTTTAGTTCTCATGAACTAAGTACAGCTCGCGTTCACACCGGAATAAGTCCCTGAGGGAGGCGGGAGGGCGGGGGCGTCTTGCTGAGGGGTGATCAATGAGACGCCCAACACACAGAGATTATTGGCCGCTGCTGCCATCTGCGATCCAAGCCGGAATAATTTGGCCAAATATTCCCGGGGGCACGCCGGGACACGCTGTGTCCGAGTGGCCCTGCACCCTAAGGATTCCCGCCATACCTGCCACCGGAGCCTTCGTCCACTCGAAGTCCCCGGCCGGAAGTCCCCGGAGTTGGGGACTGGCTTCAGTAGAAGCTGCTTGGACTCAAGGAGGAGAAAGAGCTGAGCAGCAACACCAGAACTCTGGAATTCAGAGGGACATCTCTCTCTCTCCTAAATATATTGCCATGGCAACCCCATAAATAATGGAAACTGCAGTGCATGCTGGGAGCCATCAGGCAGAATCCCATCCCAGCCAGCCCGCCCGCCCGCCCACCCGCAGTTTATTTCCCTTTATAAATCAAAATCAACTCGAAATGCGGCGCAGCTTTTGCGGGCTTCACGTAACGCCCATAGTTGCCTATAAATAGTCAAAGAAACGCCCATTCATTCATTCATTTTGACTGAATGCATGAAGAAGATGAAATGACGACAGAACAGCTAAAAAAGACATCTCACACCGTGTCAGATTTTGGTTATTTTGGGGAGGTCGAGATAAATCATATTGTTTGGTGGATGCAGTTTGAACCAGAGTAGCAGCATGGAGGTCGGATCGTCACCAAAATAAATAAATAAGTGGTCCGAAAAAGGTTCATGGCAAAATAAATACACATAGCCTTCCTCAGGCAGTGTGTTTGTACCGGGGACAGGAGACACCCCTTGATGAGAAACTGTAAGAAATGATCGGGGAATCCCTCCGGAGTGGAGTCATGACGACTGGATCTGAATTATTTGTTTGTATTTGGTGGTTTGTGTTACAGCTGTCGATCAGCTGTGCGCAGTGTCTCCACTGCAGCCTGTGCATCTCAACCCCCCCGCCCCACATATGGTGTTCTTAGTTTCCATACCTCCTGTGTTTTACGAGCAACTTATCAAGTATTGGCGAACGGCACAAAACATGATTAAACATGATAGTATAGAAAACCATGCTCTTATCTATATAACCTGTAGAAATGCAAAACGGCGTCAGTTTAAAGTAATTCTGTCCTTCTGTTTACCGCATCATTTATGAGAATACATTTCTTAACAAGAAAACTGAGGTTACCGGCTGTAACCCCAGATTCTATGAGTAAATGGCGCAGCCCTCTAAGGCTATCGCTATTGGGTAATCCCCCTGCGCACCCGCTCAGCACTGAAAAAATTGTAGTCCACGCCCACCCGCAAGGTGGGCCCCGCCCTCGGGCCTCCTTCCGGTATATATAGGAAGGAGGCCCGGCAATCTGCTCCCATACAAAATAACTTTTCTTCAGCTATTCGTAGAGCCAGTGGGGCCCAGCGCTTATAGGGCTGCGCCATTTACTCATAGAAACTGGGGTTACAGGAGGTAACCTCAGTTCTATTTCGTATATGGCTTCGCCCTCTAAGGCTATCGCTATTGGGTTAAGGGCGAAGCATGATGTAGTCTGCACCCCACTGGGTCCGCCCGGCACTAGAAGCACAGACACACCTGCTCAATAACACCCCATGCCTGTTGTGCCATGCGTAATGGTGCATCACCGTTAGGGCTGTAACGATACACTAACCTCACGATACGATACGATACACGATATTGAGCTCACGATACGATATATATCACGATATTCAGCCAACGATACGATTCGATATAATTCGATACACTTACATCATTTTTTGAAAGATTTCAAAGGGACAGTGTGATTTTGGTGACATCTTGTGAGTGTTCTATTGACTTGGATTGAATTAATTCAACTGAAAACTGAAAGCATCAATTATACAATATATGGCTCTGACTAGACAGAGAGTCTACAGCTTGCAAATGCTGGACAAAATGACTCAAAAGATGTGGTGAGAAAATTTGTTTCATTTATTGAAACAGTGCCAACTGTAGCTCACAAGCCTTTGAAACGTAAGTACATAAAGTGCAGTATCACAATGGACAATGGAGAATTAAAAGGTGCAGCAGGTGGCCTGTTCTGAACAGATTCTTTTACAGCATTTTTAGCTTAACACAGAATATGAGGTAGCCAATCATTCAAGTCACTAAGAACAACATTTAATGTAAAATGTACCTGCCAATAATTCAAGTCCAAAGGAGTAACATTTAAGCCAAAAACACTAAACAGAAAGGCTCCTCTCTACATAACTGCATCTACATTCTCTTCAGATTTTTGTTCAGGAATATAATCTGATCAACGTGGTCTAGGAGACGTGCACTTCTCTGAGCAGTGACGATGGCCCATTCCCAAACCGCCCTCTACACCCTACACCTCCGTTTGCGCGTTCACACGGAGGGTCCGCCTACGAGTGTGGAGCGGTGTGGAGGGGGAGTGGGCTATCAAGCCCTCAATCAGCGAGTCTGCAGCGGTGCTGACTTGAGACCGGTCTCTACCTGACCGGAATCGCGCTTCGTGTGTCCGCTGCTGTCAAGCTGTTAACAAGTAGTTCCAGCAAACATCCACTGATAAACTGCGATGTTAACAACATCATATGTTTTAACTTTGGATCATACCTGTGTTTAGTCTAGAAAAAGGTAAATGTGTGCATTTTATTATAAAGTTGTGTATATTTACAGACCGTTGCAAAAACTAAGAAGCTTATAAACATCAGGTTTAAAACTAAAAGAGCTTTGAAACACAATGAAAGATGTTAGGAGTTTTATTTAAGTTATTAATTTAAACTTTTTTTCTAAGAGATGTTGATTTGAAACCGTTGTTACATACAGTTACGGCATTTCCTGTTTCTGCCGGAGAGAGGGGAGGCCGTCCCAAAGCTTGCTGCTGTATTTACTCCCTCCATCTGACAGGAGGGAGCCTCGTTGAGCTACGAGTGTGGCTACAGACGGAGTTCACTCCGTCGAGGGAGTGGTTTGGGATTGGGCCGATATCTCCGGCGGTAGAGAAGACCCTCTCCAGTGTGGTTAATGTTTGCCGCCATTCTCCTGAACCGCTTCGCACTCACTGCGAGAAGAAGACACCGGCGTCTGTGTATCTAGAAATGCTCTACAGCGACACAAGCGGTTCGGCTGGCTGACGTAATCGCTCTTCATGCAAAGCGAACGGGGGGGAATGGGCAGCGAGCAGAGTGCCAGGCGGAACACGGGGGATTTGAATGGGAGTTAATGTATCGATACCCGCGGCTGAAATATCGATACTTTCTCGGGAAACAAAATACCGATATATATCGCAGGATCGATTAAATTGCACAGCCCTAATCACCGTCCCTGGAACATAGCAAAACATGCCTATCTTCCCTGACGGGGTGAAGGCTGGGAACAATACATACCCAGCCGCTGTGAGAAAGTGGAGACGAAGGTCCCACCTTGCCCGGCGATCACAGAAGGTGAACAGCAGCTCTCTGCATGTTAGACAGGAGAGCGCCCAGCTGGATCCCTGACGTCACTCACTCTGACAAGACACTCCGTACCAAAAATGTGTCAGAGGAAAAAAAGGAAACATCCCTCTCATAAGAGGGAAAAAGGGCTGCTCTCCGTGTGCCGAGAGGCAGGAGAGAGGCCCACAGCTGGATCCCTGACGTCACTCACTCTGACAAGACACTCCGTACAGGGTGTGTCAGAGAGGAATGGGAGACATCCCTTAAATACAATTGAATAAATGAACAGGGGGAAGACAAAGATGCAGTAGTGCAAATGTCTTCCACTGACATTCCTCCGTGCAAAGCCGTGGAGGAGGACATTCCTCTGGTGGCGTGTGCATTGATGTTCTCCGGGGGATACACCCCATGAGGAGACATATGCCTGCGACACAGCTTCACACAGCCAGTGTGACAGCCGTTGTGCAGACAGAGGCTGCCCGATCGAGCGCTCTCTATAATGCACAAAGAGGCGCTGAGAATGGCGCAAGGCAGCCGTGCGCGCCACTAGCAGGACAGCGCGCGCACAGGACAGAGGAGATGAGACGCGGCTTCTTCCTCCGACCTGTGAGGAGGGGGAAAGAAGCCATCCAAGGTGATCACTCATGACTCTAAAGAGCTTGTGATGACCTTTGGCATAAAAGCCGGGTTAGAGCGTAAAACAGCTGAACTGCCATCTCCTTGGATCCGGAGGCATGACGGAGCCACAGAGAGAGCAGACAAATCACTCACCCTTTTCGCTGATAGAGTCAAAAGTAATACTACTTTGGCTGACAACAGTTTAAGGGGAACCTGGTCTAAAGGTTCAAATGGGGCTTTGCTTTAGTGCGCGTAACACCAAAGCCAAATCCCACTGAGGCGCCAGTGCGCGTGACACAGGTCTGAGTCTCCATACTCCTCGCATAACACAGCTGCTGCGCTCTGCGAGCCCCTCTGTTCAATTCACCGGGAATATACATTGCTTTGATGAGAGCAACATGTGTGCGCGCCCAGAACAGCAGCCGCCTGGCTGCGTTCAGAAGCTGCGCAGAACGTACACCTCCCTGGCGATTGAGGTAGGCTGCTTCCATAGCCGTGGCCTGTTGTCTGTGCGAATCAACACATTGATTGTACAGCAACGGGGCGACTCCCCCGTTTTTTTCAGAGATTTAGACAATTAGCGGAGTAAAAACCGCGCAAGACACTGTTCCTGGGATGACAGGAGTGTTTCTTGTATCCCATGGAACTGCTGGGGGGGAGAGGCTTCTCTGTGATGTGCCGTAATGGTCGTCATGGCGACGAGCCACACCATCACCGCCGCTGCCCGTGAGGCACAAGGGCTGCGAGGGAGTTTCCACACGCTGCATTTCACTCCGTCTCTCATCATGAGGCGCGTACACGCCCAGGGGATGAGAGGTGTGTGCATGCTGTCCACACGAGGCGTTATAACGGTGCTCGTGGGTTATTATGATCGTGTGTAGGAGGCATATCTGGGACAGAGGAATACCGCGAGCTCTGCAGTTTATAAACCAATAGGTTAAAAACAGCAGGCTTCTGCAGCGAATGAACCACCTCTAGAGTCCTCCTGTTGGAAGAGACCCAGGGGTATCATCACGTGACCAGCTGACACCAACACAGAAAAGCTGCGTCACGGAGAGGGCTGTGTGGGTTGTGACACGCCGGAGGAAAGCTGTCAGTTCCTCCACTCGCTGCCGCGAGAGCCGCGCTCTCATGCTGGCTGAGTTTAATTCCACTCCCAGATAACGATTGTCTAAGAGGGAAGAGGACAGCTCTTCTTCCAATTTATTATGAAACCCAGGCTTTGACAGATGCGATACGAGATGTATCGTCTGTAAAGCGACTTCCTCTATGGAGCGAGCCAGCAATTAGCAGGTTGTCCAGAGAAAACCACACTCTCATCCCTCCTCTCTGTAGTGGCTCCAGCCTTCTCTACACAAAAATGCGAGGAGCCAGGAAATATCCGAACGGCAGACTATTGTCTGGTCTGATATTCCCTGAAATGAGAAAACGCAGGAATTTCCTGTGTTTTGGGATGATGGGTACGTGGAAGTATAAATCCTTCAGGTGGAAGTGAACCAGTCGTCCTGGTGAACACATTCCAGCACCTGTTTGATTGTCAGCATGTGGAATACTGACAGATCGAGGATGTCTCATTCCCCCAGTCTTTTTTCGGGATTACAAAAATAACGGGAGTAAAAACCCCTTATTTTCCTCCCTTTGAGGAACCCTGGAAATATCCTCTTTCAACAGGAGTTCCAGCAGCTCGGATTGGAGCGCAAGACATAGCTTCTGGGAGGACAGGAGTGTTTCCTGTATCCCATTGAACTGTGGGGGGGAGAGGCGAACTGCAGGACGTATCCTCTGCTGATCAGCCTGCTCATCCATCTGTCCATCAGACACACGCGCTGCCACTCTGAGAAAAACTGAGAGCGGGCGCACGTGCTCGAGATGTGTTTTTGGTCGTCATGGTGACGAGCCACTGTCGCCGCTGCCCGTGAGGCAACCCAAGGTGTGCTTGGACCGAAAGGGCTGCGCGGGGGCCTCCACACGCTGCGTCTCACTCCGACTCTCATCATGAGGCGCGTACACGCTCAGGGGATGGATGGAGGTGTGTGCAGTGCTGCCCACATGAGGCGTTATATAACGGCGCTCATGGGTTTATTATGACCGTGTGTAGGAGGCGTATCTTGGACAGAGGAATGCCGCGAGCTCTGCAGGTTATTAACCGAAGTTAAAACTGGCAGGCTTCTGCAGCGAGCCCTGCTGTCTACTTAATCAACAGATTAGTGGCAGCCGGCTTAATTAGCGAGCTCTGCAGTTTATTAACCGATAGGTTAAAACCAGCAGGCTTCTGCAGCAAGCCCTAGGCGCCGTGGCGCTGCGGGCGCTGCTGCTGGGGGCACTCAGCCTGGAATACTGCTCATTCCCCCGTTCTGGTTTCTCTGCGATGTGCTGGTCGTCATGGTGACGAGCCACGCCATTGCCCTCGCCGCCGCTGCCCGTGAGGCGAAAGGGCTGCGAGGAAGCCTCCACACGCTGCGTTTCACTCCGGCTGTCATCATGAGGCGTGAACAGGCTCAGGGGATAAGTGGAGGTGTGTGCAGTGCTGTCCACATGAGGCGTTATAACTGCGCTCATGGGTTATTATGACCGTGTGTAGGAGGCGTATCTCGGACGGAGGAATGCCGCGAGCTCTTCAGGTTATTAACCGATAAACCGGTTAAAACCAGCAGGCTTCTGCAGGGAGCCCTGCTGTCTACTTCATCAACAGATTAGTGGCATCCGGCTTAATTACCGGCTCTGCTTCCTCGGAGGCTCTCGCGGAGCAGACCAGGAGCGGGGGAGCCTCACTCCCCTTTGTCTCGCCGCCGGGAGACCCTGTCGCTGGGGTGGCGGGGGAGCGGAGACATGGGACGGAGCCCCTGCAGCCGCCGAAGGGCGAGTCTGACGCCGAGGCGGTTGCTGTGGGCGTCTCTCCGCTTGCGGCCTCCTGTGGCCGGCGTGGACGCCGCGGCTGCTGCGGTCGTTGGTGCCGCTGTGGGCGCTCAGCAGGCTGGAGCCAGCTGACATGCTGGCGTATGCCGTCCGCCTGTTCCGCGGCAATCTTCATGAACTCCACCATGGCGTGGAACTGGGGTCCTAACAGCCCGTACGGGCTGATTGGAGCGTCCAGTAGCACTTTTCTGGCCGTCTCCGTAACAGACTCCTGCTGCATGTGGCGCTGGATCTGTGTCACCCACGCGGAAATCCTCGTCTGGGAGACAGCGACGGACAATGTGAGCAAGCGACCTGCTGGCTGAGAGCCGCGTCCGCGTGCTCTGGCCCCAGACAGGATTCGCACATTGCGTGCTGGTCATAGCTCATGATATATCCTGAGCCACATGAGGGACAATTTCAGACGCAGTTGTTGCTCATGATGTTTAATGGTTCTTTGCTTCAGTAACTACCTAGGTTTGCTGAAGAAAAGAGGGAGCAGATTGCCGGGTCTCCTTCCTATTTATACCGGAAGGAGGCCCGAGGGCGGGGCCCACCTTGCGGGTGGGCGTGGACTACAAGTGTTTCAGTGCTGCGTGGGTGCGCAGGGGGATTATCCAATAGCGATAGCCTTAGAGGGCAAAGCCATATACGAAATAGAACATAATCGAGGGGTGATCAATAACATATCTGTATTTATTTATTTCTCCAAGTTATGTTTTTGTGTGCACTGAGGATTCTCAAACAGGCGTTTGTTTAATTGAGATGGCTTTAATCAATGTTTGAAAATGAATTATTCATATGTGGTAAATAAGAGTTAACATTTTATTTATGGTATTATTTCCACATATTTCTCTCCATTCTTCCTTCTGCCAACGGTGTCGCAGTTTCTCGTCTCTCCCGTTTTTGTGTGTATGCATGGGGCAGAGTTTGCGTGGAGGACCGCACATTTTCCCGTCAAGTTTGTTTTTTATAAATCGCAAACATTGCATAGAAACTGGCGTACGCCATCTTTTGAGCGTACGCACCGTTTATAAATGAAGCCCCAGACCTATGGTTCAGACTCAGATATATATTTTTGTAGAATGTGTTTTTGTGTGTTTTGGACTGTTGGCCAGACATAACCGACATTTGATGATGTGACCATCCACTCAAGGCTTTTTTACCTTTTAGTAGACATGTTGCAGTTGATAACAATAACATTGCTATACCACAATTCTGGATAAGGTGCTTTTTAAAAGCAGTATTCCCTTTACACAGTAGCAGTTAAAATATTTCTTGTACATTTCAACTTAAACCTTAATTAATATAATCAAATCAAATGTGAAACCAAAGCTATTTGCCACTGCCAGGGATTTAACGTGTTACCTGGTTTGTTATAGAAGTTCCCCTCAAAGTCCAGAGATAACCAAACTTTGCAGTGGTTAAAATAACTCTGGTTCTATCAACTCCTCCGTCTGAAGAGATGTAAAATGTCCATGTCAGAGTTCTGTACCTTCCTCCATGTTTCTGTCCCCGCCACTTCTTTCTGTTTCTGTTCATGTGAGCACTGCAGCAGTCTTAGGCCCGCCCCTATGCTCTCATTGGTTAAGACGCGTGATGACGCCCATCCTTTCTATCCTGAGCCCGGACGCGAGAGAGAGATCAGATCAGCTGCTGAGTCTGACGGAGCCCCGCCCACTGCTCATGTGATTGGCTTAGAATGAAGGAGACATCCGATTGGCTATAGATAGAAAAAATTACAAGTACCAATCGGATGAGCGTCAGGGGAGTCTCAAAAAACCCACACACGAATGCACAGCGATCCGTGCACAGAAAGCGGTTTGTGTTTGTAGGTGCAGAGGATTTAAACAGAAAACAAATATGTGAGGATCAAAAATACATATGTAAAACTTTTTTCTGTATTTGGATTTTATTTACATGTACAGTATATGAAACGGAACAAATGTGTGTGTGCATTGAAAAACACAAGTGTGGATCATGAAATACAAGTGTGAATCCTTCTGTGTGCATGTGTGTATTATGAGACTGTTCTGAGCCCATATGCCCAGCCCTAACTACTAATCTGCCTTGAAAATCCAACCTTTGTTCAAAGCAATGAACAGTGTGATGCATCACGTGTTTAAAATCTCTGCGCGTAAAACAAATAATACAATCTAATCCACAAATCGGGCAAATTAAACTATTGTAGGCAGCAGAAATCTAGGTAGTTAGTAGGAAACCATGGGATGGAAGGCAGCCCCTCTGCTGTCTGAGGAACACTGAGGGCTGTCCCATCGCCTGTATACGTGCAAATACATAATGTGGCAATATCCATACACACAAAGGCATGCATAAGAAATGCGTGGCAAACCTTCTCAGTGGCACAGTAACACCCCCCCCCCCCACACACACCGGTGTGCTGGAGGGGGTTGGGATGTATGTCTCCATCCTACCAGCTGTCAGATTCCGCCCCTCCTCATCCCCTAAATATATTGCCATGGCAACCCCATAAATAATGGAGGCTGCAGTGCATGCTGGGAGCCATCAGGCACACACACACACACACACACACACACACACACACACACACACACACACACACACACACACACACACACACACACACACACACACACACACACACACACACACACACACACACACACACACACACACACACACACACACACACACACACACACACACACACACACACACACACACACACACACACGATTCGTGTGGATTTCAGCTCTGCTTTGGAAACAGCGAACGGACGTTCTAAAGTGCCGAGGAGGAGGCCGTGAGTAAGCCATGCCGGCCCGGAATTCATGAATGAAACGCTGTTTACAACGGGATCGCTTCGTCAAAGAATGCAAGTACTGATGTGGGCATGGTTACAAATGTTTGAAAAAACGAAACGGGAAATCCATCCAGTGACATCCTGATGCTTACTGAAGATAATCCGCAATTGCTGTTGGAATGCTTAAACAATTAAATGCATTAACGAACTATCACGCAGTTAAGGAAGCGGACGTTAAAGGAATGTTTGGCACAAAAACAGGATTCACGAAGAGCTTCTTGGAAATATTAATGACTTTATTTCATGTGGATTAATTGAAGAAAAAATAAAAATAAACGATGGATCCTGATATTCCTCCAGCTGATGTTGCCGCGGCATTACATTACATTGCATTTGGCTGGCGCTTTTATCCAAATCGACTTACAATAAGTGCGTTCGACCAACAAAATACAAACTTGAAGAAAACAGAATCATATACACAGGGTTCTTACACCTTTTCCAAAGTCAAACTCAAGCACTTTTCAAGCATTTTCAAGGTGCATTTTCAAGCTTTTCAAGCAGCGTACAGCTGTTGTAAATTACATATTTATATGCACATACTTATACTCAAATGATTATTTCCCTACCTCACATTAAATCAGATGTTCTTTATGCTATAAACAACCAAATGTGTTTTTCGTAATAGCATTCTACATAAGGATGAAAAATTAAAGATAAGAAAACAAAGTTTAATATTGTAAAATGAGTGACCCATATCATATATAGTAGACTGGGCATCCCATATAACCTGGCTGAACCAATATAAAACAATCAGCCAACTAACTTTTCAATAAATTCTTTATTAACATTTTTAACATTTTTGAGGTCCTTTTTGGGTGGCAGTAAACATACGGACCTCCAAGGTTAGGACAAAACCATTGAAACACAAAGCTGATATAAAAAAAAGCGTGTGCAGAGATCCTCTTTCTGTGTAAGAGTTTTGGAGGTTTCCAGGGAATTTTTTTCAGAATCTGAAACTTTTATTGCCAAAATCTCCCGATAAATACATGTTTGAAGCTTGTAAAGGGAAGATGACAGCTCTCCCTCGCGCTAATGCTTTTACGTAGCGATGCTCCCCCCTCCCTCCCGCTGACATTATGAATGTATGGCGTAAAGTAATCATAGATAACACGGCAGGGTCCATTACAGTTAGTTTTCATCTGATTTCAAATAAACAAAGTCTTGGCTTTCAGAATATTAAATATTAAATTAAATATGATAAATACAACTTTGAAGCTTGTAACGGCATAATTACAAGCGGAGAACGGAGTAACTTTACGTCAAAGCAGGCATAACAACAGCCGGTGTTTCTCGTGAGTGTTTTCCCCGGGAAACTAACACAATACACACAAACGCAAAAATACACAAACACAGACACACAGGGTATATGCAGGAATCCTGAGGTCAAATTTAATACCTTTTAAGACCTTTTTTAAGACCCTTTCCATACATGTTAAGACCTCATCGCAACTTTGAGTTTTAACCGGTTAGATTGGCTACACACTTTACCTCACATTTACTATATTGATTGTAAGATAGCACAACTAAACAGAGTGCAGACAGACTACTGAAGCCTCCTCTCCACATGAACTTCAACCTCTCTGTGAAGGTCAGGTTTAATGCAGTATGCTGCTTTGTTGCTTCTGTACTCTGTGCTCTTTCATTCCAGTAAAACTTCTCAGAAACCATTAGAAACCAGTATTTGACCAATAAACAAAACAATTGACAAAACTTTGAACTATGAAATATGTTAAACTTTGGTGAGTTTCAGCGGGGTAATGCCATATAGGAGCTCCCTCTCAAATACCCAGGGGTTAAATTGGGCTGGGGCTGTCCGGGGCTAAGCCCTGGCACATAGGACGATGCTCTGATGTCATCACCCTCACACATTTGTCATATGTTTACAAAAGACAATAGCAGATCTCTGTGACCGGATATAGTTTGGCTTAGACCCCGGCCCCACGAGGACGCATACGGTAAAACGCATACGCAAACGCAAAAAAGTCTTCCGTTCACACGCATTAGATTCATTAATGTGTCCGTTCACACTAGACCACTGGAAATGCTGGAAACGCTGTAGTACATATGTCAGGCCTGTAAGTGGCGCTGCTGCCGCCACAAAATACACCAAAAGCAGCGAAGAAGACCCCGGAGCATGGTTGCCATGGTTGCCCTTCTGTTTATTCTCCGCGGTGGACGGCGTGTTCTCCTGCTGTATATCTCTCAGGTAGTCCACCAGCAGATGAAAAACACCCACCTCTCGGCCTCTTCCAAGGGACGAGGGAACCGTGCGGCAGAGTTTCCGTTAAAAAAAATGTTCCGCCGGTCAACATGTCTGTTAAAGTTTAAATCTTCCGTACAAAATTAGAAAAGTGCCGATCTGAGGTCTTCTTTGTTATTTATTGAGCTTTAAAACAAATTGATAACAACTCTGTTCTCTGTATAATAATATTTAATAAACGGTGCCTGCCTCTCTTTTCCTCCCCCTCTTCTGACAGCCCAGCAGCAGCAGGAGACGTGGGGAGAGGGAGGCGGGCTATTTCATCGTTATCAGAAAATGATCATATAGGGCTTACACACGGAGCCGTTGGACCCCCAGAGCGTTGCCTATGCCAGTCTACCCACCTTGGGACCCCACCTTGGGACCCCCCCCCCCCACAGATCGGAGTAAGGCAACGAAACTTAAAATAAGAAGCAGCATTTTTACGGCGCGCTATGCATGGGGCCGCCTTGAGGGGGTTTCCCGACATGTCGTTTCAGTAAATTAAAGGGTGTTTCATGTTGACGCTCCTTTTTATTATTGTCACCTGTATAAGCAATTATCCCACATCGAGTTCGCTAACATTACTAGCTTAAACAAACGTAACATGCAACGTTAGCCTAATCCAAAATGCTCTACTACGGCTTACCTTTCATATGGCTCGTCAGCGCAGACTCTCCCATCGCGAATAATTGAAATTCTTTGTGGCAAACTGTGCAGAAGGCGAATCGTTGGGTTGATCCTCGTTTTAGCCACAGCTTGTATTTCTTTTCGGATAGCCAACGCTCGTTAAAACGGCAACCTCCTGGCATACTGTCATTCTCTCATTAGAATGCCCAGGTCACACAAAATAAAACACTTGCAGGTCGCGCGCATAGCGCGGGAAGGCCGGAGCGGAGCTGTTTTATGTAGAAGCGAAGCAACTAAGCTCGCTCCGACTTCTTTATTTTCCTTTAATCTAAAAAGCGAACTATTCAGTCAGACAGCAATTTATTGTAAAAGTAAAGCATTTACAATTTCAAGCACTTTATCTCAAATCCAAGCACCATTCCCAAAATTCAAGCACTTTTCAAGTCATGAAAACACCTCGTAAAAATTCAAGCATTTTCAAGGATTTCAAGCACCCGTACGAACCCTGTATACAGTAAGTACATCAGGTTTCCTAGAGCTAAAACATTTCAAGTGCTACTCAACTGGCTTTAGATAAGCCGCAATGAGGGATCTGCAGGACATGAAGGAGCCGGACCTGCCATCCAACCTACGGCTCATTCTTTCAAAGTTACCTTATAAACTAAGGGAGAAGTGGAGAACAGCAGCTTGGATATTCTGGAGCGGAGCCATCAAAGAGCAAGATTACATGACCTTGTTGTATTTATTGAAAGACAAGCTAGAATACTTCAAGACCCTCTCTTTGGTGACATTCCCGATCAACTTAACAGTACAAAGACGGCTTTCAAGACCAAGACTCTTGTTGATTCATATCGAAATAAGAGCAAAGGGAGCAGTTTTGCAACCACAGTGGCTATAGTGTCAGACAGCCGTGCAGAGAAACCCAAAGAAGACAAATATCCTGTTAAAAGCTACATTTCCTCCACTAACAATGACACCTCATGTACCTTTTGTACAAGTAAACATCCTTTAGCTGAATGCCATAAAATACATTCAGTATCTCATGAAGCTAAAATTTAGTTTTTGAAAGAGAAGGGACTATGCTTTGGTTGCCTGAAGGTGGGGCACTTGAGCAGGAACTGTAACAGGAGAATGACCTGTAAAATCTGTCATGCTAAGCACCCAACTATTCTGCACATTAAAAGATCTTCAAAGCCTGAAACTGAGAACTTTAAACATCATAAAGCAGAGCAGAAAAGTGGAGGAGCAAGGCTTGAAGAGACATCCATCAGCAGTGCTCTTGTTTCAGTAGGAGAAGGTGAAGGAATCGGGGCTGGTAAAGACAGCATACTTGCCATAGTGCCAGTGAAGGTGAAACTCTACCATGGAAATAAAAGTATACTGACCTATGCATTCCTGGACCCTGGTAGTACCGACACATATTGCACAGAGGGGCTCATGAGGCACCTTGGTGCTAGAGGATGGAGAACTGAAGTCCTTCTTCAAACGATGGGAACAGAGAAAACAGTCAGGAGTTTTGAGGTAACAGGTCTAGAAGTGGGCAATATGGAAGATGCACATATATAAACTTGCCAAAAGAACAAAATCCCTGTTACCAAAATAAATATTCTTACCCAGGCGGACCTCAAGAAATGGCCTTATCAGCAGGACATCCAAATAAAAGAAATAGATGCTGACGTGGGACTTCTTATTGGAGTAAATACTCCAAAGGCTAAGGAACCATAGAGAGTTATAAATAGCCAAGGAAATGGCCCATATGCAGTGAAAACACTGTTAGGATGGGTCGTTAATGGTCCACTTAATGCTTCCACAGATCTGGATGATGAAACCCCCGTGGCATTAGTGAAGAGGATCTCAATTGTTCACCTTGAGAAGCTAATTGAAAGACAATATATTAACGAATTTCCAGAGAAAGAGTATGAAGAGAAAAGACAAAATGTCAGCTGATGACCGAAAGTTCATGCAGATTGTATCAAACTCGGTTTCTCTTAAAGATGGCCACTACAATTGACCTCTTCCTCTAGATCAGGGGTCGGCAACCCGCGGCCCTTTAAGCCCCCCCCTCTGGCTCCCTGAGCTTAGACAAAAATAAGAAGGAAATAAAATAAAAGTATTTGTAGGACTATTTATATTTTGTTGCACGGTTGAAAATGTTTCGTATCTTGTATTTTGAGGTGATACTGTGACACATAAATGAAAAACAAAACGGTTTTAATTAGGTAAACTAAAATGTGCGTCACATCCTGCTACGGTCCCGCGTGAGCGCCTTTTCCTGCGGGTGAATAACCTGACCCCCGGCTCGATGAGCGAACTATGGATAAATCAAAGAAAAGTACCGGAGGAACACAGGATTTAATTCTGTGTGGACAGAGTTATATGCTTTCACAGCAAACGATGCTGGTTTACCGGTATGTTTGAGATGTAGAGAGAAGTTGTCAACGGTGCTGCTGCAGCCTTTACGTATCGAGGAACAACACGGAGAGCAAGACAGCTGACGATCTTCAGTCATAATTCAATGGGGTATGTAATTTATTTTAGAAAACAATTGTTGTTATATTCCATGGAATGCTTTTAACGTCCCGATAGCAATGAATATATTAAATGCTTTGACAATAAATACATACAAAAATTAATCTCTGGAAGCCGTAGCGCTGTAAAAAGCACGGCATTTTAGCCGGCTCGGCTAAAATAACTGGATGGCCTACCTGCCTGTCAGCCTTCCATCTGTGCACACATTTATTTATGGCCTCATTGATGATGCGCGTTCGTGTGTGTTGGAGGAGGGGCTCTGTAAGAAAGTCTGAAGGAAGAGGCATATTTTTTCCGGTTGTGTATTTTCAAATTCTAGCGCACTCGAGCTGGTTTCTCCATTCTTACCTACCCTACCTTTAACTCTTTTTAGGGTGCAACTATATGTTTTATTTATTTCAAAGTGGGCCCATTTTAATAATATTTTTTTTCCTTCAAATGTGCAGAGGACTCCCCAAGTGCTGTGTTTAATTTATTTTAAAGTAGGCCTGTGTATTATTTTTAATTCTCCTTATAGGAGTTCTTTGTTTCTTATTAGAGGTTAATAGTTTTATATAATGTAATAAATAGCCTAATACATGCAAAAAAACGTAGTTTGTGTCTGATATAACAATAAATAAAACTTTATTAGCTATCAAGCTATGAAATATGTTTTGCGGCTCCAGACAAAAAAATGTTTTGGAAAAAGGAGCAAAATGGCTCTTTTGGTCAAAAAGGTTGCTGACCCCTGCTCTAGATAATCCAAACATTATCATGCCGCTAAATGGCAGAGCAACGAGCAATGTCACTAAAAAGGAAATTCCAGAAGGATCAGACTTATGCAGCTGAGTATAAAGGCTTTATGAGTGACATTATCGAAAAAGGATATGAAGAGAAAGTACCATCGAACGATCTACATGTGGAAAACGGCAAAGTGTGGTATATACCCTATCATGGTGTCTATCATAAACGTAAAAAAACGATCCGTGTGGTCTTTGATTGTGCATCATCCTATAAAGGTAAATCCCTCAACAGTGTACTCCTTCAGGGCCCTGACTTGGCAAACTCATTGATTGGTGTTCTACTCAGGTTCCGTCAAGAGCCCATCGCCATTATGGCAGATATTGAGGGGATGTTTCACCAAGTGCGTGTAAACGAGGAGAACATAAACTTGCTGAGATTCCTGTGGTGGCCTGAAGGAGAAACCAGCACAAATCCGGAGGAATACCGGATGAGGATCCATCTCTTCGGAGCTGTTTCCTCTCCAAGCTGCGCAAACTTTGCATTGCGAAGAACAGCTGAGGACAACTGTGGCAAATTTGATGGAGAAGTGGCAGAAACAATCTAATCAAATTTCTATGTGGATGATTGCCTCAAGTCGCTAGCAACAGAAAATCAAACTATAAGCTTTATTAGGTCTCTCTGAGAAATATGTTCCCTTGGTGGATTCAAGCTGACGAAATGGATAAGTAATAATCGAGTGGTGCTAGCATCCATCCCTGAGGAAGACAAGGCTAAACAGGTGAAAAACTTGGATCTGGACAGGGAAAAGCTGCCACATGAAAGAGCACTAGGGATGTACTGGGACATTGAAAATGATATATTCAGTTTCCGTGTGACTGTGAACAACAAAACCCTTACAAGAAGGAGTATACTTTCCACTGTCCGTTCTATGTACGATCCTCTTGTTCTTCTCGCCCCTTTCATATTGAAGGCAAAGCAAATACTTTGATTACTCTGTAAAGCCCAATATGGATGGGATGAAGAAATTCAAGTGGAACTCTCAAAGCCATGGCAGAAGTGGCTCAAGGATTTAGACCAGCTGGCCAGATTTCCAAATTGACAGGTGTGTAAAACCCAAGAACTTTGGAAGAGTGAAAACTGCACAGCTACACACCTTTTGTGATGCAAGTGTGCATCTAGACCGGGTGAGGACACTACCTATTGACTCAGCAATCACTGTAAGTTATATTTTTGTTTAAATAGACTTCTATGTTTCATTTATTCTACACTGTATAAATGTTCTGTAGTTATTGTAGCTAAAATGGCGCTTTTGAGAGATTTTAAATCTCAGATCTGCTCAACTAAACCTGTTACACAGGTCTCAGTGGGTCACGCGTCTCAACCCCGCATTACAATAGGCAGGAACACTCTGCTGATTGCGTGAAGTACAAACAGCGTGACTTAGTAATCCCTCAGCTAAAAATCACTCAAATACCGCATTTTAAAATCTGAATAACTCAGCGTGCATCTAGACCGGGTGAGGACACTACCTATTGACTCAGCAATCACTGTAAGTTATATTCTTGTTTAAATAGACTTCTCCGTTTCATTTATTCTACTCTGTATAATTATTCTGTAGTTATTGTAGCTAAAACTGCGCTTTTTAGAGATTTTAAATCTCAGATCTGCTCAACTGAACCTGTTACACAGGTCTCAGTGGGTCACGCGTCTCAACCCTGCATTACAATAGGCAGGAAGACTCTGCTGTCGCCCATCAGCTGAAGAGAATTAACTAATTAAAGGGGCATGGCTCCACAGCTGTGAGAACTCAGCAATCAGGTGTCCATCTTAGGTAGCTCTTTCCTGGAGTGTCAGCTTCAGCGTCAGACAGACGAAGACTGACAAAGACGTTGGAGTCCTGCGGGAGTCACGAGGGAGGCAAAGAGGAGGCAAATCCTACTTTGATTGAGCTAAGTATCGCTGGTGTTTTATATTATTTTCTTTGGTTTTCTAGCCCCTCTACTATAATCATGTGTATTTTCTCCATTCCTGTTCATGTGTCTTCTCGCAATTATCACTGGCCCGGTGTATCTCCTAATCGATATAACCGGCCTGCTCTCGTCTATCCCACATGCTCCACCGAGATCCAACATCTAGTTTCAGGTGGCCTGTGGAACTGCCAGTAAGCTGTTCCTAAGGCTGACTTCATCTCTGGCTACGCTTCCCTGCAGTCTCTGGATTTCCTTGCTCTCACGGAGACCTGGATTACTCCTTCCAACACATCCACCCCAGCAGCTCTCTCCACAGCATGTTCCTTCTCCAACACACCCAGACCCTCTGGCAGAGGAGGTGGCACTGGTCTCCTGCTCTCTCCCAACTGGAGCTTTTCCCTCTTCAAGCTACCTAACTTCACTCCTTCCACCTTTGAATTCCATGCCGTCACAGTAACCCATCCTATACAATTAACCATTGTTGTTCTCTACCATCCACCAGGCGCCTTGGGAGACTTCTTGGAGGAATTAGATCATCTCCTCTCACACATCCCTGAAACTGGCCTTCCCGCTGTACTTCTCGGAGACTTCAACCTCCAGACAGGGAAGATAGACAAACTAACATCTCTGTTAACCACCTTTGCTTTCTCACTGTCTCCATCCCCACCAACTCATAAAGCTGGCAATGTCTCTGTAAACCCGCTCCACACATCCGATCACTTTTTCATTTCATTCTCTCTAACCCTTTCCAAACATAACAAACTAATCTCTTCTCATCCTGAACCTGTCCGCCGTAACCTCCGTTCCCTCTCCCCTTCTACCTTTACCACATCGGTGCTCTCAGCCCTCCCTTCCTCTGACTCGTTTCAACTCCTGCCTCCAAACTCTGCTGCAGAAACTCTCCTCTCTACTCTCTCATCCTCTCTGGACTCTCTCTGTCCTCTCACATCTCGGCAGGCTCGTCAGTCCCCTCCTGCTCCCTGGCTAAATGACGCACTGCGTTCTAATAGAACCATCCTTCGGGCAGCAGAGCGGAAACGGTGAAAATCCAAACACCATGACCTCCTAACCTATCAGGCTCTCCTCTCCTCTTTCTCCGCTTCGATCTCTCAGGCAAAAAGCAGTTTCTTTCAAGATAAGATCCAATCTTCCAATTCCAATCCCCAAAAACTATTTTCAATCTTTTCCACCCTTTTGGACCCCCCCAAAGCCCCTTCCCCTCCTCCCTTCTGTCAAGCGACTTTGTTAACTACTTCGAAAAAAAGGTTGATGATATTCGCTCTTCTTTTTCTGACTCACCTTTACTCACCACTGGGTCACCAGACCCTCCTTTCACCCACACACTAACCTCCTTCTCCCCTCTCTCTCCAAGTGAGGTTCTTACCCTCATTACCTCTGCCCGTCCTACCACCTGTCCTCTGGACCCTATCCCCTCAAACCTCCTTCAGACTATCGCTCCTGATATTCTACTGTTTCTCACCCATTTCATCAACACTTCTCTAACTTCTGGTCACTTTCCAAACTGTCTCAAGGAGGCAAGAGTAAACCCTCTCCTAAAGAAACCCACTCTCAACCCGTCTGATGTTATAAACTACAGGCCTGTCTCTCTCCTCCCGTTCCTGTCTAAAACACTTGAACGCGCTGTCTTTAAACAACTCTCCTGTTATCTCCATCAGAACAACCTTCTGGATCCGCACCAGTCTGGTTTCAAGGCAGGTCACTCAACAGAAACTGCTCACCTTGCTGTCTCTGAGGAACTGCACACTGCTAAAGCAGCCTCCCTCTCCTCTGTCATCAACCTTCTGGACCTGTCTGCTGCATACACGGTGAACCATCAGATCCTCCTTCGCACTCTCCAAAAACTTGGAGTTTCAGGCACTGCACTTTCCCTCCTCACCTCATAGACCGCACCTACAGGGTAACTTGGAGAGGGTTGAAGTCCGACCCTTGTCAATTTACTACAGGGGTCCCTCAGGGCTCTGTTCTTGGTCCCCTCCTCTTCTCCTTGTACACAAACTCGCTCGGATCAGTCATTAGCCCGCATGGCTTTTCATACCACTGCTACGCTGAAGACACCCAATTAATTCTGTCCTTTCCCCGCTCAGACACCCAGGTCGTCGCACGCATCTCTGCTTGTCTAGCTGACATCTCTCAGTGGATGTCTGCTCATCACCTTAAGCTCAACCTTGACAAGACTGAACTGCTTTTCCTTCCGGGAAAAGATTGTCCCACTCTTGACCTAACAATCAACATCGGCACCTCTGTTGTTTCCCCGACTCAGACTGCAAGGAATCTGGGTGTGATCCTAGATAACAAACTGTCCTTCACTTCAAACATCGCTGCTACAACCTGCTGCTGCAGATACACGCTTTACAACATCAGGAGGATACGTCCCCAGCTGACCCAGAAAACAGCGCAGGTTCTGGTCCAGGCTCTCTTCATCTCGCGCCTAGACTACTGCAACTCCCTCCTGGCTGGTCTACCTGCATGTGCCGTCCGACCTCTGCAGCTCATCCAGAATGCAGCGGCTCGTCTGGTCTTCAACCTTCCTAAATTCTCCCACACCACGCCACTCCTCCGCTCTCTTCACTGGCTTCCGGTAACGGCTAGAATCCACTTCAAAACACTGGTACTTGCGTACCATGCTGCGAATGGATCTGGCCCTTCCTACATCCAGGACATGGTTAAACTGTACACCCCAGCACGTGCACTCCGCTCTGCATCAGCCAAACAGCTCGCTGCACCCGCACTGCAAGGGGGACCCAAGTTCCCATCAGCAAAAACACGTGGGTTTGCTATCCTGGCTCCAAAATGGTGGAATGAGCTCCCCATTGAAATCAGGACAGCAGATAGCTTGCACATCTTCCGGTGCAGACTGAAAACTCATCTCTTTCGACTCCACTTCCAGCGATAGAATTACTAACAAATAACTGCTAACAGAGCACTTATATACTAATAAAGGACTGGCTTATCTAAAGCCAGTTGAGTAGCACTTGAAATGTTTGGCTCTATGAAACCTGATGTACTTATATAATTCTGTTTTCTTCAAGGTTGTATCTTCCTGGTCGAATGTACTTATTGTAAGTCGATTTGGATAAAAGCGTCAGCTAAATGTAATGTAATGTAATAATGCAAGTGAAGAAGGATACGGTACAGCAAGTTACCTGAGATTCACCAATGACATGGAGAAGGTACACGTAGCCTTTGTGATGGGAAAATCAAGAGTTACCCCACTAAAAGTCATGACAATTCCAAGGTTGGAACTCACTGCTGCTACATTGGCTGCACGAATGGACAAAATGCTCCGATCAGAGCAACAAGGAAAGCTTCTGGAATCAGTATTGTGGACTGACAGTCAGTCAGTACTGAAATATATTCGAAACAGGACTAAGAGGTTCCACACATTCGTGGCAAACCGGGTTAATGTTATTCATAACCTCACAAAAGTGAACCAGTGGCGGTTTGTAGACTCCAAAAACAACCCCGCTGATGACGCTTCAAGAGGACTGAGCATTGAATCCTTTTACAGTTCAAAAGGATGGCTTCAGGGTCCAGAATTCTTGAAAATATCTGAAGCACAGTGGCCAAGTATTCCAAAAGAACTTGTTTCTCTCCTTCCAGATGACCCTGAAGTACGCAAAGAAGTTATTGTCAACAGCATTGTCACATGTAAGATGGAAAAAAACTCCAACAAGCAAGCTCTTGGACTATTACTCTTCATGGAATGACCTAAAAAGAGTTGTTGCATGGATAATGAAATTAAAAACAATCCTCCTGCAGATGAGAAAAAAAAAAAGATGGCTCCACTGATCTTGGAGCAAAGCAGGATAAAGGAAAGAGACTGAAGGATCAGACTTTCAGTAGAAGACACAGAAAAAGCCATTATTTGCCACGAGCAGAGATAGCATTTCAAAGAGGAAATTGCCTTGTTGGAAAAAGGAAAACAATGCAATAGAGGAAGCCCAGACAAGCCGGACCCTATCATTGATGCCGGGCTTCTGAGAGTTGGAGGAAGAACTAGAAAGATGGCTATGCCAACTGAGGTCAAACATCCAATGATTCTACCGAAACATTCTAATATTTCCAAGTTGATATTAAGCCATATCCATAATCAAGTTGGTCACTCAGGAAGAGGTCACATGCTCTCCAAACTCAATCAACGTTACTGGCTATCCGCTGCTAACTCTTCAGCAAGGAGGATCATAAAGAACTGTGTGTTTTGCAGACGCCTACAGGATAGAGCTGTAGAGCAGAAAATGGCCGATCTCCCACTTGATCGAATAACACCTGATCTTCCACCTTTCACTCATGTAGGCATAGACTATTTTGGACTCATCGAGGTGAAACGTGGCCGATCTCATGTCAAAAGATGGGGAGTAATCTTTACCTGCCTGGTAAGCCGTGCTGTCCACCTGGAAGTTGCCAGTCATTTGGATACAGCTGCATGCATAAACGCTCTTCGTCGATTCATCTGTCGTAGAGGCACAATAAAGAGCATCAGAACAGATCGAGGCACCAACTTCATCGGCACGCAAAAGGAACTGGAGGAGTCTGTAAAACAACTGGATAACAACAAAATCAAGCAAACACTACTCAAAGAAGGAATTGATTGGACGTTCAATCCCCCCTCTGGAGCTCACCATGGCGGAGTGTGGGAAAGGCTAATACGACTGGTTAATAAGATCCTCCATTCTGTCTTGAAGGAACAAACATTGGATGATGATGCTCTGCACACGTCCTTGTGTGAGGTTGAGGCAATAATGAACGATAGGCCAATCACAACAGTGACAAATGACCCAAACGACCTTGAACCCCTCACACCTATTCACCTACTGTACTTCAGTTAAGAACAAATCCAATCTTGCCCCCAGGACTCTTTCAGAGAGAGGATCTTTACTCACGGAGAAGATGGAAACAGGTGCAATACCTTGCTGACCTGTTTTGGAAGCGCTGGACCAGGGAATATCTTCCTTTGATGCAAGAACGGCACAAATGGAATACTATCAAAAGAAAGTTCATCCCCGGAGACCTGGTCGTCATCGTTGATGAAAACGCACCGAGGAACACTTGGCTCCTGGGACGCGTAGTTGAGACCCTTCCTGGTTCAAAAGGACTTGTTAGGAGTGTCCTGGTTAAAACCAAGACAAGTACGATTGAAAGACCCATAACTGAGTTATGTCTGCTCCTGTAGGCAATAGACTGAGCCTACTAAGCCTTAGCCTTTCAGTCACGTGCACCTCTGACTGTTAGACCAAAGGACTAGACTCTTGGTCTCCTACCCCCTCCCCATCAAAGGCTGCCTTTTGAACGCAGACCATTACAGACAATTAGTACTAGACCTACACACTCCAGTACTGATCTTACATGGACTTGAAAGTATACAATATACTATGGACTTAAGTATACAAATACGCTACGGATGGACGTTATGTTTTGTTAAAATGACTGTTGATGTATTATTATTTGTAATTGCTATGTAATAAGCAATTAGGGGCTGGTATGTTAGAGCCATTTTTCCTTTTGTTATTATTGTCTGAATGTTAGGCTTAATAATAATATAAATTAGATTATACTGTAAATTATCGGCTATTTTTGTGAGTCACATTATGGTTTAAAATGTATTAATTTAAGGCTCACTTATTATTTGTTATATGTGCATCAGTATCATGTGCATGGCTATGCCTACATATGGTAGATTGATAGGACATAGCTGGGGGTGATAGACGGGAAAACGGAAAAGTATTTTGACCGTGTTCTTTTTGTTCTTTTGGAGACTGTTAACGTTTATTTAGTATGAAGCGAAGAAATGTGTCCTGTTTCTATGCCGTCTGGACTAACGAATAAAGCTCATCTGACTCAACCACGTTCTCAGCTAATTTGTTTGGAAACAAAGAGAGGCACGTCAAAACCCACAACCCCGATAGAGGTGGCTATTAAATTGTAGACAAGGATTAAAACGCCACCACACCCCAACTCCAGGGACTTCCGGCCGGGACTTCGGGTGGCAGCATACGCCGTGAAGTTGTTCGCGGCCTGCCAGTAAACCCAAAGCAGAAGAAGAAGAAGTGACGTCAGCGGCTGTCACTACCCGATCTGCAGCCCTGCCCTATCTGCAGTGCGCAAGTGCGAGATGGTCCGCAGTATTTGACAACTACATACGGCGACCCAAGTACCCAAGTACCCAAGTAACCCAAGTACCCAACTTGACACAGTGGCTTTTGGCAAAACACAAAAAGAAAACTCGAGAGATGAGTTATTGTTATTACAACGTGACTTCACTATTATTTAACAACTCTTTTTATTGGGTTCTTTCATTTGGGTTTAAGTACATTGTCAGAATAATTGAGAAAGAAGTTAAATCCATTTCTCACTTATTCTGACAATGTACTTAACCCCAAATAATAGAACCCAATAAAAAGAGTTGTTAAATAATAGTGAAGTCACATTGTAATAACGTGAAGAATCAGCTTCCAGTTTATGTTCGGGCGGCAGACACCCTAAGAGTGCGCTTAACCTGTTCTACACTGCCCCCCAGATACTGGGGGGAAAAAATGCGTCATCTGCAGAAAACAGCGTCTGAGGGCATCTTAACCTTCCGGTATCACTGTGGACGTTTTTGTCCATATGGGTCATTTTTCACTTTTCATTTTGCAATAACTTTGGTTCTGTTGGTGCAAATGGCCTGATTTTTTGTAACAAGGCTATTTTCTCGATTTAGTTTGGAATTCCAATTTCAATTTTTCAAATCGGTCTTTAATTCACTGTGTAACAAATCGACTACGCAAATTAGTCATTCAAGACAACAATGTCCACTGCAAAATAATTTGATAAAAACATTATATTAAAAGGTTTTTTCCACAACTTTTTTGGGTTCAATCTTTAATGCAACTTCCGCCCTCATAGAAAATACCAAAAATGTAATCATTTTCAGGATTTTAACCCTTTAAATGCCATTTTGAATACATGATGAAAACAGAGAAAATTAGTTATTTTCCAAAAAATACATATCTGGTGACTGGCACTTTTTTTTTTATAACAGTCTTGGATAAGTCAAAGATTAGCAGCAAAATGATTTTTTTTTGCATTATTAGTTTTTGCACAAATTCAGATTGAACAAAAAAGTTACATATTAGTCATTCGGGACAAAAATGTCCACTTCCAAAAACTGCTCTAAAATGACAACAGATTAATATTTTTTAAAACTTTTTGGGGTTAAATCTTTCAATCAACTTCAGTCCTGATCAAAAATACCAAATGTTACATTATGTTCAGGATTTTAACCCTTGAACTGCCAGTTTGAAAACATGAATTTGCGTGTTCTATGAAAAACATGCAAAAAAAGGCAGTTATTTTCCATATAATGAATGTTGGGGGGGGTCGGCTTCTTTCTTTTTTTTTTATCACAGTCTTGGATATGTTAAAGATTAGCAACAACATTTATTTTGGTGGATTATTAGTTTTTGCACAGAATCAGATTAAACAAAAAACTCACACTAGCCACTCGTGTCCAATCCACTGCCATTATAACCAAATCTTTTGATCTCTCCGCCATACCGGTATAAAATCGTGCATTTTGTAATGTCAGGGTTTTATATTGGAGGAAAATAGTTCAATTTGTCCTTTTTATTCTATATCACAAGATGTGACATTTTACCATGTGTTTTGTGATAAATTAATGACATTGTACTAAGCATTCTGATCTAAATGTATTCACTACTTTGTCACCATTCATGTTGTGAGGCACCCCTCTAATCACATTATTTTCTGCTCATGTTTTTGTGTCCATACTTACCTGCTCTCTCACAATTGTGTCTGTCTGCCATTTTTTCTTCAGCACATTACATAACGTCATGATGCTGGGTTAGCGATCATCCAACCCAGCCTCACGGCATTTCGTGTTATAGTCACGACATTTAATCTATTGATTCGTGTTCACCAACACGATTTTCTCCTTTTTTTCGTGTCACACAGAACGATTTTAAAAGCAATGTATTTCTATTGGTAGTATGTTTCGTGCCTGCAGCACGTCTTTTTGTCCGTTCGGGTTTTGGAAGACCGGAAGCTGTGTGGTTCATAAAAACATGTTCTTACTCGATATCAAGCCACGATTATTGTTTTTATTTTAAATCGTATAATGTCTGACTTTTTTTGTCGTCTGTGAGGAAAATAAATGGGGCTCAGAGCCTCAGAATACTGAAATCTGTATTTCTTTTTTTTTTTTTCTTCGAATTTGTTATTCTTTTCGAAATAACACACTGTTATTTACTCACCAATCATCCTTGTTTTTATTTATTCGTTTAATTCCATAATCTCTGGCTTTTTTGGCGTCCGTCAGGAACTGAATTTCAAAATAAAAATAACCGGAAACAGACGTAGGCATTTCGAGCGATTGCCCAAGATCCTCAGCTATGGTTTAAGCTCGCTGATTGGATGTTTTAGCCGCAATGCATGCTGGGATTTGGTGTTTATGTAATATGAAATTGGAAAAACATTTTTAAAAAATAAAATACTTAATTCCGAGTGTTCTTGCTTTTCTCTTTGAAAGCCATCACATAACGGCATTGTAATACACGGTTTGGCTGCATTACATATTACAGATCTGACGTAGTTCTTTATTTATAGAGCCCTGATGAGAAGACCTTTGTAAAAACTGGAAGAAATGCCGCCGAAACTGAATACTTGACGTGGATCATAAATATATCAACAATTAAACAACATCTTCAATTTCTCTTCACACAATACGTCTCCTCGCAGTATCAACACTAATTCGGCTGACTTTTACATTTGATCTAATTCGTAGATAGGTTATTTACACCATAACGGTGCTCATCTGATAGAAAAGGACTTTTAGTTTTTAAAGATATTACTGATTTTCATTGAATATAAGAATGTAAATACTGAGTCTGAAATAATATAGCAATATGCTGTAAAATTATGTGAAAACATGAATAAAACTACACATCTTCAGATGTTGTCAGGGGCGGCGCCAGGGGGTAGCTTGGAGTTGCTATAGCAACTCCAACAATTGGCCTAGCAACGGCTTAGCAACCCCATTGTTTTGTTATGAAAATGTATCTATATATATTTATACACATTCTCTTGAGATCTATCAGGGGTCTTTTTAAGTTAAAGCGCAAACTTGGCTAATGTTATAATTCTCAGTATGTGAACACAGATCGAAAATGGAAAGATTTCTCACAAGTCAGCGTAACCGACCGAGATCTCAAACGGAGCCGGACAACCGTGTGTGTGTGTGTGTGTGTGTGTGTGTGTGTGTGTGTGTGTGTGTGTGTGTGTGTGTGTGTGTGTGTGTGTGGTGTGGTGATGAGGTTAAATGCCACAGCATGCCAGTTGAAACAGTGAACGATCGCTATTGTGTTCTTGTACGCTCAGGATGTAATGGTATAAAAAAATAGTGGAGCACAGAAACAGAGTTCAAACTCTGCTTTTACATACTTATTTTGGTTGTGCTTACCTTGCAAAGTAATGTTATAAGTGTCAAAGGAATGTTTTAATGTTAAACCTGATATTTAGTAGGTCTGTTAAGTATTGAATTCTGATAATTCTGATGTAATTTGGCCAGTCAAAGTTGTTTGGGCTCGGATAAAATCGCTCCCTTACTTTTCGAATCATAATAATACCTGGATGCAGAGAACCAATCACCTTTGAGGGGGGGAAAACCTATCGTTGATTAAACACTATCCAGTGTTTCCCCTACCATTGCCTTGGAGGGGTGCCAACGGAGCCCCGCGCCTCCCCTGAAATTCAAGGTATTATATAATACTGTATATATATATATATATATATATATATATATATATATAATTATTTATTGTTTTAAATATATACATAGCACCAAATTGCAAATAATTTATAACTACTGTCACTTTTCACATTGAAAATGTGCTCTTTTATTAAATAAACTAAACGCTTTCCTTTTAAGTTGTGAGTTTAGTGTTTTTGACCCTAAGAAACACTGATGCATTAATCAATAACAATAATATACCTGCTTTGCTATCTTCAAATATATATGAAGTGCTGCATTCACTGTCGGCTGTGTTATCTGTAAAAATGATATCATGATATTGGCATGTGAGAACGTCATGATAGGTCAGTACACTGTTGGAAATCCCCTCCTTCCAAATCATAAAATGAAACATTAAAGTATGTCTGTGTGTGTGTGTGTGTGTGTCACTGGAGACCATTATCTAACGCTGCAGCTATCATCATTTATATTACTGATTCAGCTGCAGATTATATGGTCCATAAACTTCACAACATACTCAGAGTCCTTGTGTTGTCTTCAAGTTTCCAGTATTGAAACGAAGACCATTTTCCATTTAAAATCAGATGTAAAATACAACACACACACACTTTATTAAACCATTCACCCTGCCCGTGTGTGTGTGTGTGTGTGTGTGTGTGTGTGTGTGTGTGTGTGTGTGTGTGTGTGTGTGTGTGTGTGTGTGTGTGTGTGTGTGTGCGTAAACACTCATGTGTTCATCTCCCTGCAGACACACACACTCCAACAATATGTGATCATGTAATAAATCAGTTTCTCTCTATGGGAGCAAGGCTGACACACACACACACACACACACACACACACACACACACACACACACACACACACCATCATCATTAAGAGATAGGTCTATGTCTCTCACCTGCACACACTGAGTTGTGTGTGTTTGAAGGTTTGCGGTGTGGTTCCCCCACAAATAGAATCAAATTCTGTGGGAAACAATGTTGGCAAGTTAGCAATATTGTTATCGCGTTCAACGTAGCAGTACAGTGTGTGTACGGTATATTTCTCATTAAACAACTCCACAAGAACCAGGCCAAGTTACCGTGTGTTGTGACCACCAGCTGGTTAAAGCTGTCACAAAGCTAGAGAAAACTTAAGCCCAGGTTAACTGCAGGTGGACTGACTCCCCCATTTTTGTGTGTATTTATTGTCAAAGCATTTAATATATTCATTGCTATCAGGATGTTAAGAGCATTCCATGGAATATAACAAAAAGTGTTTCTGAAGTGAATTACCTACCCTACCTTTAAGTAAACACAGAAAGAAAAACACAATTGAATAATCTGTATTTTGGACTTTTCCGTGTCACGGAGGCCTAAGGCTCACGTTACAGTACGTCACTATAACAAAGAGTCCTACACAAGCAAACATGGCGAAGAGCGGAGTAATGTGAGGAAGTATATCAACCAGGTTGGTGAGAGCGGTGTAGAGGGCAAACTATGCAAAGATGAAGTTGTGTATCATAAGTCAACTAGCTCAATGCATAACCAATATTAAATTAAAACAAGCCGAGTGTGGAGCATGAGAGTGACTGACAACAGCCACGCTTCACCTCCTCTACCAGCACTGTGACCCCGCAAGAAGGAGGAAATCACAGCCCTCATTACCCCAATGATAAACAGGGACATGCTGCCACTGAGCTCCGACGACGGAGAGGGGGTCCGAGAACTCATGGGGATGACTATTTCACCGCAGAGGCAGAATACAATAAGGAACACTCTTTCAGTGAGCCGTGCATCCCACCACAGGAAAACCCACTACAGTGGTGGAGGAAAAACTAAGAACGATAGAAAAAACACCGTCTCCTGGTGAAGAAATACCTGCAACCTCCGTTCCAGCTGAAGGTCTTCTCTACCGCTGGCCTGATGTAAATCGTCTCAGCACCGCCTCTCCCCCGAGCAGGTAGACATGATTATTTTTTGAACAACAATGAGTCTGAAAATAGCTGCTTAGGCCCTGTTATATTTTGTTGATCTCTGTTCTGTTTTAATAATCTAGCCTTTGCAAGCCATTCATATAATTTGCCATTGTGCCTAATTTGATATGTACGCAAGAAAGAGCAATAGGACATCAGCGTCTACGTAGCATGATGATATGAGGGCGGGAATTATTGTATTATTATTTTGTAGGTTACGTCAATTCCGTTAAACGTTTTATGGGGTCATATATTTCAATATAAAATTTGCCTTCAAATTCCCATCCCTAACAATTAGTAAAGCAAGTTTTGATCACTAGCATCATAAACACTGTTTATTGTTCCGGACCAGATAAACAAGTGTTGAGAACAGGACACAACATTGATGTGTGTTTGTGACGAGAAGATTTCAGGGAACTGAGACACCTTTAAAGTCAGTTCCTGTATTGTTTACCTCCCTGTAGTTTCTGTTTAATAAGAATAATACTAATAATGTCGATGACAGAGTTGTTTCTACACGGACCACTATTGCGGTAAGCATGTTGTAACTTCCGGTTGTTGTTGTTGTCATCTCCGGGTATCCCGTGTGCCTGTTCTGTTGCTGATAGCTTATTATCTTAACTTAATCGATCGTTTTAAAACTCTTGATTACGGCAACTGCCTGACGTTGTAATCACACGTTACTACAGCTTAAGCACTCACAACTCTCCTTCTCTTAGCGACTGTAACTCCACAGTTGCCTACACTCTTTTCGGGTTTGCTAACGGTAGCTATCTTAGCTTGATAGCTAGCCATGGCTCTTTCCCCACCCTTGGGTGCTATTTCCTGCTCTAACTGTCTCATGTTTGGTTACTTCCCTACCTCCTTTACTGTTACCGATACATGTGTTAAATGTAGTATAGTTGTTAGGTTGGAGGCGGGAATCATAGCCATAGAAGCCCGGCTCCGCATCTTAGAAAATAACTCAGCTACAGTAAAGCCCATGTTAGCCGGTGCGGACCGGCAAAAGGTAGCTCCTCTTAGCCGTCCCCCGGCAACTCCCGAGCAGCAGGGAGATTGGGTGACTGTTAAGAAGGGGCATAACGCGAAACCCGCAGGTCCCCACCAACCCGTTCACGTATCTAACAGATATTCCCCACTCAGCGAGACACCCGCTGAGAAGCCAACTCTGGTTATTGGTAGCTCTATTATGAGACACGTGAATTTAGAGACCGAAGCGTCCACAGTCACATGCATTCCGGGGGCCAGAGCGGGCGACGTTGAGGCGCATCTTAAACTGCTGGCTAAAAATAAACGTAAATACAGTAGGATTGTTATTCACGTCGGTGGTAATGATGTTCGTTTACACCAATCAGAATGCACCAAACTTAATGTGGCGTCGGTGTGTAGTTATGCTAAAACAATGTCGGACACCGTAATCTTCTCTGGTCCCCTCCCCAATCTGATCAGTGATGACATGTATAGCCGCATGTCATCATTTCAGCGCTGGTTGTCTTGGTGGTGCCCAGCAAACAATGTGGGCTTCGAAAATAATTGGACAGCCTTCTGGGGAAAACCTGGTCTGATTAAGAGAGACGGCATTCATCCTACTTTGGAAGGTGCAAATCTCATTTCGGCAAACATTTCAGGGCTTTGTGGACTTAATCCATGACAAACTGGAGTTGAGACCAGGAGGCAGAGTCGCAGTCTTACACACTTCTCTGCGCTCTCTCCTAGGCAGTCATCCATAGGAATCCCGAACCCGATAAAATAACCAATATTAACGGTGTGTGTGTCTGCCCAAGGACAATTTAAGGTAAAACTTAATAGAGGTGTCATACATAATAACCTAATAAAAGTAAATGTAACAACTACTACAGTGCAACAAAACAGGAAGATTAAATGTGGTCTCTTAAACATAAGATCTCTAGCATCTAAAGCAATATTGGTAAATGATTTAATATCAGATTATAATATTGATATATGCTGTCTCACTGAAACTTGGTTGAGACATGAAGAATATGTCAGCATAAATGAGGCCACTCCACCCAGCCATATCAATACTCATATTGCCCGAGGCACGGGCCGAGGAGCTGGAGTTGCAGCAATCTTTGACTCAAGTTTACTTATCAATACTAAACAAAAATGTAATTATACCTCCTTTGAAAGCCTCGTTTTTAGTCTTACGCATCCGACCTGGAAAACTTTGCAGCCAATCTTATTTGTTACAGTGTACCGTGCACCAGGTCCTTATTCAGAATTCTTATCAGAATTCTCTGAGTTTTTATCAACTTTAGTACTTAAAACAGATAAAGTAATTATCGTAGGTGACTTTAATATTCATGTTGACGATGATAAAAATAGCCTTACTTTTTTTATGTTAAACACGACCAAAACTGAAGTTATTGTACTTGGCCCGAAGAATCTGCGAAACAAATTATCTAAAGATATACTAACTATGGATGGCATTCATTTGGCCTCCAGTGAGACTGTAAGGAATCTTGGTGTTATATTTGATCAGGATTTATCCTTTAACACCCACATAAAATCAATTTCAAGGACCGCCTACTTCCATCTACGTAACATTGCAAAAATCAGGCATATCTTGCCTCAAAACGATGCAGAGAAACTAGTCCATGCATTTGTTACTTCAAGGCTGGATTATTGTAACTCCTTATTATCAGGGTGTACCAAGAAGTCAGTCAAGTCGCTTCAGCTGATTCAAAATGCTGCAGCTCGTGTACTAACCAGAGTTAGGAAAAGGGACCACATTACTCCTGTTCTGGCTGCCTTACACTGGCTCCCTATAGAACACAGGATAGAATTTAAAATTCTTCTTCTCGCCTACAAAGCCCTTAATGGGCAGGCGCCATCTTACCTTAAAGAACTCATTATACCCTACTGTCCTACTAGGGCATTGCGTTCCAAGAATGCAGGGTTGTTGGTTGTTCCTAGAGTCTCTAAAAGTACAATGGGAGCCAGAGCCTTTTCTTATCAAGCTCCACTTTTGTGGAATCAGCTTCCAGTTTGTGTTCGGGCGGCAGACACCCTATCCGTTTTTAAGAGTGCGCTTAAGACCTTCCTTTTTGATAAAGCTTATAGTTAGGGCTGATTAGATTCGGCCCCTAGTTTTGCTGATATAGGCTTAGTTTGTCGGGGGACATCTTACTTCTTCCTTCTCTCTGTCTGTACCTGTGTACACTCTTGTTCCGATTAACCCAGCTTCCCCACATTTCTTTCTTTTTGGTGTCTATATACGCCGGGATCCGGAGTCATGGATGATCCTGCGGTCCTGTGTCATGGATCGCGAGTCCTGGATCTTGAGTCGTGGCTGTGGTCCTGGATCATAAGTCCTGGATGGATATCCTCGTGGATTCATCTTCCTATTATACACACATGCATTTCCAAACATTTGGACTACCTATGTTGCAAATGTATTATCTTTTCAATTTACACACGGCATCTATTGCACGTCTGTCCGTCCTGGGAGAGGGATCCCTCCTCTGTTGCTCTCCCTGAGGTTTCTCCCATTTTTCCCTTTAAACTGTGGGTTTTCTCTGGAAGTTTTTCCTTGTACGATGTCAGGGTCTAAGGACAGAGGGTGTCGTATTGTCATACTGATATTCTGTACAAACTGTGAAGTCCACTGAGACAAATGTAACATTTGTGATATTGGGCTATATAAATAAACATTGATTGATTGATTGATTGATTGATTGATTGATTGATTATGCAAAAGCTTCTCTCCTGACTCCTGAATGAAATGCAGCTGAATCAGAACTAGTCAAGGGGAATATTTCAATCCTCTCTCCAGGGCCCATCATCCTATTAACCAGGACACTATTAGCTCTATTTTTGTGATCTGAACCCTACTGTTAGCAGCTTGGAGACGTACCATCACCATCTTCCCCCCCCCCCCCCCCCCCTTCCATCTGCCTCCACTCCAATGGGGGAGGATAAAATACAAGTTTTCAGCCTGTTTGCTGGAGGCAGAGATTGTGTGGAGTGTGTGTGGGTCTAGACACAGGATTCATTATTCAGCTGCTGGCAGGCTGCTGCTGCTCCACAGCCAATATCAATATTTATGTTGATACCGAGTGTGAGGGTCTCCACTGCTCAGAGAAATACTCCTCTGAACGAGTAATTCATTAAAGAATTCTGATATCTGTAGCCAATTGTATTTCATACATTCTTTAATCCTTGAGGCACTGCCCGCCTCTGCCCCCACCACAACACTGCTGACCCTGCACCAACTTAAGAAATAGTTTGACATTTTGGATACAATTATCCACTCTCTTGCCCAGAGTTACATCAAAAATATGAGTACCACTCTTAGGTCTGCAGAGTATGGATATGAAGCCACTGTGAGCAGCAGCAAGATGCCAGCTGGATACAATTATATAACATAGAATAATATTACTTTATTTTCCCCCAAATGGAATTTGTTGAGCTGATTTGCAGTTCAAAGTGTGATTGCAAAGAAAACTAAATGTAACAAAGATTAGCAGTAAGACAAATGGCAAATGTACACGCTGTCAGTATTATACACACAGTAATGGTAAAGTGATATTCCAAAATACACACTGTGCCAAATTTGCTTTTCTTGATAATACCAGGCAAACATGGGCTGAGTACTGTGTGTGTAAATGTAAGTGTGTGTTTGTGTGCGTGTTATCTTTGGAATGCGTTTTCTTTGTATGACAATCTCTTTGGGCTGTCTCACCTGTCATTGAAGTCATATTTAACGCCCCACCCCAAACACCCACACTTTTTTTCTCCTGAAGTAGCCAAGCCCAAAGCCACAGGAGCCCAATGGGTCATTAACCCTTCACGCCCCCCCCCCTCCCCCTCCCCTCTCTTCTCATGCTGTCGAGGTGTCAAAGCAACAACTGGGTGAACTCATGCCTCACGTGGGGTCATCAAACACTCTGGTAGCCACACCCAGGTCTCCATGGCAACAGCTGTGCCGCCAATGCCCTTAAACCAGGGGTCTGCAACCTTTTTGACCAAAATAGCCATTTTGCTCCTTTTTCCCCAAACATTTTTTGTCTGGAGCCACAAAACATATTTCATAGCTTGATAGCTAATAAAGTTGCATTTATTGTTATATCTGACAAAAACTACAGTTTTTTTTGCATGTATTAGGCTATTTATTACATTATATAAAACGATTAACCTCTAATAAGAAACAAAGAACTCCTATAAGGAGAATTACAAATAATACACAGGCCTACTTTAAAATAAATTAAAAACAGCACTTGGGGAGTCCTCTGCACATTTGAAGGGGAAAAAAATTATTAAAATGGACCCACCTTGAAATAAATAAAACATATAGCTGCACCCTAAAAAGAGTTAAAGGTAGGGTAGGTAAGAATGGAGAAACCAGCTCGAGTGCGCTAGAGTTAGAAAATACACAACCGGAAAAAATCTGCCTCTTCCTTCAGACTTTCTTACAGAGTCCCTCCTCCAACACACAAGAACACGCACATGACCAATGAGGCCACGAGATAAGTTTGTGCACAGATGGAAGGCTGACAGGCAGGTAGGCCATCCAATCATTTTAGCCGGCAAAAATGATTGGTCGTGCTTTTTAAAGCGCTACGGCTTCCAGAGATTAATTTTTGTATGTATTTATTGTCAAAGCATTTAATATATTCATTGCTATCGGGACGTAAAGAGCATTCCATGGAATATAACAAAAAGTGTTTTCTGAAATAAATTACATACCCCATTGAATTATGACTGAAGATCGTCAGCTGTCTTCCTCTCCATGTTGTTTCTCGATACGTAAAGGCTGCAGCACCTTTGACAACTTCTCTCTACATATCAAACATACCGGTAAACCAGCATCGTTTGCTGTGAAAGCATATAACTCTGTCCAGGCAGAATTAAATCCTGTGTTCCTCCGGTACTTTTCTTGGATTTATCCATAGTTCGCTCATCGAGCCAGGGGTCAGGTTATTCACCCGCAGGAAAAGGCGCTCGCGCGGGACCGTAGCAGGATGTGACGCATATTTTAGTTGACATGATTAAAACCGTTTTGTTTTTTATTTATGTGTCACAGTATCACCTCAAAATACAAGATGCGAAACATTTTCAACCGTGCAACAAAATATAAATAGTCCTACAAATACTTTTATTTTATTTCCTTCTTATCTTTGTCTAAGCTCAAGGGAGCCAGAGCAAAGGGCTTAAAGGGCCGCATGCCGACCCCTGCCTTAAACCATAACCCAATCTGAGGACTGTGACTGCTGTGAAACCAGGAAGTGAGAGAGCAGGAGGACAGGTTCAGATAGGACAGGGTCCCATTATTCTGCAGTCATAAAACATTGATAAACAGGATTTATTCATCTCAATCTCAAATCTTTATTTATTTATATAGCACATCTAAAATAACCTTCAGTTGACCAAAGTGCTGTACAGGCAATAACTACAATATTAAATAACCCAATGGGAGTACAATAATAAAACAATAATTAAAAACATGATAAAAAGCACAATAACTAGAAACATATAAAAACAAATTAAAAAAACACATACAAATATAAAAATGTAATGTTCAACTAGTATTAGAAGCCAGTGCAAAGAGGTGAGTTTTTAGCTGAGATTTAAAAAGTTCAATCGACTAAGCGCTTTATCAAGGTCTCCAAGACATTTAACAGAGGTAAGAAAAAATGGTGTCATGGGTTTGATTAATTTTGATAGGTTTAACGATCATAAAGGCTAGCTTAATAGTTAAGTTTAGGAAGATAAAGACAAAATATTACCTTTAAAATCCAAAGAAATTCAGTTGTTAATTAAATTATAAAACAAAAGATTCCAAAATTTGAGAAAATGTTTGTCACAATTTTGCTTGAAAAGCAACACAGGATTAATCTATAATCACTTTTCTTGCCGGTTTATGTTTTTCAATAAATCAATATATTAATTGGCTAATTGATCCTGGTGTAAGATGAGGGAAATTAGGACATTGACTTTCAATTTTCTTCAGGACTATGAATCCATGACAAACTGGAGTTGAGACCAGGAGGCAGAGTCGCAGTCTTACACGCTTCTCTGCGCTCTCTCCTAGGCAGTCATCCATAGGAATCCCGAACCCGATAAAATAACCAATATTAACGGTGTGTGTGTCTGCCCAAGGACAATTTAAGGTAAAACCTAATAGAGGTGTCATACATAATAACCTAATAAAAGTAAATGTAACAACTACTACAGTGCAACAAAACAGGAAGATTAAATGTGGTCTCTTAAACATAAGATCTCTAGCATCTAAAGCAATATTGGTAAATGATTTAATATCAGATTATAATATTGATATATGCTGTCTCACTGAAACTTGGTTGAGACATGAAGAATATGTCAGCATAAATGAGGCCACTCCACCCAGCCATATCAATACTCATATTGCCCGAGGCACGGGCCGAGGAGGTGGAGTTGCAGCAATCTTTGACTCAAGTTTACTTATCAATACTAGGGGTTTCACCAACTAATCGACTAGTCGACTAGTCGACTACCTTTACCACTAGTCGGCGCTGTAGGCCCTAGTCGACTAGTCGTGAAAAAAATGGAGGTAAACGAGGTGCTGCAAAATGCTCCAAAACACGTCCGACATTCTTATGTGTGGCAGTACTTCAACGAAGATGTAACCAACTCCACAGTGAAGTGTCAGTTGTGTACAGCTGTACTGAAGTACAATACAAATGCATCTGCTATGCGCAACCATCTGAAGATGAGACACCCGCTGCCGACAGCTAGCACTAGCAGTAATGCTAGCACCAGTGAGCAACGGACCGGCTTCAGCACTGAACAGAGGCAAACGAGCAGCAAGAAAACACGGGTCAACAGTGATGCGGATGATGAGCCACGGGATTACTGCCAGCGGACACCGCATATCCCCACAATGGATAATCCACTGGAGTGGTGGGCAGAAACGTGCACCGCTTCCCCCGCTTTCGAGGAGCTACCTGGCTATTCCAGCCACAAGCACCCGAGTGAGAGGGTTTTTCCCCTGGCAGGCAACACTGTCACCCGAAAGCGGTCAAGCCTCCTTCCCTCACATGTCGATGCGTTGGTGTTCAAACCAAAAATATGGAAAGGTGGACGTTATCGTGGAGGACAGCGAATAAAGTGTTGCGCACTGGATTTACGTGGCATTTATGTAAACAAGAGTTTTTTGCTGTCGATTTTGGTGAGTCCAGTTACTGTTTGTTATTTACTCAGCCATGTAACACAAATTAAAATGCAGTGTTTAATGTTACTGTATGAGTTCCAATAGAAAATACAGTTGTACACCTCTCTTTGTGTGTCTTTATTATGACGTAACGACTAGTCGACTAGTCGACTACTATTTTGAAAAACTAGTCGACTAGTAAATATTGGTAGTTGTGAAACCCCTAATCAATACTAAACAAAAATTGAATTATACCTCCTTTGAAAGCCTCGTTTTTAGTCTTACACATCCGACCTAGAAAACTTTGCAGCCAATCTTATTTGTTACAGTGTACCGTGCACCAGGTCCTTATTCAGAATTCTTATCAGAATTCTCTGAGTTTTTATCAACTTTGGTACTTAAAACAGATAAAGTAATTATCGTAGGTGACTTTAATATTCATGTTGACGATTATAAAAATAGCCTTACTGTTGCATTTAACTCTATATTAGATTCTGTTGGTTTCTGTCAGAGTGTAAATAAACCAACCCACTGCTATAATCACACTCTCGACCTTGTTCTGACTTATGGTATGGAAATTGAGCAACTATTAGTCGAACCGCATAATCCTGCTTTATCCAACCATTTCTTAGTAACTTTTGAAGTACTTTTACTAGACTACAAAGCATTAGTCAAAAGCTCCTGCAGCAGAAACCTATCTGTTAGTGCTATAGCCAAATTTAAGGAAGAGATTCCACCAATACTTAACTCGATAGCATGTCTGCATGTAAGGGAGGAAACTTATACAAAATGTAAACCACCCCAAATTGATCATGTTGTTGATAGTGCTACAGATGCGCTGCGAATAAAATTAGACTCTGTTGTTCCTTTGAAAAAGAAAATAAAACAACATAGATTAGCTCCATGGCATAATGCCGAAACCCGCAAAATAAAGCAAAAGTCGAGACAACTTGAAAGGATATGGCGTTCCACTAAACTTGAAGAATCTCGTTTAATTTGGCATATTACTCTCAATGAATATAAGAAAGCACTGCGTAAAGCGAGAGCAGCCTACTACTCTTCATTAATAGATGAGAATAAGAATAATGCAAGATTTCTTTTCAGCACTGTAGCCAGGCTGACAGAGAGCCACAGCTCGACTGAGCCTTCTATTCCCATAGCACTCAGTAGTAATGATTTTATGTGCTTTTTTAACGATAAAATTGTTACTCTTAGGAACAAAATCAATGACCTCTTGCCTTTGACCAGTATAGTATTATCAACAGCTCCCGGAAACGTAAGTTCTAATATTACACTAGATAGTAAACTAGAATGCTTTTCAGCCATAAACCTTGAACAATTAAATTCAATGATTCTCTCTTCTAAACCATCAACGTGTATCTTAGACCCGATTCCAACTAAGCTGTTAAAAGAAGTTTTTCCATTAATTAGCACTTCTTTATTAAATATTATGAATATGTCTTTATTATCAGGCTATGTTCCACAATCATTCAAAGTAGCAGTGATAAAACCGCTTCTTAAAAAGCACAACCTCGATCCAGAGGTTTTAGCCAACTATAGACCTATTTCTAATCTTCCGTTCCTCTCAAACATTCTTGAGAAAGCAGTCGCAAAACAGCTGTGTAATTACTTAAAAAACTATGATTTATTTGAAAATTTTCAGTCTGGCTTTAGAACAAAACATAGCACAGAGACAGCTCTGGTTAAAGTCACAAATGACATTCTAATAGCCTCAGACAAGGGACTTGTCTATATTCTTGTCTTGCTCGATCTTAGTGCTTCATTTGATACTATCGGCCATGATATCCTATTGCAAAGACTAGAGCACTTAGTTGGCATACAGGGAACTGCTTTAGGCTGGTTTAGGTCCCATCCAACTGAACGCTCTGAGTTTGTACGTGTCAACGATGAATCTTCCATGCAAACCAAAGTTAGCAATGGAGTGCCACAGGGCTCAGTGCTTGGACCTATTTTGTTCACACTATATATGCTTCCGTTAGGCAATATTATAAGGAATCATTCTGTAAACTTTCATTGTTATGCGGATGATACTCAACTATATTTATCAATCAAGCCTGATGAAATTAATCATCTAAATAAAATTCAAGACTGCCTCAAGGACTTAAAAACGTGGATGACCTTACATTTTATTTTATGTTAAACATGACCAACACTGAAGTTATTGTACTTGGCCCGAAGAATCTACGAAACAAATTATCTAAAGATATACTAACTATGGATGGCATTAATTTGGCCTCCAGTGAGACTGTAAGGAATCTTGGTGTTATATTTGATCAGGATTTATCCTTTAACGCCCACATAAAATCAATTTCAAGGGCCGCCTACTTCCATCTACGTAACATTGCAAAAATCAGGCATATCTTGCCTCAAAACGATGCAGAGAAACTAGTCCATGCATTTGTTACTTCAAGGCTGGATTATTGTAAAATTCTTCTTCTCGTCTACAAAGCCCTTAACGGGCAGGCGCCATCTTACCTTAAAGAACTTATTATACCCTACTGTCCTACTAGGGCATTGCGTTCCAAGAATGCAGGGTTGTTGGTTGTTCCTAGAGTCTCTAAAAGTACAATGGGAGCCAGAGCCTTTTCTTATCAAGCTCCACTTTTGTGGAATCAGCTTCCAGTTTGTGTTCGGGCGGCAGACACCCTATCCGTTTTTAAGAGTGCGCTTAAGACCTTCCTTTTTGATAAAGCTTATAGTTAGGGCTGATTAGATTCAGCCCCTAGTTTTGCTGATATAGGCTTAGTTTGTCGGGGGACATCTTACTTCTTCCTTCTCTCTGTCTATACCTGTGTACTCTCATGTTCCGATTAACCCAGCTTCCCCAAATTTCTTTCTTTTTGGTGTCTCCAGTGTGAGAAAAGGTTTTTAGACAGTACTTGTCCATGGACAAGTGAGTTTGGCAATTTACTTGTCCGAATACATTTTTCACATTGGGGCCACTGGAATCTTCTTCTTTGCCATCGTATTTTACATTTTCCCACGGTTTTTACGACACCGCTAACGTAAGTGAGCGGTAAGATTTTACTGCATCACACATAGGGTTGGGAGAAAAATATATTTATGACAACATTAAGTCAAATCTGTATTCCTATTTACAAATCACTTCATACTGTTTAATTTCTTACGGTTATTAAATACAATTATATACAAATAATCTCTGCATTGTTTAGTTAGTTCTAAGTGGTGCAGTTTGAGAATGGACAATTGGCCCAGTCTACTCTGATGTTACACTGCAACCTTCCTGTGAGACAGAGTCCAACCACACAGGTCCAACACATAGGCCTAATAATAATAATAATAATAATATTTATAGCCTATAGGCCTAGCGCTTTTCTACAACTCAAAGACGCTTGCACGCTTACACATGTCCTGCAATACACATGCTGCAGCTGCCCAGCTGCTCACTGTTTGTAAAAGTAAATAAATAGTATTTTCATTTCAATAATGTACTTTCTATACCCTGCTTCATAAACAATACTGACATCCCTGTGCTCCTCCGAGTCTGGGTGTCCGGGGATGTGAGGACAGCGCGAGAACACAGACATGGAGGCTGCTTCACTTCATAAAGGAAATGTCGTTCAATATTAACAACACAGGAGCTAAAACGCTTAATAATCTTCATTACGTGTTAGAGAAAGAACATAAGAAAGTTTGACAAAGATGGCTGTTAAACGGGCAGCGGATCCGCTGTGTGTAGAAAGAGATAGAGAGAGAGAGAGAGAGAGAGACGCTGAGCTGCAACGTGCAGCGATCAGTTGATCCGGAGCATAGAAAGAGAGAGAACTGCGGTCCGCGGGGCTCGGCCTCGCCTCCTGTCCTCACAACTCTTATCAATCCCGGGACCGGACAATTATTATTTGTTCCTACTCGGAACCGAGTTTTGCTTCCCAACCCTGCCACTGTGCTACACTACACGCCCCGCCCCGCCCAACTGTACAGAAAGCGGCGAGATGCATTTCCTTAGGAATCGACAAGCAGAACCGAAACTAACATTTATAAACGAACAATGGCGGACACGTACAATTTGTGAATGAGTTCTGCCTTTTGTAAACTGAATTTATCAATAATTGGTCAATAAATCAGGGCGAAAAACGTCACTTGTCCACCGGACAAGTCAATTGAAAGATCTACTTGTCCGATATTGTAAATAACACGTCCCGGACGGTGGGACGTGTACTTTTTCGCACACTGGTCTCTATACGCCGGGATCCGGAGTCATGGATGATCCTGCGGTCCTGTGTCATGGATCGCGAGTCCTGGATCTTGAGTCGTGGCTGTGGTCCTGGATCATAAGTCCTGGATGGATATCCTCGTGGATTCATCTTCCTATTATACACACATGCATTTCCAAACATTTGGACTACCTATGTTGCAAATGTATTATCTTTTCAATTTACACACGGCATCTATTGCACGTCTGTCCGTCCTGGGAGAGGGATCCCTCCTCTGTTGCTCTCCCTGAGGTTTCTCCCATTTTTCCCTTTAAACTGTGGGTTTTCTCTGGAAGTTTTTCCTTGTACGATGTGAGGGTCTAAGGACAGAGGGTGTCGTATTGTCATACTGATATTCTGTACAAACTGTGAAGTACACTGAGACAAATGTAACATTTGTGATATTGGGCTATATAAATAAACATTGATTGATTTATGTCATAAATTTAATTTATTTTTTACACCGTTACAGATTTAATAATTAACCTAAAATATTCACGACTATCTTGCTTGAGTAGGGGGGGTACCCTATCAGTTAAAGTATTCGTCATTCAAATTCACCCGTGAGCTCATAGAGGTTTTCAGTCGGAGCTGTGGGACCTCTCAGGGTCCATGGTGGGAGTTAACAACAAGCCCCTAAATATCACAGAGCTCTAACAGAGAGGAAGTAACCCAGGTTTAAGTGAGTTCTCTGCTCACTCCCTCCCCTGTCAACTCCACTCACACAGGTGTGATACTAAAAAGAGCAACGAGACATGGTTCTGGAGATCTTTCTGTTTCTAGGAGGAATCAGCAGCCTATTAACCTGCTTTCTACTCTCCAGGAAACTGGTCTCTCAGATGAAGGGAACACTTTATAGAAAGGCCCAAAGTGCATAATCAATCCAATTCAGCGTGACAGAAAGAATGAGAGGCAAAGACGTTTAATTACATATCCATGTTTAAATGAGGCTGAGTTTGAAGGGCAGAAATGAGGAGGGAACCAACTCCTCATGCTGATAAAACAGGTAAATGAGAGTTAGAGTAACCTTCAATAGCCTATTTCACACCAAGTACTTTGCTGTACTTAGTTCCCAGCACTTAGTTCCCCCATGGAACTAAAGAGCAGATCGCGTTCACACCGGAATAAGTCTCTGAGGGAGGATTAGGCAAATGAAGCCGCTGACGTCACTTCTTCTTCTTCTGCTTTAGGTTTACTGGCAGGCCGCAAACAACTTCACGGCGTATACTGCCACCCGAAGTCCCCGGCCGGAAGTCCCCGGAGTTGGGGACTGGCTTCAGTAGAAGCTGCTGGGAGTCCCAGCAGCTTCTACTTCTCATCAGCCTTCCGAGTAAATCGCCAGAACGCCGACACCTCCTCATCTCCACCGCTCCCATGTTTTCTTTTGTGTTGCCATAAGTTAGTCTCTCTCCGTTGGTGCGCTGGGCTAATGCTAATGCTAATAATGCTAATGCCAGCAAATACAATGGCGGCTTCACAAGAGTTTTACGGGGCATGGTTTGCAATTCGCCCAGCCAATCACAAATTGGAACTTTTTTTCTCCCCAGGAAAGTACCTGCTCCGCAGGGACTGAAAAGGGGGGAAAAGTTCTCATGAACCAAGTTCTCTTTTTGGTGTGAAATCAAAATCCCAGGAACTATCGGAACTAAAAAAGGAGAATAACTTTTTTCTGCTAACCTTTTCACCCTTTTCAGTCCCTGCTAGAGAGGTGGTACTTTCCTGGGGAGAAAAAGGTTCAAATTTCTGATTGGCTGGGCGAATTGCAAACCACGCCCCTTAAAACTCTGAAAAGTATTTGTGAAGCCGCCATTTTATTTGCTCGCATTAGCATTATTAGCATTAGCCCAGCACCCCAACGGAGAGAGACTAACTTATGGCAACACAAAATAAAACATGGGAAAGGTGGAGTGATGAGGAGGTGTCGGCTAGGCGTGTTTCAGACCGCAGATGATGCAAATCTACAGGAAACTCAATGAGGCCAGTGTAAAGTCACTACTGTCTTCAGCAGCCTTCAGTTATATTAACAGAGGGGGGATAAGGACGACTCTGAATAAATAAATATGATGTTACTAGATGATATTTATTAATGCATTCATGTGTTTATTACTTTAATGTTGCACCTATGGAACAAATTGTAATAACTGTAAGCTGGGCAGTGTCAGTTTATAATAATTATGCCAAATTATCAGCGACGTGCAGTCAGGGGAGGCAGGGAGGGCAGAGCCTCACCTGTCATACTCCAATGTAAAGGAAAAACAACTAAAGACAAACTAAATAGTAGTAATAAAATGTCTCCACTGATCTGTGATGTAAGTGTGATTTCTGTATGATTCCAATCGCTTTTTAAAGTCAAAATCAGCTAATTTGCCGAGCTCCGCTACAACTACGGGTAGCGATGAGAAGTGAGGCAGGGACGAACTCTGCCTCTAGTAAGCCCACAGTAACTTGCTGGAGCACGGGCACTAATTTAGCGCGGGCACTTATTTTGTGAGTGCGCTCAAGCCAGTTACTGTGGGGTGAGGTGAGGCACAGATGAGCTCTGCCTCACCTCAGAATGTGTCACCCCACAGAAACTGGCTGGAAAGCGGGCCCTAAGCGCATGCCTGTTACCATCTCACTGTAGGTCACCAATGTAATGTTTGTAGATCCATTTATTACATTTATCCTCGCCATCCATAGTCTCTAAATAACTTATTTAACGTATATATGATATTTAGGCTCGCTGGTCTCATCATATAACGGCAATGAAAAAAGCAGCAGGAGAGGCAGCCATAACCTCTGCCGCACTGAAGGGGGCGCACGTGAGCCCACAGGTTCTTGTTGCTACTGTTATTCTACGCAGAGACGGATATACACAAACAACAAACTAGACTTTTGAAACTACAGGAAGATAATGAGGACTTTTACAAAAAACTAATAGAGACTGTTGTCCAGAAGGAGAACATGGACTTAATCTTCAAGTCAAGGTAAGAGCACAATTGTAATGAAAATGGGATCTTACTAAGAAAGAACAATCCAATATTTAGATTTTGGGTATCCTTTTGTTGAACGGTCCGTTTAAAATTAATCGAAGCATCAGACTAAAAAAGCTTTTGAAAATAACCGAATATTTTGATTAAGGTCAAAATATAATATTTGTAAATCTGACTCTGAAAGAGTCAGTGCCTCACCAGCCATGAACCTCACCGCACGTCACTGCAAATTATGGAACAGTTATTTTATATTTCCACTAGGCATGGGCGGTATCATTTTTTTCATACCGTCATACCTTGCTGACATCATACCGTGGTATACGGTATATGACGGTATCAGTCCCAATTTAAGGGGTAATTTTCCCCCCCAAATTTTTTTTACTCACTATATCAACAGCCCCACCAAAAATATTTTCCACCAGCCGCCACTGACGGTATGACTTGGGTCGACTTGAGTGAGGTGGCGTTCGGCGGCAAATAGATGTTTTGAACGGTATATTATATGTTCGGTGTAAAATGCAGCCCGAGCCGGTAGACGCTCGCAAAGTGCCGCGACGTGCGCGCAAGTGCAAAACAAGGGCTGCATACATGACACATTGTGCAAATGGCACATTTTGAGATCGAATACAGGACGCGTTTGTAGATGTCCGACGTTGTTTCCATAGTGAGCTAAGTTAACAATATATCATCATACATAAACATTTTCCGGGAGTAAATACTTCAAACTAAAGTTTGCTATATTCACTAACTAGTTTGGCAATATTATTCCGTGCATGTGTTAAAAACCTTATTTCCATTTGATTCATTGGATTACTCGCGTGAATGTTTAGCACGTAAATGCTTTCGTTTTAAAACCGTCCGACCTCGACTACAAAACCATCAACCAGTTGCATAGGATTAAAAAATGTCAACACTCACTCACCCCGTCTTAAATATTCCCAAAGAAGTGCCTCTGTCTCTCGTTGTGCTGGATGAAGTCACTGGCGACGAGTAAACCCAAAATAGTCCCAAACAGGCGCAGAGGCATTTTTCTTTTTTACTCGATGTCCGAGTTCGGGGCCGGCAAATGCTGCCGCCATCTTGCTCAGCTCAGCTCTGTGCTGAGCTCTGAGAGCGGGAAAGACGGACTGCCCTCCCCTGCCCTCTGCTGGCGCGTGCTGTGCATTACAACCAATGTCGTCCCTGTCAAAACTCCGTGTCAGTGTAATAGAATGAAACGCATCTGTGATTTGGCGCACAGTCTATGACGTCACGGTATTGAAAATCATACCGACGGTATTTCGAAATACCCTGGTATACCGTAATACCGTCATACCGCCCAAGCCTAGTTTCCACTATGTCAGAGGTGGGGGCTGGATTTATGAGAGCATAATTAAATAAATGAAATGAAGAATCCCACAATATCTGCCTCTTAGATTTGGGCTGCTTGAGTGGGATTTTGGAGTAGCGGAACATTTACATGATCAAGTACCTGAACATTGTACCCGAGCACAACACTAATTGTGCCAATTCCATTCTACCACTGAATATTAAAAATAATATAACATTTACGATGAGTGGATAACTAGTGGCTATAACTTGATAACTGGTCTCCTCAAAACAGCAGAAAAGAGTTCCAGAATAAACTTCCAATCCGACTGTTCGGGGTCTGCAGGGAGAGGAGGGCAGGCTATTCCTGGAGAGGCTTCAGGCACGGCATGGACTTTCTGATGAATCATGTCAGAGCTATCCTTTGAGGTGGGCTACATTAAAAAATTAAAAAGCGGTTTTCAGTCATTCTTTCATTCTTTCCTTCATTCTTTCATTCATTCATTCCTTAATTCATTCATCTATGTGATATTTGCCCTGCGTTGTTATCAGTTGGCCATCAGAAAGTCTCATGTGATTAAAGCCAGTCTGTAAACTGGGAGGGAACCTGCGTGATAAAACAATCACACATCTCCCCGGGTGTGAACACCTCATTGTGCCGGACTTCAGGTCCCTCTGTGCGGGCTGACGGGCCTCAGGGTCCGGTAATACATGGATGTAGATGAAGAGTAAGAGGGTAGCGGTGTGGTCCCAGCCTAACGTTACAGTAACCGTTAACCCCTTCCTATTCACAGGCAAATGAGCCTCTCATTCACAGCCGCACCATGCACGCGCGGCTGAGCATGGAGATGAACGGCCA